>NC_090732.1:100703047-100713047 GCF_036898095.1 Palaemon carinicauda | reverse complement strand
GACACACCTACATGTGCTGGAACCCAACAAAATTGAACTGTTATACCTCTCCGTCCAATAAGGAAAAGCCATTCTAAAATCTTTAAAACTAGAGGGTTATTAGAATTAAAAACTTCCAAAGCTTGAAGGACACTCCTTGCATCACTGAAAATTGTAAAATTACCCTCCTTCTCCAACGCTATTTTCTCAATAGCGGTTAATATGCCATACAGTTCGGCAGTAAATATGGAAGCGGTCAGAGGAAGTGCACCTCTACAATTAAAACCATTACTATGTACTCCAAATCCAACGCCAGCATCAGATTTGGAGCCATCAGTATAGATAAAAGTTGATCCTCTATGTTCTTTAACATGTTCATTAAAAAGAGACCTGGCTTCTATGTCTGACATATTCTTCTTATCTCCAATAAAATATTTACAAAAAGATATCTCTGGTAACTTCCATGGAGGCGTTGATGATACCTTGAATGGAAGTACCTTATTTCTAATTATATCCAGACTATTTAATAATCGTTTCACCCGAAAGCCATAAGGTTGAGGAGATTTTGGGTGCAACTCAAAGTATGATGCGTGTCTTACAAGGCTTGCAGTCTGAAAGGCTAGAGAGTTAGGGAGTCTTTGCAATCTAAACCAATACCGAAGAATGGAAGACATTCGGTAAAGGTCTAGAGGTAACTCTCCAGCATCAACAAGGAGACTTGGGATAGGCGAGGTTTTAAAAGCTCCAGTAGACAATCTAATACCTGCATGATGTATCGAGTCTAATATTTTTAACCGGCTTGGGGTGCCTGAAGAATATACCTCACAACCATAACTAATTTTGGAAAAAATCAAGGCCTTGTATAATTTTAAAATAGTATTGCGGTCTGCCCCCCATGATGTATGGGACAATACTTTTAAGATATTCAGAGATTCAACACATTTAGCTTTTAGCGCTTTTAGGTGAGAAACCCATGTAAGTCTACAGTCAAATATCAAACCTAAAAATTTGGTTTCCGATACACATGGTATCCGTTGACCTTTAATGTATATATCCGGGTCTGGATGTACTTCCCGGATACGACAAAAATGGACAATGGTAGTTTTACTTGTCGAGGACTTAAATCCATTCATGTCAGCCCACTGGATAATTTTATCAATAGAGAGTTGGATTTTTCTCTCAACCATTGCCATTCTAGTGCCAGCAAATGATATTGAGAGATCATCCACAAATAATGTTGAGAGAACATCCTGGGGAATGGCTGAGGATATCCCATTAATTGCTAGTGCAAAAAGGGTTAAACTCAGCACACTACCCTGAGGAACTCCTTCTTCCTGGGAATGGTTTTAAGAATACCATATATCCATGTGGTATCATATGCCTTTTCAAGGTCAAAAAATACTGTAACATGGTGCTGTTTGGAAGCAAAGGCTTCACAAATAGAAGACTCAAGTCGTATCAACACATCAGTCGTTGAGTGCATTTTTCGGAATCCACATTGAATCGGTGATAAAATACCTTTCATTTCAAGGTACCATATCAGCCTTGCATTGACCATCTTCACCATGAATTTACATAAACAAGATGTCAATGCAATAGGACGATAGTTTGCTGCTAAAAACTAGTCTTTACTGGGTTTTAAAAAGGCTAAAATAATGGCTAGTTCCCAAACACTTGGGTAACTATGATCATGCCATATTCTATTAATAATGCTTAAAATAAATAGCTTTGTATTAAAATGTACATGTTTAATCATTGCATATGGAATTCCATCGGGTCCAGGGGCTGTATCGTTGCAATGAGCAAGTGCGGAATCAAATTCTCTTTCAGTGAAAGGAGAATTATACGACTCTTCCCTTCTTGTTGCAAAATTTAAAATTTTCTTTTCTTCAGTGCTCCTATACTGGTGACCAGGGGCTCCTTCACACTTGCTGGATACATTTGAAAAATGATTAGCCAGGGCATTGCTAACTTCATTTGCTTCAGTTACATACTGGCCATTCACCTTCAACACTGGTGGTGGGTTGGGGGTGAATTTGCTAGCTATCTTTTTTACTTTCCTCCACACAGAAGATGGTGGTGTTCTACTGTTAATGGAAGAAACAAAAGACATCCATGACTGGCGCCTTATGGTTTCTTGAGAATCAAAGTTTCTGCGAGATAGAATTTTAAGGAAAATAAATAGCAATAATAAATTTCAATTGCAATGTTTTTAATCATAGCATTTGATCATTCCCATACTACAGACTTTTCTCGCTTTCTTTATAAGTGTTTGTCTAGATATTTTTAATTCATATTCTTACATCTGTTTTTTTTTTTTAATAACTTCCGGGTTACTAATCGTTTTATTAAATCCAGGAACTTTGCAGCCTTTGCAGAACATCTCAATAAAGCTCTTGGAGAACCTAACTGAGTACTATATTAAATTGTTCTTTAATGCCAACCCACTAAAGACGCAAGTATGTGCTTTGGCAAAAAAAGCCCTAACATCAAATGGGAAAGTGAAAATGATGAATCATATAACTGGTCTGTCTCTATTGGTGTAACTCTAAAGGTGCGTCTACACTAGCGACAAAACATGTCGACAACACTGTGTACAACTTTGTAGGCAACAAGTTGTTAGACTGTTGACGAAACATTGTTGTCAAGATGTTGGTAGATATTTATTGGTGATATGTTGGCAACCCTGGTGTGGACGAGTCGATGTGGTTGGAATAGTGTTTCCACTTTAGGGGAAAATACCCAATTTTAGGGGAATAAGGTGGTGTTTAGGGTTGAGCCTAGGGGAATCCTAAAAAGGCCAAAATCTAGGGGAATTTGGATGTCTTTAGGGTTAATTGTTTATTTTCTAGGGTGTTATAAGATTCCCTCTCGATGAATATGACAAATTCCTAGTTTTTCATTTTTCTTAGTTCCTGAACAAGAAAATATTATTATAAAAAAGGTAAAGAGGGGCCATTCTAAAGACAAAGGCTCCTCTCTCCGACTGAGTCTGACTAGAAGCAAATGTTGGTGGCTTTCCAAACATAAACAAACAGAGAAGAGAACACGTGTGAGCGGTGAATCGATCAGTCGATGGGCAGCAAGCATTTTGTATGGTCATTACATTTTGCTGAAGTGTATTGATATAACATCGCTACATCGGCCTGGAAGATTTGAGCAGTCGTTCCCCTTAAAAAACCCAGGTAAGTGAAAATTATGCTTTTTAGAATCATATAATTGAATGAAGTACAGTATAGGGCGAAATGGAACTGAATTACTGATAGTCTAATAATACCTATGTTGTCCACCATTCGTCTGCCTGGAGGCCTTCCTGAGGCTACCTGTTGGCATGCAAGTATGAAGTAACTTAGATAATTTGCAATGTTTTGGGTAAAAGTTAAAAGTGCGGGGGACACCCAGGTCTTTCACACTATGATTTTTGCCGCTTCTTTGGGAATCACATTTGTGCTTCTTTTTATTTATTAGCGTAATCTTACTAATAGCTCTGCACAATAGAGGGACAAAATTATTAGCCTAGCCTAGAGTACACCAAAATAGCCTATGTTTAAGCTTACCGTATTGGTAGGCTAGTGATTTTAGTTTATCAAACCAAAAACTACAGTTGTTATGGGGATTTAGGCCAGCTAGGTTAGGTTTTGCTTTTAATATAGGGTAAACAACCGCAGACGATCCATCATGTGGCCAGGCCTTATTCACTCGATATTTAATTGTTGAAACAAGTCATGAATACTAACTTTAAGAAAAGCCAAATTTGAGAAGAAAAATAATTTACTTGATTTCGGTATTATCTGCTAGTGTATAATCTTGGGTTTCTTCTGTTTATATATATGAATGTTATTATGTATAAAAAGATGATGTTTGTTTCTTTGTTGTTGTGGGATTTTTTTATAGTTTTTAGTGGGGGCCCCAAAATACATTGTTACAACTCTGCTGTACATAGGGTATAGCCTACCACTGAATACTATAAATTTGTCATAAAATGAATAGAAAAATAGTATATATATATTCTCATTCAGGTACTTCAAGATGAATTATGAGTCTGATGAATCTCCCCCATCAACACCCACCAAGAAAGCGAGAACAGTCACAAAAGGGAAGGTCTATAGACAAAAATGGAGAGAGTGCTGGATGTCAGACCCCCAGTTCTCTGGCTGGTTATCAAAATCCTCAAGATCAACGTCTTCAAAACATCTTGCGTTTTGTGGGATATGCAACATGGACTTACAGTGTAGCAAATCTAACATTATTAGGCATGCTTCCAGTCAGAGGCATAAAAATCTATCAATGCAGAAGGTTAATAATAAATCTCTTGCAAGTTTTTGTTAAGTAATGATCCATTGGACAAGTCTGCTATGAAAATAGAACTCAAACTTCGTGCTTTCCTTGCAGAGCACTACTTGCCAATATCTCATTGTGAGCCCATGTTGTTGTTATTATGAGACTTATTTCCCAATGAAGATGCCTTGAAAAGTGTCTCCGTAGGAAAACAGAGCATCAAATATTATTCGTCAGGTATTTGTTAAGCATTTGTTACAGGATTTGTGTAAAGTTTTAAAGGAGAGAATGTTTTCAGTCATAATAGATGAAACTACTGATAGAACTACTACTAAGCAAATGAGCATTATTGTGCAGTATTGGGAGGATAATAAAATGCATAATTATTTCCTAGATATTGTGGAGACTCATGACAGTTCTGCTAATGGTCACTAGAAACCAAGGAGATTCCTTTAGAGAATATTGTAGCATTCTGTTCAAACACAACTAATGTCATGATGGGGGAGAGACATTCTGTTGCGACAATTTTAAGAGAATTATTGCCAAATGTTATAATAATAAAGTGTTAGTGCCATCTTATTCACCTGTGTGCATCATCGGGCGCCGACGATTCCGCGCAGGACAGTTCAGCGCCGACAGTTCAGCGCTGCCAATTCAGCGAATGACAATTCAGCTTAGAATCAATTCAGCGCATGATAATTTAGCACAACGATAAATCAGCACAAGGAAAATTCAGTGTAAAATGCACACACATTCACCTTTATCTTATTATTAGCATATAAAGATTATTATTATTATTATTATTATTATTATTATTATTATTATTATTATCAATATTATCATTATTACAACCATTACTGTTGTAATTCATGGTTGTTAACAATAACAACCACTGAATAAATAAAGTTATAGTACAAGCTTAGGATGGTATATATTCCCCTTTTTGGAATACAGTTGTTTATAAACATTTGCTTAGTTAAAACTGAAAAGCCAGCCTTATGGAGCGGATTTTATCGGAGAAAGGACACGAGCATATTCTATTAAATGGATTTTGCTATCGATTGGATAGAAAACTTCGGAATGGAAAAGAGTCTTGGCGTTGTACACAAGACAGATGCAAAGGTCGAATCCATGTAAACGGAAACTTGTGGGAAGATGTAAAGGCCCATACTCATGTGCCTCAGCCAGCAGTATCAGCAATGAAGAAGATGGTTTCTGACCTACGTGAACGAGCCAGTGCATCTAATGATGTCCCAAGAAGAATAATTCAAGAAACTCAAGTCTCTTTGCCAGATGAAGCTACGGTTTTACTCCCTAAGTATACTTCATTACAACGGACTGTTCAGCGCCGACGAAAAAGAGATGGTGAGCCAATTCCAGCACCAAATATGCGGTTGTTTTTTTCCACCTTGCTCAGTGTATATGGAGAAAAATACACTCATTAATACACTCAATAACAATAAAAACGCTTGTTAATGAGTATGGAAGTCGATTTGATAAGTTGGAAAACTTACAAAATATAAGCTATCTCACTGAATTGCAGAAATAAATTAAATCATTTCTTTTTATATATACTGTATGTATATTTTTAATATGTAAATTTAATAAATCTTTTATATCCCTTTTTATATATTATCAATAAAGTGTTAAAACTTTTTGCTGAATTTCCTTGTAGTTGCTTCCTTTTCCTTATGCTGACTTGTCACTGTGCTGAATTGTTCTTATGCTGAATTGTCATTCACTGAACCGTGTGTGCCTTTTGGCGCCGAATTGTCCTTGTGCTGATTTGTCCTAGTGTTGAAATGTCATGCGCTGAATTGATTCTAAGCTGAATTGTCATTCGCTGAATTGGCAACGCTGAATTGTCTGCGCTGAATTATCCAGTGCGGAATTGTCGGTGTACCGTGCATCATATGCTTGCCTGAAGCTACCTAAATCCCGAGGATCTTTGTTGCAATATACATACACATTTCAGTTTAAGTTCAAAGCGACAAGATTCTCTGAAAGAATTTCAGAATTTTGTAGGTGCAGCTCCTCAAAAAATTTTAGCTCCAGGGCAGACCAGGTGGCTTTCCTTGGAAAACTGCACCAAACATTGGAGATACCCGGACAGACCTACAACACCGACAGCGAGCGCGTGAGCGTGACCATGGAGTGGCCGAGAGAAAAGATTGTTCAGTTAATTGAATGTTACTGAGGATACCCATTGCTATGGGATCCGGCCCATGCACTATACAAACACCAGTTCAAGAGGGCAGACGCCTGGTGTGAAATAGCTGAAAATATTCAGATGGAGAGAAATGAAGTGGAGAAGAAAATGAAGAAATTCGTGACACAGTTCCGAAGAGAACTGAAAAAAATGTCAAGAAAAAAAGTCTGGTGATGGAGCTGAAGACGCATATAAGAGTCAGTGGTTCGTGTTCAGCATCATGCTGTTTCTAGCTGACAAAAACAAGCCACACAAGACCTATGACGCTGGATATCAGGTAAGAAACTGTGCATGTTAGCATATTAGTATTTATTAGTTTCTTTTCTCACATATATTGTACACTAATTTTGTGTCAAAGCAAAACACTTGCAATCGCTGTATTACACGCTTTTTAATGTGGTTTCAGAAAATATAACATCATTGTAATTACAGGTATACACATATACCATACATTACTGTGGCTGAAGGAAATAAAAGTTTTAATAACTTGTTTTCTCATATACAATGCATTAGTTTTACAAAAACCCAACCACAGTCGAAATCAGTTATACAATACCTAATTGTATCTATCTTGCCAATTTACACGACCTATATCACTGATAAAATACTCTGTAAATTCCTCACGGATGTCCTTGCTCTCCATGTTCTCCTGTACTGATGGCAGTGGCATCATTGTGGATTCGACACCTGGCAGCGCCTCTTGTCTCCATGAACCACGGATAAGTGTGTCATAATCCATATCATTAGCATCAAACGTACATGGGGGAATGTATAACTGATGTGATATTGAACTCCGTCGGAGGAAATTATGTAAATATACACATGCAAATGTTTTCTTGGCAGAATCAGACTGCACCAGCATTGGTTTACGAAGAACTAGAAACACAGCAGTACGAATCCCAAACACGTTCTCAATTACTCGTCCAGCCCTGCTTAATCGATAGTTGAATATTCTCTCGTTAGATCTTGGAATGTGTTCACCTGGGTAGGGTTTCATAAGGTTCTGTGTCAAGGGGAATGCGTCATCACCAACAAATATGTAAGGGGTGGTAAGTTCAAGGTTCCATCCCTGAGGGCTCGACTGAAACTAGTGTGTGAAAAAACGCCTGCGTCAGATAACCTACCCTGGCAACCTATATTTACGTAAAGAAAGTTGTACATTCTATCAACTATGGCAAACAATATGACACTAAAGTAGCCCTTGTAATTGTAGCAATCACTGCCAGTGGAAGGTGGAGCTTGCACGGTGATAAGTTTACCGTCAAGCGCACCAACACAATGCAGAAAATTCCACCTTTGCTCAAATCCCCGGGCCACTGATCTCCACTCGCCCTCGTTGGCTGGTATCTGGAATACGTACACATCCTCTATTGAAATATGAATAAATAAATAATAGGCACACTTCTGGACACAAGAAACATACTATACATGATCTCTCTCTCTCTCTCTCTCTCTCTCTCTCTCTCTCTCTCTGCAGTTACACACGGAGATGTGAGGTATGTAGATGTATTAATGTGCTTGTTTTTCAACAGCAGAGTGCAGATGACGCGTAGACAGTGGCCGACACTGAGGAGTGCGCAGGAAACATGACACGGGATGAGGCTACAGTCGAAGGAGACGAATGTAGTCGCCCCATCACAAGTTGAGTAAACGTTGCTACACCCACAAAGATTGGAAAGATGACTCTGTCTCAGACATCAAAAATTAATGATGATGACATGTTACAAGAGGCTTATGGCATTATGACAGGATTACATCGACACTTCAATGATAGAGATGAACATCAAATATTTGCAGACTTAATAGCAACAAAACTTAGAAAATTAAAAACACCTTATGCTCAGGCAGCTGTACAGAATAAAATCCAAAACATATTATTTAAGGCAGAACAAGGAATATATGATAAGCCCCTACAATACCATCCCCATATAACCCCGCCTTCAACAGATAATGCCAAATGTGATGTGACTGTGCATGCCTTGGATGTTAATTTGGAATAAATACATACTGCTCTGTTCTAAGACTTGTTTGTCCTCTTTATCCTTAACAGAAACAAGTATTAGGCACATGTGATGTAATGTTTTGTATATATTATTGGTGAAGGGTGCTGGTAACAAGGAAATATTTGGGATTGTGCATGTCGGTCTTACTAGCGCTTATTGGATAATTTTTTAGTTAATTGCACTCATTGGTTTCGGTGACGGATTTTTTTTAAGGTTTTGATGTTCTCTGAAATAATCCCACATGCATTATATCGAATCGGATGTCAAATTATTTCAGAAAACTTCAAAACGTTACATAAAAAACAATATTTTCGTATCTTAAGTAAAGGGATTGAACTGCTTTAGTATTGTAACCTCTTTGCTTCAAGGGGGGGGGAGAGCTTCCCTCTAGTCGGTAAGTAAAACGCTGTTCAAGGGGTGGGTTGTCCTACTCCCCTACATCTAACTGCATGTGCTACGACTCGTTCAATGAAAATTGCCACAGAAGTTTATTGAAAGTTAGTAAAAAATGCTTATTATCCATGATTACCGGCCCAAAATAATATTTACTTATATATTTATTTTTAGCGCAATGTACCGTTACGATACCTTAAATTGTACGGCAATGTACGTGCATACATGTTTTATTATCACATCATAATTCAGTGTTAGTATGGCACAATATTTTATGAAGTCTTCTTACGTTGATGTAATCGCTAAGAGCTGTTATCAATGCATCTCACACTTCTGGCACAATCCGGCTTATTGCTTGCTTGGACATCTTGAAAGAGTAGCCGAGATTGCTGTAGGAATCTCCAGTTGTCAAAAAGCGCAGCGTTACACCAAGGCGATCTGATGCAGATATTGGCTGCCTGAAGTTTGTGTCTTCTTTACTTATAATAGTGCCAATCATGTGCAACAAATATTCAAAATCGGATTTAGATATCCGAAAGAAATTCTCGAATACTCCTTTCTCGTGCATTGTACATGGCAAGAGAGAGACGTCATCTTCTATAACGGTGCGCACGAGATTTGAAGGCTCTTCACTTTTCCTATTATGCAATAGGGAGGGTCTCGTCCAGACTCTACGATGGTGCCTCCTCCGCTGTAAACACATAAGCACAACAACAGCAGCAGCAGCCGCCAGTGCATCCTGGCACGCCGACATACTTTTCAAGTCTCTAGAATGAGATTGGACGGCTTCACCAAGTTGACGCGTGTTGCCAATATGTTGCCAGACATTGTAGCAGACAAAGTTTCATACATTGTTGTCGATATGTGTACCATGTTGACAGTAAGGTTTCCAACTTTGTTGTTGATATGTCGGTAGACACGATGTTGCCAGTGTGGACGCACCTTAAACAAGACACTCTCCTTCAAACAACATGTGGAGAAGCTGAAAAAAACCTGTCAAGCTGTAACTGGCCTATTCAACAGGCGAATACTGTTTTTCCATATGGTCCATGTCTCTCTATGGTCGGGAGTTTAGTTCTTAAATCAACAATGCCTGTTGCATCATCACAGGTAACCTAAAGCTAACACCTCTTCCAGC
>NC_090732.1:100680547-100700547 GCF_036898095.1 Palaemon carinicauda | reverse complement strand
GCTTTTTCAGTCGAAGCGAGGACAATAAATTTGTATTTTACTCATATAATGAGAATCAGCTTTGATATTTTTCTGTTTCTTGCGTTTGATATGGACGATAAGGTGATAGTTTAATCACACAGATCGAGCATTGGAAAAAAAAAAATTGTTGGTTGATGCGATACTACTTTTCCTTAATAAAACGTGGCATAAAACATCATGACTGTCCAAATTTTGTTTTGGAGATCAAATGAATATTAAATAAATTTAGTCACGCCCTCGTGATTTTGAGATTGATCTAAGAAAATTTTTTGATAACTATTTGTTTTATACCTGATAATATTACTTATTTTATATGATGAGGATTTAATATATATATATATATATATATATATATATATATATATATATATATATATATATATATATATGGCTTATTTGAATATATATATATATATATATATATATATATATATATATATATATATATATATATATACACATAAATATATATATATATATATATATGAATATATATATACATATATATATACATATATATATGTATACATATACATATGTATATATATACTATATATATAAATATATATATATATATATATATACATATATACATGTGCGTGTATATATATGTGAATATATATATATATATATATATATATATATATATATATATATATATATATATATATATATATATATATACACACACACACTATGTGATTAATGATTAATTTTCTTTATTAACTTACCCATAAGTAAAAGTCTCTTTCACCTGAATTTAGATAGATATGGGCATGAGAGAGTAAAAAGTTATCAAAGTCTAATATCGTGCCTACAAAACATTCTTCGACAAGAATGTTGTACTTAATACTTTATTTTTATCATTACTATTATTATTAGAAATTGTTAATTGAAGTAATCCCAGAATAAGAGAGCGATATGACAAATGATTTCCCCAATTTCTTATATCACAAAAAATTAATCTTAATTTTTGCCTCTAGAGGAAGGATGACTAGTTTTCGAACTTTCATCAACAGTTATCAATGCTCACTAAGTGTATCAACCTTACTTAGACTAATTTCTACTTTCATGTTATTCTTAATCTAAGAATTGAAGTTTGAATGGCGATGAGCTTCCTTAAACATACATTAGAATTTGGAGAAGGCTGACTACGCACAGTACACTGAAATATCTGTTGATAAAATAAACCAGGTATAAAGAAGTTCTAAAAACCATACTGATCTCAACCTACATGATTAAAGAGTGATATGAGTGGAATGATTCAGCAGGCATATAGTTAATGAGTGGATCTACATGCAAAAAGTGGTAGCAATTTATGTGCATGTAAACATGTAATTATTTCGTGCTTCCTTAACATACTGCTTAATTGATGTACCCTTTTACCACGTAATTGTTTTTCAGTCCACTTAAGTTGCGGCTGAATGTGAATAACCCACTATATGGCTCCTGTGGCTGCCAAGCCTTATGAAAAGAAAATGATTAAGGATTACCATTCTTCAATGATGAGAAAAAAAAGGATTTTTTTATCGTACACTTTAGAAATCTAAGTCTTATAAGTACATAGAAGCTTAATCAAATCCTAAAATATCTTCGACGCAGTATTAGGTGGTAGAATTATCTCTAGGAACCAACTTAAGATTATTCTAACTGTATCTTCTCTAAATAAGTGTTAATCAAAGCAGCTATTCTTCAAGAGAGTGGAACAGAAATGGCAAATTTGTAACAAATTATAGAATACAGTATACACAGTTAATGGAGTTAAAATGTTCATGAATATTCAACAGCTCCCCTACCTACCAACACATGCCAATGAAAATTAGCCTGGTATGCAGTTTAATGAAACAGCTAAAAATTGTTAACGTTCTGACCCAACGTAGCAATCATCTCCTTGATATCTTAATGTTTTGCTACTATTAATCACCGCAAAGATAAAACATACTTATATATTCCGTCAGTAGATAAACAGTTTGGCCGATGTTCCTTTCCTCTGTAATAACGTACTTTGAAGTTATGGTCTCAGTATGATAGAAAATATTTTTTAACTTGGGCAGTTTAGGTAAGAGGTGATTGATTTCACCTTTTAAGAGACGTTTGAGGTACTAACTTCCATGCCAAAAATATCTCATCTATTCTTGGAGAGAAAAAAAAAATTAGTCTAACGAAATTATACATTCTTTCACTATTTTACGATGAAGATTGTACGAATGACAGTCTAATCTTTACATTTCAAATTTTCTTTAAATCGTAATATCAAGCCACTTTATTTCTTTGAGTTAACGTGCTCGTACAAAAAACAAGGTATTAAAAACTGAGGAACAGTCTTTTACTAACATATAGTTGCTGACGTTCAAAGTTCATAAAGGCTTTAGCATTCATTCAAATTCCCATAGATCCATTTGTAAAGATATTGTTATTTCATTATGTGGATCTTTTCTTATCTAATTTACCATAAAAACACTTAATTCTTCTTAAGCTTACTTAGTAGGTTTACATTTTGTTTATTGATTCAGATATTCAAGCAACAAATAAAACTTTATTCTTATGTCTCGAAGAATATATGTAGTGATAATTTCAGATATCTTGTGAAAAATTTTATCAAAAGAAAAATGAGATTTGATTCCAAACCAAATTAGACGTATTTATATATAGTACTAAATACAAACCTTTGAAAAGAAATAAGACTGTTACCGAAAGACTTGCTGAAGCTAATAATCATTATGCTTTTAAAAATGTATTATCACCACCTTAATGGAAAACTAACTTGTTAGATATTTATGAAATTTATTTGATAAGT
Source organism: Palaemon carinicauda (assembly GCF_036898095.1). Taxonomy (NCBI): domain Eukaryota; kingdom Metazoa; phylum Arthropoda; class Malacostraca; order Decapoda; family Palaemonidae; genus Palaemon; species Palaemon carinicauda. The sequence continues at coordinate 100,697,729 of NC_090732.1, read as the reverse complement.
CAGAGGAACACAACACATGTACAGAGCTACTTATCAGCAGCCACCCAAGTATGGGGACAAATAATGATTCAATTTGAGGGTTGCAATTATATCACTGAAATATTTGAATTCCGAATCCTTTTATGATTATTCTCGAATGCATCGAGAATTTTTAGGTTTGAACTATTAAATTAAACTTTTTCACAATTAATCTTAATATGAATTAAAAGCAACTAAAGTTTGATTGTCGTCTATTATTTTGACATCGTGTATTTGAAAAAGTCTTACTTCCTTTTATCTGCTAATTGTGCAAGGTTTTTTGTCTTCTGGCATTAGAAATCGTTATACTTACACAACTATATTTTACATAGAATTCGCTTTATGAAAATAGGCACGCAAAAAAGTAGGGAGACTATTATAAAACACAAGTATTCATTAGCTAACGTCTAAATCATATATGTATGTGTGCATATATATATATATATATATATATATATATATATATATATATATATATATATATATATATATATATATATACACACACATATATATAGATATATATAAATACACACACACACACACACACACACACATATATATATATATATATATATATATATATATATATATATATATATATATATATATATATGTGTGTGTGTGTATGTGTGTGTGCGTGTGTGTGTGTGAGAATGTGCGTGATAAATACTGATGCCCAGTCAAGGATTCGAATATACACTTGGTAAATACAAACACTAAACATTTACCCCCACTCGGCTGTGAGGAGTGGGTTAGGAGTGGGCTAAATGTCTGGGCAGAGATATTTGGCAAAAAATATTCATTACTAAAAGAATCATCCTATGGGCGGAAATCCCACGGCAGAGAGAAATTTAAGAGCATTTGCGGCTTATTTGAATCACGAAAGTTAGTAATAATTATTACATATATGTATGTAAATACAATATATTGTAATTATTCATGATTGGAATAACACAAAGAGACTGAAAAAAGCAACGTAGATTCGAGAGCAAACGAAAGTATAGGATATTCTAACAAAATGTAATAAAAAGAATGGAACTTTGCCAAACTTATATTGAGAATGACAGATAACAGATGAAAATTAAGAATAACGGAATAGGTCCCCATAGATTACAGAAGAAGCAAGGAAAAGAAGAGATGACGATGGATTGACGAGCTAAAATAATTTGCTGCTATAGACTGGCATAAAAAAACCATAAACAGACGCTTACACACAATTTTAAATATATATATATATATAAATATATATATATATATATATATATATATATATATATATATATATATATGCATGTATGATATATATATATATATATATATATATATATATATATATATATATATATATATATATATATATATATATATATATATATATATATATTTAAAATTGTGTGTAAGCGAGTGAACTTGAGGTTCCAACTATTTTTTCGTAAATCCGTCATAGAAGCATAAAATATCATCATACCTTAACTATCAGAAAACTATTTGTTATCTATCCTGTCGTTGTATATACAGTGTTATAAAAAGAACGGACAGTAACAGAAAGAACGTTGTGCGGAGATCAAAATTATTTTCTAATTAATTATATTTCATGAACCTCTCTTTAGAATCGCTCACGCCTTCACCTTCTTTTGTTACTTACAACAAAGCGTTTTATTCTTCCAGAGAGAGAGAGAGAGAGAGAGAGAGAGAGAGAGAGAGAGAGAGAGAGAGAGAGAGAAAATGTCTTTGTCTTGGTCATGCAGCTTGCTTCTTTTGAAATGTTTTGAAACAACATTTGCCAGTCTTACAGATTACAAAATGATTCTCTCTCTCACTCTCTCTCTCTCTCTCTCTCTCTCTCTCTCTCTCTCTCTCTCTCTCTCTCTCTCTCTCGCTCTCTCTCTCTCTCTCATAAATATATACAAAAATAGAGGGTAATATTAAAATTTAAATATACCTCCATATTTCCTTATATAAGCAATTAAAACTCTTCAATAATGCATTTTCTAAAATGTTAAATCTATTACATAAACACTGCTATAAATTATTCGTTGGGGAAATATATGCAGCTAATGTAAGCGTGTATGTGTGAGCATTTACGAGAGGGAGAGAGAGAGAGAGAGAGAGAGAGAGAGAGAGATTCAGAATGGGTAGTTTAAAACGCTCGTAGAACATCATGGGATTTACCTAATATATCTAAATACTGCTTTTTTCTTATTTAACAAGTATTGTTTATTTGTCTGATTTTTATTATAATTGATAAGGGGTAGCCAACAGAGAAATGGGATAACTAAATCTCAGCGGTCAAAATGCATTAATCTAAAGAAAAATATTACTCGTATAAGACAAGAATTGACAAAATTTCCTGTAGTAACAAAAGAAATATACATTGAAATTCAACATAAAAAAGGACTCTGGCATTCAGCGTACTTCATGACATTTTCAAGCCGATTGCCTCATTATAAATTTAGTATTGAATCTGAGCCCGCGAGTAAGTTACTGAATTATTCTTTGGCGTGATAAGACTTCAGTTTCCGGGTTTAATTATTTCATAACAGGTAGTTAACAATCACAAAGAGGTTCCATGGCAGCATAACATCCAAATGCCCACTTTCATCATAGCATAGTACACAGGAGCAGGGTATACAGTATATTCTATGTGGGTAAGATTCAACACATCTTGAAGAAGACATCATCAGTGTTAATCCCACTAAGTCATTCCCGTTGCTTCGTTAATTTACGCATGATTTCAAGTTTTCCAGAGACGAGGCTTTTCATAATGTGTGAAAGCGTAGGTAATTTATGAAGGTCTCAGAGCTATTACAAATACATATATACCTACAGAAAACAAAAACACACACATATTACAACAGCATGCAGTATCGTTAACGACAGATGGGTGGACTGGCAAAATTATTGTTACTAGAAAACTCAAGGTGATGGCCTTAACGTTTACATTATCTTGTGTAACCTTTACACCGTTAAATAAAAGAAACTCTCTCTCTCTCTCTCTCTCTCTCTCTCTCTCTCTCTCTCTCTCTCTCTCTCTCTCTCTCTCTCTCTCTCTCTCTCTCTACGAACAAGTCCCATGTAATGGGTAACATTAAAAATGAAAAAAAGGTGATCTCTCAAGACGAAAATAGGAGTTTGAAACATTCAATAGTGAAAAAAAATAGAATTACGAAAAATGTACGATCAAATATTTTCACTTTACTGAACTAGCGGGATATGTGACGAGTAATTAAATTTCTAATCAATCTCATGATAAAACATATCCTATATTGAAAAATTTCATTAAATTTTCCTCCAAAATAAATGTAGGAAACTAACGTAGTTATTGAAAAAAAAGCTCGGGCTGAAATTTCTTTAATCGTCCATCACATAAAATACCAGTTAAAAAGCAAAATGATAACCTTTCATTCAAATCGTTACCAAAGGCTACATCAAAACAATAAATAGGAAGAAACATTAGATAACATTTACAAAGGAAGTCTAGAAGATATCAGAAATTGCGGTTATTTCAACCTCACGTTTACTTCGGCAATAGAGCCTTAATTTGTTATAAAACCAGGTATCATCAGTCTGTGACTGAACTTCTCCAGATAATGAACTTAATTATCATTATTATCATTATCTGCTAAGCTATAACCCTAGTTGGAAAAGCAGGATGCTATAAGCCCAGGGGCCCCAACAGGGAAAATAGCTCAGTGAGGAAAGGAAACAAGGAAAAATAAAATATTTCAAGAACAGTAGCAACATTAAAATAAAAAAAATTCTATATAAACTATAAAAACTTTAAAAAAACAAGAAGAAGAAAAATTTGATAGAATAGTGTGCCCCAGTGTACCATCAAGCAAGAGAACTCTAACCCAAGACAGTGGAAGACCATGGTACAGAGGCTATGGCACTATCCAAGACCTGAGAACAATGGTTTAATTTTGGAGTGTCCTTCTCCTAGAAGAGCTGTTTACCATAGCTAAAGAGTCTTTTCTACCCTTACCAAGAGGAAAGTAGCCACTGAACAATTAAAGTACAGTACTGAACCCCTTGGGTGAAGAAGAATTGTTAGGTAATCTCATTATTGTCAGGTGTATGAGGACAGAGGAGAATGTGGAAAGAATATGCCAGACTATTCGGTGTATGTATGGGCAAAGGGAAGTAACCGTAACCAGAGAGAATGAAACAATGTAGTACTGTCTGGCCAATCAAAAGACCCCATAACTCTCAAGCGTAGTATTTAAATGGCAATGAGGAACATCTGGCGATTTTTCCTTAGGAGTTTCATCTAATCTTCACTGCCAATTACCAAAAGCTCATCACATTGAGGAAATAATCAGAATTATTTTGTAAACCGGCTAAAACATCTTTGGGCTAATCGGCAGATTCCTTTAAATATAATCCTTAGATTCTAAAATCACAGTATGGTAGGACAAATTTTGGTACAGCTTGCAGTGCTATCCTAAGTATCTAAACCAATAATACATCATTATTTGTTATTGGAGATGTTAAATTCTTAGAAACTTTTTACATGCTGATATATTTGGTGAAAATTCATAACACTTGTACATAAAAAACATTATATCATGACCAAAGGGAGAGGGAAGAAAGACTAACAAACTGGAATAACACCAGTGCTCAGCTCTTCTCAGGGACCTAAAGATGAACACACGTGTGAGCGTGTGTGTGTGTGTGTGTGTGTGTGTGTGTCTACGTTCTGTTAACTGTATGGGAATCGCGAGTTGCGATCACCGGATACCATGTGTTATTACATAAAAATGTCATAAGAGGCCACCATTAAGAGAGTGGATTGTTTACTTGTTTTGAAAGGAGGTAGCAGAACATATGGACCCTCTAAATACAATGCCTTGCAGATAAAAAAAAAGTTCTAATTTAAAACCATTATGAGGGAAGGAAGATATAAGGAAATGTAAAAAAAAAATTATAATAGTGCAAAAGGGGCGAAACCAAGGAGTTAAATGAGTATTATTCATCTGTAAAATAATAATAAAGCGTAAGAAATAGAAGGGACAGATATTCAATAAAGGACGCAATGTCAAATAAAAGTAGGTACCTATGCAATAGTAAAATTTACATTGATAAGGATGATAATTTTCTTGTAAATATACGAATAAGGCTTGAATTTTAGCAACATAGTTCATTTAGTACTTGGATAGTTGAAAATGGACAGATGATATCCGCACATATCTTTTGAATATCTATGGGTCAGTAGTAGTGTTAGAAACTCCCCAATAAATATTACACAAAACAACGAGGATAACGCCTCTCCAGATTAAGAAAACTACAGTTAGGTTTCAAGAAAAGTAGAACACTGCAACTACTATGGGTTTCACAGACAGTGCAAGTGCGATTTTTTGCAATTATTCTGTAACGAACAGTCGTATCAATACGAGATGTTGCTATAGGGTATTACACCCAGTGAGGAAATTTATAGGGGTATAATGAATCGTTAATTATTAATTATAAAGACACTTGCCCCTATGCCAAAGGGCAAAATCTCATCATCCAGTCACAAAACCGAACAATAATATACAGAACCTCTACCTCCACCCCCTCCCTCCCTCTCCTTTCATCCCTCACCTGCTCTCCCCCTGCTTCAAGCTATCTCTCTCCACCTCCACGCCATCCATCCCTCTCCGTTCTTTCCCTTCCCTTCATGCTCTCTTTCTGAGAAGGTAGCTTAAGTTGCAACTTATTTTGTATGATTTATTTTTATATCAAGCACTCTATCTATCTATCTATCTTATCTAATTATAATATTTATTGTTGTAGATATGGAACAATTCAAGCGGTTGTTACCTATCAGATGACTGACTGCTTTATTCACTGGTTTGCTCATATCTCTCTCTCTCTCTCTCTCTCTCTCTCTCTCTCTCTCTCTCTCTCTCTCTCTCTCTCTCTCTCTCTCTCTCTCTATGGTATTGGTTATGTAAATAATTATTAGATTGACACCTATCTGAAGGGTTTTGGAGTAGCTGAGTGATAGACACTATGACTGATAGGAAAATGGCTGTTGTATACGTACCTGCGTCATCTTGCCTTCTATTGGCAAACCTTATTTCTACTCAGGGCATTAGCCATTTACTGGTATTACGAGGGAGAGCTTAAAGAAGTGAGGGACACCTCAGAAGATGTCTGTCCGTATGGTTGCAGAAATGAGTTTGTCACCCAACTCTTCAACTTTTTTAATAAAGAGAAAGCTGACAACTGCCTTCAGATTAGTTTGCATAGGCGACTTGTTACAGTTACTCTATGAATTACTAATAAATATTGACCCTTTCCACAGGACATTCATCAGAGTTAAAGCCTTGATTATGCTGTTACATTTATACAACAGTGTCAATTATTACTAGATTGATAGAAAAAAAAATCGTAAAAAAATATGTTTAAATCAAAGCAACATTCAGAGAGAGAGAAAGAGAGAAGGAAAGACGTAGGGCAGGTGAGGGAAGAAAGGAGAGGAGAGGAAGAAAATGGGGGTTGGAGGTGAAGGGGGTTGTAGGCAGGCGGAGCTCTTCCAACCTGGTGTTCGTTTTCTTGCTTGGCTAATGAGTTTTGCCTCTTGGTATAGGTACAAAAGTCTTTATTATTTACAATAAATGATTCATGATACTCCTATAAATTTCCTTACTGGGTGTAATACACTATAGTAAAATCTCGTACTAATACGAGTGTTCGTTACAGAATAATTGCAAAAAATCGCACTTGCACTGTCTGTGAAACCCATAGTAGTTATATTTGGTCCTGTGACATTTAGAGCCACTTTTAACGTGATTTCATGTCAAGGCACCAACTCGTTAAACGATGAAGTAACACTTTAATATAATAGTCAGGTTCACTATATTTGGATTTCAACTTTCATTAGATTTATTTGAAGAATATGAAAACTATGCAAAGTTTCCATTTTCCCCGAGTCCCAAATGGCTGCCATGAAAAAATGTTTTCGTCAATATTTGAGCTTCTCAATAACATAGCAATTTTATTCTGACAGCCAAATTACCATTAGCAAGGACAATGAATGCAATGCTTATAGCTGCAGATGTGTTGAGACACTAGTTACATCAGCTCTTGTAAATACTTACTAATTTCATAGGACAAAGTGATCATTCAGCCATGCTAAGCACCAAACTCAAGATGATTATCTAATGGTCTCATTATTGTAGTAAGTCTATATTACGTATGTTGAATATTTTACAGTACTTTATAAGTAAGCTGGTTGTGGTTGTACTATAATTGTTCTTTTTTTTTTGTAGGCTCTAAATATAAGTGACAAACCACACGCTGCTGAAAAATCTACATATTAATCTAGGAGTCTATAAACTGTAAGCAGTGTATAGTAAGCAGAGTCAATCTGACGATGAAAATGAAAAGTTGGTATAGCATTGTGCTGAACATTGTTGAGGGCTAGTGTGCAGTATATTGGCGACTCCAAAGCTCTACAAAGATTACACACTGTACAAATTAGCCAGTCTATCATCATAGTGGCTATGCAAATGCAACTACTGGCCACCACACTATCAATAAATGTGATCTTAAAATCGGAAGCACTGAAATGAATAGACTATGCATAAGGTTCCATACATGTCCACTAGATAAGGAACAATGCTGCTTCTGTCAGAAAGATGATGATGAACAACTTTATCAGGTAAATCCTGGGAAATTTCCTAAATAAGTTGTTGAAAAATCCAATAAAGACAATGAAAACAAGACTAAAAACGTGCATTGCACTAGAGTATGCACATCACTTGTACCACAAAACTCTCTGAATAAAGTATGTTTTCCATGGACAGACAGAAGCAAGCACCAGTGGAACCATTCATATATGCTTGAGTTGATCAATCTCAATGATGTCCAAACACAGATTCAAGAATATTGAAACCACATATGCCATATGCTTTGCACAGAAGGCTTGGAAAATCTCATAACTAAATTCAATGGAAAGTGGATGAAAATTAAGATCCTCAATGCCTTGTCGTACCCTAAGTCCTGTTTTCAAAAAAATCGGAGGAAGTCAGCTGTTCTCTATTCCCCAGAAGCATGTTTTATTCTGCAATGAGAGTCATGGTGATGAAGAGGAAATCATGCAGACAATCTAGAGATCAGCGCAGGTGATAAGGAAAAGCATAGCAAACTCTACCAAGACAGCCAAGGATACAAACACCATAGAAGTCACTAGTGACATCCATAATGTTCCACCTGAACTGTATACCATGATCCACTGGATCATGATAGGAACTTTGACATATTGGTGTACAAAATATTAGTTATATTTTCTTTTTTCTAAACTTAAATTTGAAATTGTTCTACAAAAATAATAAAAGCAATATAAAATTTCATATTTTTTCTAGATAGTGGTTTCAGTTAACTTCATTAAAGGCTATTATTGCCTTACAGTAGCTGTAATGCCTTTTAGCTCCCCGAACCAGCTAGTTTAACTAGTTACTGCCGAAGAATTGCCCTTCTACAGAATAGTGTTGGGATCTTCGGGAGAGGTGAAAGTTTTCCTTTTCTTGAGTTACGTAATTCAAGCAGTGGCAGACCAGACTCGGTCCTACAATGAAGTGCACACTCTAAGCATTTTTGAAAATATCAGCCCTTTCGACCAGGACGGATTTCGTCGCTGCTGGGATTATTTATATTATTTGGCAACTCTTTTAACTCTTTTAAGATGATTTACTGAGAGTATATAGTTCATGGGACCCACATCATGACGGAGACTTTATTGCATAACATCGCAGAAAAACAGTTTGCCGGTGAATATAAGATGCAGAATAGCTAATTGTAAGGTTACCCGGCCTTATTTATTGGTTTGTGTTTTATATTCCTCAACCATTCGAGTAAACCATAACTAATTTTTTAAATCCTGCTAATATAATTTTTTTGGAACGCTGGATTGGCCTATTTCTTTGGCTACAGTTTTTGCCATATTTAATGGCGAAATTATCGTGGCTGGGTTGAGTGATAATTGTTGTTGACTTTGTGAGATTTGTAAATTGAGTGTTTTGTGTTTAAGTTTGGAATCTTGAGACTACTATAATTTAAGTGTAATATTTTTGGATGTTTCCACAAGTTTGGTTTACATTTTTGTAGTGCTTTTCTCTCGTTCTATGTGCATGTGACGCGGAATGGTCCGTTTCTGGGTGCACTTCTTATAATATCTTAATTTGGAAGTGCAACGGATGTCTCCCTTATTGTTTTCGTTCCAATACGAAGACGAAGTGTACATTGGGGAGCTTATTTGTTGAGGTGCTGAAGCGATGTATTATGAAATATAGGTTATTCTTTTATATCTCTTGCATATTTTTTACTCCTTTACTGTAGACTTCAAAAAGATAGTATATAAAGTTCTGCGTATGGCGCCCGAACAGGGACTTACTCGAATTTAAGCCGTTTATTTCTTATTTTCGTTTTGGTGTTGAGTCCCCTCCCCTTGCGTGTTTACATTTTGTTTACATTTTTTCGAACGTTAGAATATCTAAGTTTTGCATTTTTTTAATATCGTAGTTTTGCGGTATTCTATATTTGGTGGTATTATTCTTAAATTCATTTTTGATAGCATTTTGGTGATTTAATTACCAGATTCTGTTGCATTTTGTGCTTGGTTATTTAGAACCTTTTTGCCTTTTCTAAGTACATTTCTTAGTATACTGTGTTGGTGTATTTATAATTTTTCTTGCATTTTTTAACGCATAGTGATTATTAATTTTTTGACAGTGCATTTTATATTAGCATTTATAATGTCCGACTTAAAGTTATTGATTGTACAGCGTAAAACCATCAGAGCCCGTGTAACTCTTGCTCAAAACAAATGTAGTACATATGAAACGCTTAACAGATCTCGGCAAGCAGTAATAGAGAGGAGCTTAGATGAGTACAAGATTGAGCTTTCTAAATTAGATAATGATATTCAGACTTGTATTTTTTTTTACGCTAAAGAGTTTGATGAGGGAGATCTTGAAGCAGAGGTTGAGACATGTGTGGATGTAAAAATGTTTGTCATCTACTACTCCTACTCCATCAGGAAACAATAGGGTAAGAACGCAGTCTTTTGAAACAGCCAGTAGCGCCATTACTCTTTTAAAGTTTATAAGAGAGTTTGAGCTTACTACTGCTTCATACAGTTACCCTGATAGGGATTTGTTATTGTTATTGTTACAGCAGATTTCTGGTAATGCCAAGACACTTCTAAACTCTCTCGAAGTAGATAAGCAGACATACAAGGATGCGAAAATTTTATTAAGTGCTGCCTTTGCTTCTCCTAAGAATATTAAATTTGAAACTATCAAGAAGCTGACTGAGCTTTAGTTAAGTTATAATGACGATCCATTTGAATTCGTTTCCAAAACTAAAATGATTCAGGAATCATTTAGATCTTTATCTTTGAGTGCAGATGAGGTAATACAGTATTTTGTATGGAATGGTTTAAACGGTGGTTTTAAAACTCATTTAGTTCATGTCACTGGTAAGAATAAGCCATCCATTAAGGAAATTGTGGATAATTTTTTCACTGCAAATGAGCGTTATATGCAGCATAAACCACAAAGAGAATTAGTTTAGAAGTCCTCAAAGGGGGAAAGAAGCAAATAGTTCTAGTTTTGCTGCTGCAGTCAATACAAAGTCTTGTAATATTTTTGATAATTGCCCTTTCTGTTCGGATGCTGATAGACATTCTATTTCTCATTGTACAAGATATAAAACTCCCCAAGCAAAGATTGATAGAATCGGTAAACTGAATGGATGTACGAGATGTACTAGATTAAACCACAAAGCAAACTCATGTAAATTTACGTTTAGGAAGAAATGTTCTCATTGTTACGGCTGGCATTTTAAATTTTTGTGTACTCGTGGTTTTTCCGCTTCACATACTAATACAGCTATTGACAATGTAAATAGTGCTAGTGCAAGTAAAGTGGAAGCAAGTAGTGGGATTGTAGTTTTGCAAAGTTTAAGTTTTGATTCGGTGCTTCCCACTTTTTCATTTAACATCAGCAATTCCTGCTACCGCGCTCTAATTGATAGGGGGTCACAAAGTTCATTTGTAAGCGAAAGGTTGCAGGAATCTCGTGAGTTTAAAGTCCTTCAAATGAATGTAAAATTGACTATTAAAGGATTCAATAAGCCTCAGTTATATCAAATTAAACTTGTAGAAGACCCTCTCCAATTATGTGAGCAATTATTTAAAATCCCTGCTTTGGTGGTTCCTAATATTAACGTATATTTGAAGGTACCTAACCTTGGTAAAATTGTACAAAATTTTGAGGATAAGGGCTATGTTTTAGCAGATTCATTTTTAAGTAAAGAGAGTCGGGAGATTGGAAACAATGAATTTATTTTAGGATCCGATGCAGCTAGATGTATTGCAGGGAGGGATGTATGTTTTGGTAATAGCTCTTTGTATATTTGTTCTCCTGTAGGTGTACTTTTCGTTGGTAATTTAGACAGTTTGTTAAATGATATATCAGCTCTGCCAACCTATGCATCTTCAGACAGCGATATGAGTAGTTTGCCTTTACCACCCCCTGCATCCTATAATTTTGTATCGAGTAATATTGCAGACAGTTATGCATTTTTAATTTTTAGTTTAGTAGAACTTCTCGATAACCCAGATTTGGAAAATTTAGATTTTTCATCGGTTTCCACGCAATCTAATTTTTGTTTTAGATGATAAAGGTAAACTTATTGGGTCCTAACTTAAGCAAGCTAGTAATGAAATTTTAGAAGAAGAATGTGGAAAATACATTTACTACGATAATAAGGTTTATAATGAGGAAAGCATTGAGGTTCATGATACCCTCATTAATTATTCATTGAATATTATCTCCCAAGATTTAGACGGCAGGATTATTGTTCCTCTTTTATGGAACAAAAGGGTTTCACATTGCCTATCAAAAAACCAGAGATTGCCTAGGTAGATACTTTACTCTAATTTTGCAAAGCTTAAGAAGAATGGTCACCTTCAGCTTATGGATCAAACAATTAAAGAGCAGGTTAGGGATGGTATAATAGCTAAGGTAGATGATGTTCAGAAATATTTGTAAGAACATCCTGGATACTTTTTTTTTTACCACATATGGGTATTTTTAAAACTGATAGGGAGACCACGAAGTGTCGTATTGTATTTCTTAGTAATTTATGGGAGAAAGATTGTGAGAAAAAGTTGAGCGTATCTCATAATCAAGCAATGTTTACAGGACCCACCCTTAATCAGAAACTTTCTTCTGCTTTTTTACATCTCCGATTTGGATATCATTTATTATTACATGATTTGAAGAAGGCATTTAACCAGCTGCTCTTGAGTGATGTGGACCAAAGCAAGTTATTGTTTTATTGGTACAAGAACGTTGATAAAAATTATTATTCTCTTGTTGTGTTGGGCTCAGATGCAGCCCTTTTCTGTTAATGATTTCACTTTACTACATTTTGGTAATTATGTCAAAGAATGATCCTCCCATGTTGCAGGGTTTGAAGCATCTTATGTATGGGCTTTTATATATGGATAATGGAGCCATTACTACTGATTCCATTGATGAACTCCAGTGGTCATATGATAATTTACCACATACTTTTTCTCCCTACAAATTTGAAATACAAAGTCAAATCTATCAGAAGTATGGGAACATTTCTAGTGAAGAAGTAAAACTATTAGGATTAAAGTGGGATCGTGTATCGGATACAATTAACACAAATCCTATTCATTTAAATGTTGAAGCAAACACTAAACGTTCCATTTTAAAGTCATTGGCTTTTCCGTTTGATATATTTAACTTTAATAGGCCAATTTTGAATCCCAGCTGTCTTTTTATGCATAAACTTCAATGTGATAGGTCATTAGGTTGGGATACTAGTTTGTCAACAGATTTGCAACATGAGTGGAGGAGCATTTGCAAGCAGGCAAATTCTGCACCAACTATTCAGATCCCTAGATTTGTTGGATCTAGAAAATGTAAATACAAATTAATTGCATTTACTGATGCCAGTCACTCACTTTATGGTTGTGTTGTTTATATTAAGTGTATTGAAACTGGCAAATTAAGTTTGATAACCGCTAAAAACCAAATGGTTAAATAGCAATTAAAGAATAAATCTATACCTTCTTTGGAATTAAATGCCATAACTTTGGGTGTTGAAACTTTGATGGAGATTTCCCAAGAGTCCTTCTTGCATTAAAACTGTGGCTATAGTTAATCTTTGTCTTTATACAGATTCACTATGTTGCATTCATTCGTTACACTTGGCTGTGGTAAAATTAGACGAACTGCAAAAACGATCCACTTTTGTTGTCAATAGATTACAGTCTATTCAGAAATTGTGCGATATTAAGCCTGTTACATTTAAGTTTACTCCAGGTATTGATAATCCTGCAGATTGTGTCACAAGGTATTTATCGTATAAGCAGCTTTTGAAATCTAATTTTTGGTGGGCCCAAATCTTGATTTACTTGAGGAAACTGAGCAGGATCTTAGCGAAGTTGTTGTTCCAAATCCATAGCAGTAATAATGCTGCAGAATCTGACGAACCTAGTTCAGTTTCTCCTTTGACTAGTTTGTCAGCTAATTTAGAAATTTCTGATTCTTTGTTGAATCCATGTAACTTTTCTAGTTTCCAAAAACTGATTCTTTTGCAACGTAGAGTTCTTTATTATTTTCAGCTATGGAAAATTGAAGCTAAGATACCTATTAATAAAAACCCTAATTTATTGGTAGAGGCCACATGTCAAATTATTAGAGATGATCAAAGAAGACATTTTTCTAATGCTGTTCTGTATTTCCAAGTTGGAGGTAAAACCTTAGATGATATTCCAACCATGGTATCAAAGTTCAATGTTTTTATGGATCAACAAGGAGTCCTTAGAGTTAAGAGTAAGTCTAAAAAATGGCAAGTGAACTCCAATCAAGGATTTCCTATTTTGCTTTCAAAGAATAGTGCCTTAACAAACATCATAGTTAATGACATTCATGTTCAGCTTGCTCATTCTGGTTGTTATGCAGTCCTTTCTGAACTTAGAAAAACTTTTTACATTCCATGCCCTTTTTCTGTCATAAAGAAGTGTTTAAAACAATGTGTTCATTACAAACGATTCAGTGCTTGAACTATTGAGTTAAATCAAAGTCAATATCGTGAATTCAGGTCAAATCCTCCTCACACTCCTTGTGCTAATATTTTTATTGATCACCTTGGTCCATTTTATGTTAAGAAAAATCAGCAAAAGGAGGAAGTATGGCTTCTTTGTTTTACCTGTACATGGTCACGAGCTATCAACCTTAAAATTTTTCATGATCTTTCTATGAAAGAATTTTTGCACGCATTTCAGATGCATTGTTTTGAATTTGGAGTACAACAATTATGTATAAGTGATTTAGGTTCTCAATTTGCTGCTGGATTTAATTTATTAACTGATTTTTTACAAAATCCAGAAGTACAAGTTTATTTTGAAAACAATAATGTAAAACCACTATCTTTTCAGCAATACTTTAAAGGCTGTAGTGTATTAGGGTCATTGGTTGAGGTATGTATTAAATTGGTTAAGAGACTTCTTTTTGGATCTATTAAGAATAATGTTTTATCATATTTTTATTTTGAATTTTTAGTTGCCGATATCATTCATTAAGCTAATAGGAGATCAATTGCGTTTAAAGAATCTTCAAGAGATATTTCTGACGAACTGCCTGGACCCATAACTCCTGAGCAACTTATTAGGGGATATCGATTAACCTGTTTAAATTTAATTCCTGATTTACACTACATACCATCCAAGGATCCTGACTATGACCATCAGGTAAATCCTCCCACGCTATAGTGTCAGTATGCTAAATTAAGAAAAATTCGTTCAGAGTTATTTGAAATTGAGTTCTTAGGAACATCAATTTCTCAGGCAGTTGATAGAAAGGGTCGTTATATTCCAGTCACTAACACTGATTTGCAAGTGAATGATATTGTTCTTATTAAGGAAGTGCATACTAAACCAAATGATTACCCCTTGTTCATGGTAAAACAAATAATTAAAAATGATAACGGTGAAGTAACTGGAGCCGTAGTATTGAAGGGTAAATCAAAGGAGGTTGTAAAAACACATGTCTCTACTCTTATTCCTATTTTAAAGGTTGACCCTGAGTTCTCCGATAGGTTAGTTGACATAAAAAAAGATGTTAAAATTATTAAACCTCGATCAAAAAGAAAGGCTGCTTTAAAGAGTAAAAGAAAAACTCAAAATTTATTTATGTATGATCTAGTTTAGTGGCTCATTGTTTCCACGGCCTGTAAATATTCATTCTAATTTTTTTCTAATTCTTCAAAATTTATTTTCTTTATACAATATTTTTTCTTGTTAATAATTTGCATCCCTCTTGTTGGTGTATACAAAATATTAGTTATATTTTCTTTTTTTTTTAATTTTAAATTTGAAATTGTTCCACAAAAATAATATAAGCAATATAAAATTTCATATTTTTTCTAGATAGTGGTTTCAGTTAACTTCATTAAAGGCCATTATTACCTTACAGTAGCTGTAATGCCTTTTAGCTCCCCGAACCAGATATTTTAACTAGTTACTGGCGAAGAATTGCCCTTCTACAGAATAGTGTTGGGATCTTCGGGAGAGGTGAAAGTTTTCCTTTTCTTGAGAGTTACATAATTCAAGCAGTGGCAGACCAGACCCGGTCCTACAATGAAGTGCACACTAAGCATTTTTTTAAAATACCAGCCCTTTCGAGCAGGACGGATTTCGCCGCCGCTGGGATTATTTATATTTTCAAATATTAAACTTAGCCGGTGAATATATATATATAGCTTACGTCTCCGACGATCGACAGATTCCAAAAACTCGCGAGCGATCGCCATGATGGTTGCCGGGTGTGCCCACCAGCGCCGACTATCAGCCAGATACCGCATATACTTCTCCAGGAGTTCAGTTCTTCTCTGTCGGTGGTAATGACAGCATTGGTTCCGCTCGCACTTAACCTCAAGTTTCTACTGATTGGTGAAGTACTTATTCATGGGGAGATGAATGTCTTAGCGGACTGTCTCAGCCGAAGAGGACAGGTGATTCCCACGGAGTGGACGCTGCACAAGGATGTGTGCGAGAGACTATGGATGACTTGGGGTCAACCCATCATAGATCTTTTTTGCGACCTCTCTGACAAAGAGGCTACCGACTTATTGCTCTCCTGTTCCAGATCCAGAGGCGGCCCACATAGACGCTTTCCTACTGGACTGGTCTCACGTAGATGTCTATGCCTTTCCACCGTTCAAGATCCTAAACAAGGTGCTTCAGAAGTTCGCCTCTCACGAAGGGACCAGGTTGACGTTGGTTGCTCCCCTCTGGCCCGCGAGAGAATGGTTCCCAAAGGTACTTCTATGGCTAGTAGACATTCCAAGAAGTCTACCGTTGCTGATGGATCTCCTGTGTCAGCCTCACGTAAAGAGATTTTATCAAAGCCTCCCCGCGCTTCGTCTAACTGCCTTCAGACTATCGAAAGACTCTAAAGCTCGAGGGTTTTCGAAGGAGGCAGCTAGAGCGATCGCGAGGGCTAGAAGATCCTCTACCATCAGGATTTATCAATCTAAATGGGAGGTATTTAGAGACTGGTGCAAGTCCTCCTTAATTTCCTCTTCCAGTATCTCTGTAGAGCAGATTGAAGATTTTCTGCTTTATCTGAGAAATGGTCGCTCCCTTTCTGCATCTACCATTAAAGGCTACAGAAGCATGTTAGCTTCTGTTTTTAGGCATAGAAATTTGGATCTGTCTAATAACAAAGATCTTCAAGACCTTCTTAAGTCTTTCGAGACTTCCAAGGAGCGTCATATTTCTACTCCTGCTTGGAACTTGGACGGGGTCCTTCAGTTCCTTATGTCAGACAGGTTAGAACCGTTGAATTCAGCCTCCCTGAAGGATCTTACCCTAAGACTCTTTTCTTAGTGAGCTTGGCTTCTGCGAAAAGAGTTAGTGAGATACATGCTTTTAGCAAGAATATCGGCTTCTCCGCTAATAAAGCAGTATGCTCGCTTCAGCTTGGTTTTTTGGCCAAAAATGAACTTCCGTCTCATCCATGGCCTAAATCGTTTGAACTTCCCAGTCTATCATAGATTGTTGGGAATGAAGTTGAAAGAGTTCTGTGCCCAGTTAGAGCTCTTAAATTTTATTTAACTAGAACCAAACCGC
>NC_090732.1:100633047-100670547 GCF_036898095.1 Palaemon carinicauda | reverse complement strand
ATCTGTTTTAATGCTCTCAAATACAGAGCATACAAATCCATAACGCTATGCTTCCTAACATTCACCTTCAACTTTCGGTACTTATAAACACTATAACTATTCTTCCATTCTTCTTATCTTTGCCCGTGATCTTCATAAAGCTGTGCAATAAAAATGATATATTTTAATCAATAAAGCATCAGATAAACTTCCAATCTACCATCATCAACGATGACAGACTTCCTAAATATAAATTTTCCATCCTTACACTTTGAGAATGAAAGCACAAAAACAGAAAACCTCTCAGTCCCAACGATGCGCGTAAGTATTCCCTTCTTTACATTAAATCCAATATTCCATTCTTTTCACAATAGCGCTCTTACCATTTAATATAGCATTTACCGTTCAGGACAAGCATGGGCAACTGTTCGTCAACCGGGGGCCGCATTTAACTACAGTATATCACAGTGAGAGAGGGCCGCAGGTTAATACATATGCGAAAAAAATTATGCATGCACAATATATAATGAATTTTCTTACAATTCTTTCATAATTATATACATATCCCGGTATTAAAGATTAAATAAATCTAACGTCTTTTATTATTTCCTAAGGATGATTATGGATATAAATATATAGAGCTTCAGTAACCTAGAATGTCCTTAAAAAAAAGGCCGACAGAGATATTTGGACGCACACATAAATATTATCAGATTCACTTCTCTGTATATACAATTGTTGTATTAACCAAAAACTAAATACCGTTTATACTACCATTTCTAATTTGAAAAATACCTACAGGGCAATTATTATAATCTTTGTATAAACATATATAGAATTGCATAGGAAAACGTTCATAGCAAAAAAAACGCAAGGAGAATAAACAATTAAAAGTAAAACTTAAGTAATAAAAAGAACAACAATGAAAATAGTTCTAATTCAAACCTCACAAAGCACATGGTGTAAAGAGGCAATTGCCACAAGATGCCAAAAGAGCAATCAAGAGCATAGCTTACCTGCATTGATTACAGCAAGTAGCTAGGTTTTTATGCGATATCTCGAAACACATTTTGCACATAATTAGAAACTGATAGATTCGTAAAGGATTTTTACACAGATGGGAATGAAAACTAAAATATTTCAACCGAAAATAATATTGAGACTCAATACGTCATGTACCATAAGGTAAAGAAGTTATGTTGAGTATTTAACCACAGAGAGAGAGAGAGAGAGAGAGAGAGAGAGAGAGAGAGAGAGAGAGATAGAGAGAGAGAGAGCACAAATATAATATGATTTGTTACATTTTACGAGGCCTAAAATCACTTGCGACACTCAAAATGTATTGTAAAAAAGATAAAAAATGTAATCTAAAGCTCTTTCCCATTAGCTTTACCAGTTTGGTAGCGGCAATTTCCATGTTGCAATCACTGTTATCTTTGTTTAGTCGTGTTCAGTTGATTGAACATCCTTTGAACAAAACTTTCCTCCAATAAAAGAAAAAATGGCAGACTGGAATTCCATGAAAGCAAAACAATCCGAAGCCCCGAACTTTTTTTTTTCTTTTTAAACTGACATTGAAAGCCTTCTGTCGATATTATTGGTACAGCTAGTCTCTGTTATTTAAGGAAAGGACAAAATGTTCGTAAATATTTTAAATAAATAAGAAAGAATTTCTTTGCTTATTGTAATCTATATTACCTGTATGTCATAATATGTTTCAAGTTAATATATAAAATAGCTTCCTTTTACCATGGCGTTAAACTTCAATTACGGAAAAATTATTCTCTGTAATGGGAAATTGAACCATAAGAAACTACAGAAACATTATATTAGCATGGTGACATTACAGGTATTCTGATATGAAATAGGCCACATAAATGATAAAATGTCTAATGATAAAAAAATATTTGGCGTTTACTTATTCACACCAGAAGACCATGAATTACAGTTTACAGATATTTCGTTTTATGTTTCGCCTGGATTCCCGTAACATACAATTATCAAGAAGTTGGCATAGCACGCCTCTTCCTGTTTCGGTTTCTATTTTCACAAGGACCTGGCTGGCAATATACAAATGTCAATTTTCTCAATATAAAAATATTCCGTGTATGTATGTGTGTATACACATATATATACACACATACACACACACATACATATAAATATATATATATATATATATATGTGTGTATGTATATATATATAAATATATCCATATATATGGATATATATATATATATATATATATCCATATATATGGATATATATATATATATATATATATATGGATATATATATATATATCCATATATATATATATATATATATATGGATATATATATATATATATATATGGATATATATATATATATATATATATCCATATATATGGATATATATATATATACATATATATGGATATATATATATATATATATATCCATATATATGTATATATATATATATATATATGTGTGTGTGTGTGTGTATGTGTGTGTATGTGTGTGTGCGAAATATATCTTTTAATAAAAGTTTCTTAACCCTTATTCAAATCTTGTGCCAATGTTTCTTGGGTTCGGAAATCTCTTAGCCAATAATATGTTGGGCTACTTTACTGATGCATGGAAGCTAAACAGTCATTGGATAGCTTTCCGTTTTCATGAAACTTTTCATTTGTCATAAAGTCTATACTTTTCAACAGACAGTCAGAAAATTGCAGTCAAATTTGGCAATTAAGGTCGAAAAAATCCCGTTGGGATCATCAGTATTACCTTTCTTACGATAGACCTGAGATACTTTCTCTTAAACTGAACATATTTTATGATTCTTTCAAAAAAAAAAAAAAAAAAAAAAAAAAAAAAAAAAAAAAACTTTCCAAATTTTGTAATGATGTGCTATTTTAAATACTTGTATATGTGATAATTGCTAACTCCAGTCTTTATTGTTGACTAGTCTTTGGCAAGTCTTTAATGTATTTGAGGTGTGGTACTGTCCGAACAAGTCCGAAAAAAGTCCCTAATCTAAATTTTGTAGAAGTCCAAACTTCACCAGGTTAATCAAAATAACAAATTTTTTCATGCATTTAATGTTGAAGTGGTCTCTTGGAGGTGGTTGATACGCCATGTAAAAGTGGAATTAGATTAAGAACATTGTATTCAATCGTGTTGAGGTAGATGAACATGAATGATGGACGACAGTATCAATAACATAACACATTTAAAAAGATTAAAAGTAGCCATGATATTCCACATGGTTCATAATGCTGCAAAATCTAAATAACCAAGAATAGCCCTGGTTCCAACAAGATGTCATCGTAGATCTAATACGATTCGTGAACATCGAGCAATACTTATACAATAAATACACGTGTGTGAAGATATTAACTTGAACGAAAACCACCGACAACATACATACAACTGAAAAGAGACATTCGTTCCGCCCATGGAGAACAGTCTACTCAAAAGAAATGAAAATAAGGATTCATAAATAAGGTCAAGGACGAAAAGTACAATACAAGAGGTTGACCAGTAGAGCCACCTATTTATTTATCTATTCTTTTTTTTTTTCTTGTTTTTGTTTTTATCAAATAAGAGTTCCGTGAGGAATGATGATATGAGACTCATGGTATGCAATGCCACCATTAGGAAGATGAGCTTGAAAGAGAAAGAAACGAGTTTGAAGCCCACATTCCCTTTCAAGTGATCCTTTAAATTTGACATAATGAATGTCGAAGGTTTTGATATTCAGTCTTATACTGTTTTACGGATGGTCATTAGTGTGTGCTTTACATTAGCAATCTAATATTTGCTGACTTTATAATCTTTATTAATATATAACCAATAATGACTAAATCATGGCAAGAGGCTGGCCAAATAGTCATCTGTAAAGTTAGTCTTTACAATTTTGTCATCTTCGGTCTACATCAGTAAACCTTGAAATCTTATATTGACGTACGATACATTTGCATATTGACAATAGAACGATTTATACATACAGTGTTTATTTAACAAACAATCCTAATATTCGTATGCATTTTTCAACGTTGCTGAAATGTTGCTAAGATCTTGGTCATACATTGCCATTTATCAGCAATAACTGCTGCAAAAAATATATGCTGGGTGCGATTCACTTACAGTAAAATGGCCAAAAAAAAAAAAAAAAAAAAAAAAAAAAAAAAAAAAAAAAAAAAAAAAAATTGCATAGGATATGTGGAATAGAAATAACGTTGTTTTCCTTGTATGATGTCTTAATGTTATACTCCAAGAACTCGGGAGGTTTTATTTATGTTTTTGAGTGCAAAAGGTCTGTTAGTTGTTTCTTTAGTAGAATTTTCTCAGGAATTCAAAAATCTATTGCTTACAAACACAGCGGTAGCCATTTTTTCAGAAATGCACATTGAATATGGTTACCCCTTGTGAAAATGAACTTTCTCTATGGCGCCTCCCAATGTCATACATTTCAATTTAAAGTTAATTTCTCAAATGTTAATGTATAAAGTGCCTCCAAATAATCATTTTTTGGTAACGATACCTTTCTATGATTCCTTTGATGTGACTAATGTAGGATTATTTTGTTGTTGCTTTTTAAATTTCAGATTATCAAAGATGTCACGGAAAGTTATTGTGAATAAGTGGCATTTTGTAATTTTCTCTTTTTCGGATTTTCTACCAATGAAATGCCAATATATTGTTGTACATACAATTGAAATAACTTATTCTTTCTAATGTCTCAAAGTATGTTTATTTTGAACATTAACATATCATAGCTTTCAATTGTTTGTAATGCAAATTAGAAGTGTACACAAACAAATAATTGCGTTTTGAATTATACCAAGAAGTGGATGATAATTTAAACTACAACATAGCTTTACTTTTGGTGTTGCAATGAAATAGTTAAATATGCAAAGGTCATGGTCCATTGGCATAGTAATATCAATATAATTTAATTCTATCATGCTGGCAGAAAACTGTTCTCTATGTATCCTAATCAAATCATTCATTTCATGATGACACAAAGTTTACTGTCCATCATCAAAGTCAGATTCATCACTAGAGTCAAACTGAGTTTGATTATCAGTCACATCTATGTTGATGTCATCTTCTGTATCATGACTAAGAAGACGTACCATACTCTGTGGAAGTTGGTTTCCATTAAACCAGTCAATAACAAATGAGTTGCAGACCAGTTTCCATCCGTGTTCCTCGGCTCGAGTTGTGCACGGTTGAGGACGTTTGGCATTTTTCCACAAGGCAGCAACATAGTTGGTTCTGTGGATTTTATTAAGCAGGACTTTCTGACATGGTGGCATGCTGCTAGGATTAATTCCTTGAATTTTTTCTAAAGAATTTTCATTCCTCTTTGGTGCATACTTCTGTTGGAAAAGAGCAAATCTAGCATCATTGATGGTGTTGAGTTTGGCCAAACCATACAATGCACAAGTGAAGTTATCAATAGCAGCCAAACCTTTAGGAGTGACAACAGCATTAATCCCAAGGTTTGCAAAAGCTTCCTTAAAACTGTCATGCTTCATAATCAACTGCAAGGCTTTCAACTTTCCTTTGCTCATAAATGATGATGGGTAGTCTGAACCAGTGAAGGCATGCAATGCTGGTAAAGCATCAATCATGGCTTGATCCATATGATCCACCAGCTGTGAGATGTTAATGTGTCTCCTTGTGTTGTTACTGCTAAGGCCAGCGTCCATCCAAATAGTGAAATTGCTGGCATTCGTATGATTTGCAATATGATACAGGAGCAAAATAAACACATCTATGTCCGAACTTCTGATGTCTACTGAAGAACATCTGTTCTTTTCTAGGCTGTGATGTAGATGGTACATAATCCGTGTATCAGCTTCTTCATGGAGACATCTAAGCTGTGGGATCTCTTCTCTGTGGACTTTTCCGTCACTGGGATTGAAGGAGTAGCAGGTTTCGTCAAGAGCGAGATATACTATGTGACCAGCCAAGATATCTATATCTGTGTGTTCAGTCCAATCTAACAGGAGGAACTGAAAAAATGCTGTCTTGAAAGCTGATGACCGCAATGCCTTCTGCCAGTCTTTTGGACACTTCTGCTTTGGCCCTGCTATGTTGTATGTTGTATCGTCATTTCCACGTCTTGAGTGTTCCACATCTTTAATAGAAGGAGTGGTGTAGGTGTCACAAACCAAATCTATTCGATGAGACAGCATCTGGCATAACCGACAGATGATTAGCGGAGCCAATTCCCTAAATGTTGGTGGTAAATTCTGCAGTGTGTGCAACAAGAACATGGCATCGATGATGGTAATGTCCGTTTCACTATGTAGGGGTGTGCTGTCTACCATGCCTTCAATCTTGTTAAGGAGCTTGGCCTTAACTGTTTTGTTGACGCTTCCGTCAACATGTGCCAATGATAGGGGTACGGGTGTGAGAGGGTAGGTAAAGACTAGCTCTAGGTCAACATTCTGTGAGGTACTAAGGTAGAGAAGACGTCCAAACAAATCTCTGGTGCCCTTCAATTCAATAACCTTCATATCATCACTGATTTTACTCTTGAGAGCTGTGGATGCAAAGTTTTTGATTTTGTGTCGTGGTATTGGTTGTTCAAATCTTGTAGGATCCCCAAAGCAGCCATTTACAAACTCGTCACACCAAGGTTGATCAGTCTTAGTGCAATTTACCAAGTCATTCTTGATGTCCTCAGGTACACTTTTCCCAGTTGTCAGGCAATATAGATTTGGGTCACTAGCAAGGTTGAATGGGTTAACACGGGCCTTAATGTTGTTCACAAGAGCCTGCAGATCATCATTGTCTCTTTTAACCCGATAAGACTTGAGTTCCTTTGCTGTGTCATCAGTGGACTTTAAACCTGCTTTCAAGAACAATGCTCCTACAATGGCACTCCTCGCTGTACAGGTGATCATCCATCGTTTTCTTGCTCCCTCTGCTGTGGTGAATGCAGTAATACCAGTCTGACGAGATGCTGCATCAGCATTGACAGTTTGTTCCAGTGTCATATCTACTGGAGTTCTTGAGAAAGCCTTTTCTGTCCGTCAAATAGACAATGCACCATTCACCAGGACCTGTTTCACTTCAGGGTGTGTGTCTTCCAAGTTCACTAAATTCAGATAATACCGCACCATCTACCTTGCATAATTAGGTCGATTACAGGCAAAGAATATGCCACGCATTTCATCAAGTGAACATGTGAAAAGATCTAGCTCATTGGTGCGGCATGCACGGGTAAAGCGAAGATATAACTGTACCAACTGGACATATATCATCCAAAACCTAGCAGTGCTCCCATGGCTCCTGCTGAGGGTTACATTAATATACTCGCAGTACTTTGACAAATTCAAGAAACTCTTCAGATGTCTCAAGGATTTGGGAAATGCCCATTTAAATTAATATGTATGGAATTGCAAGGCGCCACGAAGATTGCTCTTTTTCACAAGGGGTACCCATCTTTAACGTCAGTTTCTGAAAAAACGGCTACCGCTGTGTTTGTAAGAAATAGATTTTTTAATTTCTGAGAAAATTCTACTATAAAAACAGCTAACAGACCTTTTGCACTCAAAAACATAAATAAAACCCTCCGAGCTCTGGGACTATTATTGTCGCTCTACCTAAGCAACATAAACACGTATACTATGCATGCCATGATAACCAGGGAAAATATAATGCAAATCCTCATAAAACCATTTTCTTATAGAAGAATAAAAATGTTTATTATGTTCTTGTTCTTTGTCAATTTCGGAGCGTTTACTCTAATAAGCAAATGATAAAATAATGAAATAAATCTAAATTTCTCCGAGGAATGACGCTTACCCTAAATCACTTGGAATAATTGATTCGAGGATGTCCAATATATTACTTAGAAATAAATTTTGTGATATAAAATCAATAAGATGTAGAAAGGTAAAAAGCAGGAATCAGAACCCCAACGGATTATGTATTATTTTCATAGTTCCCATTGAAATTGAGATGTGCGAGTATGTTTCCCTACTTGCAAATCTCTCTCCCCTCTTTCCGTTTGCTAATGACTGATGGAAGGCTAGATACAACAAAGAGGAAGACTTTCTTTCGAGCAAATTATTCTTGCATTTTCAGAAAGAAGGACATGGGAAAATGGCTATATAATACATTGTAATGTTCTCCAAGTAGTAAATTTATTCCAAAAGTGGTTGCTAGCATAGTAATTTGGATGTTTGCTATATTCAAGAGAAAAACATAAATTTTACTCAAGGTATACACGTTATCATCTACTGGGAGAGAGAGAGAGAGAGAGAGAGAGAGAGAGAGAGAGAGAGAGAGAGAGAGAGAGAGAGAGAGAGAGAGAGAGAGAGTCCTAAACCAGGTAAATCTTACTTGGTGTGAGTAACATATTGAAGAGAGATTCATTATGGGTCAGAGAAGTCGTAATTGAATTTGCCTTATTTCGACCACATAAATAGTCTCTATTAGAACACGTGTCTAGGAATCTAATTTAATATTATCTTGAGAATACTAAATGCCAAAATTGACGGTGATATAAGAGAGAGCCAAGACACCAAGTCTGGATCCAAGAAACGCTGAGTGGAGATCCCAGTTTTGGATTAGAGTACATTCATTCTGCAAACTTACGCAGTGATAAGTGGTACGAGAGCATGACACCAGGTTAGTCAACGGCTAGTTCAAGTGTACGACTCGTTTCTCGCAAACTATGGGGACAAACATCTATTATATAGATTCCCTGACGGACGTATTCTGATAAAGATGTAAAGAAATAGCCTGTAAGAAAACGATGCGTATAGTTTTCAACAATATCCCCATGGGCAATAGAAAATATCTATTATAATAATTTTCTCCTTTAAGTAGTTGTGTTAATGGTTGAAGACATGTGAGAAGGCATCTTTAAGAATTGAAAAAATATAGGTTTGCCAACTCTGTTAAATTCTTTTTTATCTTTTTTTCCATTCCTCCCTCTTTTCTAAATAGATTCTTATAAAGGAAGACCTTAAAATATTTCAAATAATTCCTTTAGATGTATATATAAGAAAATATAAGAGATGGGCCCTTTTCCCACCCAGCTAACAAATTTCATCTACAAATATAATTTCATTTTAAAATATTGTGTTATTTGGTTTTTGATAAAAGGAGATAGAACAATCAAAACCGACAGCCTGCTGATTTACATAATTTTAAAGATTTTCGTATTATTTCCTGGCTTTGATTCAGTATATTAAAAAAAAAATCATAGCTATGTTTGACTTCATTGTAAAATTTAACTCGCTAATCAGTCGCTTAATAACTCACCAAATAAGATTGGATCTTAACAAGAGCAAACACTGTATAGGTGGGTTTGCCGAAGCAATGCTAGGGTAATGATATTTTTTTTTTGTTACAACACACTATCCCACACGGCGGCATCAGCATTTACTTGGATAACCAACCATAAGATGCTAACATGGGGGTGGGAACAAAACAGAAAAGAAGGATGTATAATTTGGATTTGCCTTTATTTAAATACACATTTTTCTTAACGGTAAGCAGTCGCAGGATCAACAAAACAATGAAATGATAGATATAATCTTTATCTGGTAAAACAGTTAGATAATTAATTGTTTGAGAAATGCATCGGTTGCCATATGCTTAAGCAGCCAGAGGATAACCTAAAACCGCCTATAATGATCAATATTTATAGGCAACAGGTAAATGAAGTGACTAGCTCTTGATTTGGGAGATGGATTCGTTTTCTACTCATAAGTAACCTGATTGAAGGATGTCGGTCCAGATCGGTAACTACCTAGAAGTAAATGGAAAAAGAAAAGAAAAAACATATTGGTTTGGGATCTACATTCATTTCCCAATGATATTCAGTCAAATGATCCCCAAATATCGTTACATGCTGGATAAGCCCGGTCGATAACTGTGTGATGGAAATGCAGTAAGTAGTTAATGACTTCTGTAGTGCATCCATTGCTTAATGGTAAGCAGTTCATCTCTCCTATACAATAAAACGAGAAAGTATCTAGCTTTTTATTATTTATTTAATTATTCATTATTTATTATTTATTATTATTATTATTATTATTATTATTATTATTATTATTATTACATGCTAAGCTCCAACCTAGGTGGAAAATCAGGATACCACAAGCCGGGGGAGCTCAAACAAGGAAAATAGTCCAGTGAGGAAAGGAAACAGGAAAAATAAAATATTTTAAGAACAGTAACAATATTAAAATAAATATTTCCTATCTAAACTGTAAAAACTTTGTTGTAACAAGTGGAAGAAAAATTAGATAGAATAGTGTGCTCGAGTGTACCCTCAAGCAAGAGAACTCTAACCCAAGACAGCGGAAGATCATGGTAGAGTGTCTATGGCACTACCCAAGACTAGAGAACAATAGTTTGATTTTGGAGGGTCCTCGTAGAAGGGCTGCTTACCATAGCTAGTCTCTCTTCTACCCTTACAAAGAGGAAAGTGGCCACTGAACAATTACAGTGCAGTAGTTAACCCCTTGAGAGAAGAAGAATTGTTGGGTAATCTCGGTGTAGTCAGGTTTTTTTGGGACAGAGAAGAATATGTAAAGAATAGGCCAGACTATCCGGTATACTGTATGTGTAGACAAATGGAAAATGAACCGTAACCAGAGAGTAAGGCCTAGCACTGTCTGGCCAGTCAAAGGACCCCATAACTCTCTAGCGGTAGTATTTCAACTAATACTATATATCTATAGCTATATATATATACATATATACATACATACATACATATATATATATATATATATATATATATATATATATATATATATATATATATATATATATATATATATATATATACCTTTCCGGTCAGGGTTAGCTTTCCCGTACCTCGGGTAGGGGTCGGGTGTGTGATAGTCATACCCCGGGTGAGAGGAGGGTCGTGTACGGGCATCTCTCTCCTAATATTTAGCCACCATTTTAAACGTGTTGCGTACACTAGTATAATATAATCTTCAAAACACAGCAGATGCTGGATAATGCCTATCAGCGCTAACTGTCCAATATTTAACCTTAAGTATCTGTTTCTGAATGGTAAGTCACTCATTAAATAGTTCTGTAACTACTTGAAGGTTAACGAAATCCATTCAGATCTAATCCTTGACCATGCTGTATAATCTCGGCCGGCAATTGCACAATGGTAAATAGTCCAGAGAAATGCTTTTTACCTAATGTCTACACATTTTTAAAAAATACCACTCGTGCAAATATGTATTTAAGTCAAAGCTACAAAATGTGAGTGATCGCTGTTTTGCTTCAAAAAGCAAATAAAGGTTTTATACTTTTACGAGGACTTTTAACAAGGAACATTTTACACACTGCACAAAAGCACTTCAGTACAATGTAACAAGATTTAAAAACATTAACAAAATATCACAAATCAAAATTCTTACCCTTCTTGTAGTTCAAAAGACAGCTAGCTTCTCGTACCTGGGAGATGTAATACGAATGACATGCTAGACCTGACATAATTCAAATTGCCAGACTAGAAGCAGAATTGAGCATCTCTCTCTCTCTCTCTCTCTCTCTCTCTCTCTCTCTCTCTCTCTCTCTCTCTCTCTCTCTCTCTCTCTCTCCTACGACGAAACGGGAACCTTCACACGAGGATATGCAAAAGAGCGATGTCTTTGTGACCCCTGAGATAAGTTCACAGAGGTGGTGTTAAAAAAATTGTTACTACAAAAATTACTAATACTTCCTCATGTAGTAGCCCTCTTATACCCCCCATCCCCACCGAAGAGTACTGGATAAATACAAGAAGAATTATCAAAGACTAAACATGAATATCGTGTAAATGTAAACAAATAGTAAACTCCATTCAATACCTTATTGTATTTAGAATAATGATAGACCGAAATCTAATTTTTGCCCTATTATATCATAGATTACATTCAATATGGGCTATGGGTTAAAATTTACTAATCGCAAAATGCCTAACAACTTTTAATTTCTAAAAGCGATCCATTCACATAATAGAAAGGCGAAGACATCAGATGGCGTGTTTGGAGAAGGACTCATCATTGGAAGTTGGTTTGGTATCTTTACAAAAGTTCTGCATACTGTTATTTATTATAAACATATCTCCAAGGCTTATGGGATTTCATAATTCTTGATCGATTCTAACACACTGTACATAATATTTGCGCATTACTTAATAGCAGAATTTTATCTTTTCTACGTGTAAATGAGGTCATGAACAAGAGATATGAAGGGAATCATTTGATTGATATACCTTAAGCTGATGAAGACCATATGCCCATGAATGAATTCAGTGTGTTTGAAGTCGAAGCTATCATTAAAAAACCTCAGGAGATGGAAAGCCCCTGATTATGGTGGAATATCTGCTGAGGTGATACTGGCTGAAGATAAGTGACGGCCAGAATACTAAAAAAACTATTTTTTAAAATGTGGCACGAAGAAGCAAAACCCGATGAATGGGAATTAGGAGTGTTCGTGAAAATGCGCCCCCCCCCCTCCCCCCAAGGAAACCTGACTGATTGCAATAGTTACAGAGTTACAGAGGCATCAAATTTGCGTCACTTGTCCTGGAAATATATAGTGTGCTCATTCTAAAGAGATTAGAGAGAAAGATTAAATGAAAAGCTGAGAGATAGACAAGCAGGATTTAGAAAAGGTAGATGTTGCACTGACCAAATTTTCATTTTGAGAGGTTGTGAAACAATGCGTAAAACATGGAAATAGACTTTTGATGGCATTTGTGGACAATGAAAAGGCCTTTAATAGTGTGCACCTGCCACTGTTGTGGATAGTCCCGCATTATAATGGAATTCCTCTTAAATATGTAAATTTGATTATGTCTGTTCATGAACAGAGCAAGTGGAAAGTTAATGTTAGGGGAGACATATCAAATGAATTTCCAATGAACAGTACAGTGCTCCAAGGGAATGTGTAGTTACCTATGTTGTTTATCCTCCCCATGGATTTTGTAATGCGTAGAACAGTTGGAGATGGTGGAGAAGGATTGGCCTGGATTGGTAATAGAAAATTAGCCGACTTAGATTATGCTGATGACGCTCACCTCATTGGCAGATGAACACAGGATTTGCATTGCTTGCTTACCAAAATGCGTGAAATATCACAGAAGGTTGGTCTCAAGATAAATAGAAGAAAGACAGAGATGATGAGAACGGATTATGCAATGAAGGGTGAAATATTATTGGAATGATAAAGATTTCAAGAGGTAGAATCATTTAAAAATATAGGAACTATGATATGTAATACAGTCTTTAGAGTTCGAGTTTAATGAAAGATTTAAAAACGCAAATCAGACAATGGCTAGGTTAAGTAAAATTTGGAAATCAAATCGCCTGAAATTACATATAATCATCAGGCTATATAACAGTTTATTGAGATCCCTGTTACTGTATGGACATGAGTCATGGTACAGCAATGAAACAATCTCCAACACATTAAGTAGATTTGAGAACAACGCCCTCAGAAGAATATTGGGAGTAAAATGGCAGGACAAGGTTAGAAATGAAACTATAAGAGATTATCCGAGTGTCATATGTGGATGAGATCTTGTTGAAGGGCAAAAAGAGATGGTTTGGGCATGTTCTTCGCACTACCCAAGAGAAATTAGTTCTTTAACTGGACTCCAGAAGGTACTAGAAGAGTTGGATAACCCAAGGCTACATAGCTGAGGGTGAATGAAGAAGTATTGAGTTAATAGCTCAAGATAGAGATGAGTGGTGATATCATATCGAGATCCTTTGCGTCAATAGGTGTGGCAGGAGATGATGGTGATGATGACATGTAAATATAATTTTGTTTAGACGGAACACCTGTATATGAAAAAAACAAACATATTAGCTTAAGAGAAAATAAGCAGCAAACGTTTCTAAAGTGTTAGAAAAGGCAATATGCAACCATTAATCATATGCCTGAACTTCAAGAAATTCTCTTTCGTAATGGAGGTTTATGTAAACAAGACCAGCAACTGCAAAGGAAACTATTTTGACACCTGCTGAGGCTAGGTACTTTAAAATGGACATAATCTAACTATGGCAAGATACTTTCATGACCTTAAATATTACTTGAAATAAGTTGTTTTTATTTTAAGATCTTCCAATACAGTTCTGTTTACCTCAGCATATAAAGGGAATAAGATTTTTCATCGTTTTTGGATTGCAACAACCATTTTTACACACACTGCAGGGATGTATTCTGGTGTTTGAAGCTATATTTCTTTTCTGATATTTATCAAAACATATGAGAGAGAGAGAGAGAGAGAGAGAGAGAGAGAGAGAGAGAGAGAGAGAGAGAGAGAGAGAGAGAGAGAGAGAGACTCTTGTGAAAAAAAATAAGAATGAATAGATAAATAGAAAAGGACGAAGATTATCTTGTCTTTCATTGATCTTATGAATGGTTTCATCAAGAACATTGGGACAAATATTTGAAGCGTAGGGCCGTAAGGACGCCAGAATAAGTATAGCAAAAACTTAGGGACATTATCAAATTTTCTAAACTTCACACACACACACACATATATATATATATATATATATATATATATATATATATATATATATATATATATATATATATATATATATATATATATATATATATATTATTTGTCTTTATTTATTTATTTATCTATATATCTATTTACTTATAAGAATGTAAAATAAGGACAGTAACGTACTCATAGACAGGACCTTTCACTCTTCAGTCAAAATTATTTCATAGAACAGGAATCAAACAGGAATGTCAATTTTTATTGCTTCCGCTCAAGAATATACAATCTATTCCTGAACATTTCTTTCACAAGGAAGACTTGTTTTCTCTGTACTGAGTACTCTGAATCGTTGATACGTGATTAAGATGTTTGTACTGCATACATAAAAGGCAATATCACACTATTACTTGATGATGCTAGAAACAGCAGTGCCGAGGCTCTCTCACATGTAATTAAGTCCTGCTTTGAAAGTAAAGGTATTCCATGGGATAATATGATAGCCATGGCAGCAGATAATGCAAGTGTGTTAGTTGGGAAGAACAATTCTCTTATGACCAAGTTGCAGTCTGAAGCTAACTAAAGATTTGTTACTATCAGGTGCATTTGTCATTCACTTTATTTTGTTGCAAGTAAGGCTTCAGCCAATTTGCCTAGAAACACTGAGGATTTAGTTCGTAATATTGCTACATTTTCTCGCACAGCTCCAAAAGACAGGCGGAATTGGCAGAACTGCAGGAGTCTGTTAATACTGAGAGACTCAAAACGCTTAGACTTGTAGACACAAGATGGCTAGCAATGCAGCATTGCATATTAAGTTAGTGGGAAATATTAAAACTTTCGTTTTTTCGAGCTCATACTGAAGATAAGGTTGTTTCAGCTGAGCTCATTATGAAGGATATTTAATATGTTTTAGGATATTTAATCAAATGAATGCATTGTTTCAAAGTATGAAAACAATTCAATTAGTATTGTTCAAGATGAAAGTATCAATATGACAAGATTGATATGCAGAAATTTTATTAAGCCTGAATAATCTGTCCGATTTGTCTCAGATTGACCAAAACAGCTCATTACAGTTGCTCCTTCTTCAGCAAGTAGGTTTAGGAGGAGAATGTGAGACCATACTAAGGTCCATTGATAATAATGAAGGTAATAAACATTTCAGAACAAGATGTCTAAGATCTTATCAGACTGCATTAACCGACATTTTCAAGAAATGAAATTCATTATACCAAAAATTGCTCTGAGTTTAGAAAGAAGGGAGACTTTACCGGACTTATTGATATTGTCTTCAAAATATGAACATATAATTGGATCAGTAAGTCAAATTCAGATGAACAAAGTAGACTTGAGAAAATGGATGTAGAAGAGTTCTGGTAACATCTCTCACAATTGCAAAACTACTCTGATGTTCATGTTTTCAGAAACCTAGCTTTGATGGCAAAATTTGTTTTAGCCCTGCCACATTCCAATGCCGAAACAGAGAATTTCCTCTATGATGGGTGATGCTAAGACTAAGAAAAGGAACAAAATGGGGCCAGAATTGCTTGACTCCATATTCATAAATTCAAATATGAAATCTAAGGGTAAAAATTGTTTAGACTTAACAAGAGGTATTGATGATGGATATCTTGGGTTCCATAATCAACAAATGTATGACTTTTTGCAAGAGTAGACTTTTCACATTTAGTTAATTCTATATGTATTCAGGATTTCATTCAAAGTTTCCAGCATTTCTGAACCAGATATTATAGAAATATGTATATTTTTTCACAGTATGTTTGTTTAGCATTTCAATTTATGATTTTTTTTTTTTTTTTTTGTGAATATTATGTTAAACAGAAAATAAGATGTCACTAATTGTTCTCTTGTTTTGTCACCATAAGAATATATTTTCAGTTATATTATATTTTTTCATTGATTTCTACCAATATTTATAGGTAAAACAGTGTGCAAACTAATGCTTTTGGTATATTATGCCAAAGAAGACGTAGGGACATTCATCTGAAAATCCCTAGAAACATAAGGACATTTCACATTCTGTGTAGGGATAAACTAGCTCCAGATGACCGTTTGACTTGGCAACACTGCTGCAGCGCTCACTGCTCACAAGCGTTGCCAGATATAGGGATTTATCCCTAGATTTGGGGATTTTGGGTGGCCGATGGGGATATGGGGATATTCTGTACGAATTTTGAGATTTTTGGCTAGAAAATGAGAAAATCCGGTAAATATCGTTAAAAAAAGGACGAAATACCAGTATAAATGTCACAGTATACCGTAAAATATTCCTACACAGCTAATTTGCGTAACAAGATTCGCGTGAGAGCAAGTCTTTACTAAACTGAAACGTGCTCAATACACGTAATGCGATTTCATTGTTCTTTCACAACGTAGTGTTGCCAGATTGGGCTACTTATCGCAAATTTTGCTACTTTTTACAGCTTCTTGCGACCAAATTTCACAACTTGCTACTTGCTACTTTTTGGGCTACTAGTGGTTTTAATTGGGCTACATTTGGGCTACTTTTTATTTTATATAGATTTTTTATTTAGTTTAACTGCAAATAAGCAAAAGCTTATTTTTATTTGTCTGTTACAAGGATTATATATATTTTAACTATGTATAGAGATTGATATAATAACCTTATTATATCAGCCTTTATGCTTCAATGTTTGTTCATCAGCACGTATATCGAACTCGTATGGTACATGTATTCTACAGCTTCATCTTGAGTAACGTTTTGTGTGACGGTTGCAAGTTTTCTAGTGTTGCCGGTTGCGGAATTTTCAGCATCTTTATGAGAGAATTTTTCCTATTTTGTGGGATTTTTACCATGAAATTTTATTAAAACCTTAAATCTTGTATTTGAAGATTTATATTTCATGGATTTTTTACACAATATATTAGCGAAAAAGGGTTATTTGGGTAATGAAGATATCGAAAAAATTCTTAAACGGCAACTCTGTACGGCAAGTCAACACTGAGGCAAATCATCAGTTTCAGTTGAGATTTCGATGGTTACGCCTAGTGGTGACAACAACATCGATAAGAGTGCGAACAAAATGGGGAAGTGGGCAAAATATAACAAGGGTTTTCAACATTCATGGTTAAAAGACCCCATTTTTGAAAAATGGATCGAAGAAGTTAAAGGTGATGCAAATAAAGCTTACTGCAAGCTATGCAAAAGCGAACTAAGGGCCCACAAAGCTGATTTGAAGAAACATAGTGATTCTGTAAAGCATAAACAAAACATGTCAAAAATATCTTCCAAACAAAATTTGAAAACTATGGACTATTTCACAGGAGACAAAGTTACCCGACTTGAATTACAGGTTTCAGCTTATATTGCGTGTCATTCATCAATTAGATCAATTGATCATTTATGTGATATTCTGAAGAAGGATATGCCTTGTTCCTCAAGCTCTGAGAATATTAGATTACATAGAACGAAATGCACCGCCATAATAAAGAAGGTTCTGTCCCCAGACATAAAAGATTCTGCATTTTCATTAATCATAGATGAATCAACAGATATTGCTTGCATAAAACATTTGTGTGTTTGTGTTCGCTATTACAGTTCATTACACAACAAGATAGTGTCTCAGTTCCTAGGACTAATCCCAGTGACAAGTACCACAGCAGAAGCTTTACATCAGCACATAAAGGATTATTTTCAAGAAATCGGTGTGGATTTGAATAAATGCTTTGCAATAGCGACAGATGGTGCTCAAAATCTTTGTGGATGTCACCATTCTGTGTATATGCTTATGAAAAAAGATATTCCTAATCTCATTCTTTTAAAGTGTACCTGTCATTCACTTAATTTAGCTTGTTCTCACGCATCAGAAGAAATGCCATCTTGTATTGATTATATACTTAGAGAAACATATAACTGGTTTCACAGATCGGCGTTGAGAAGAGAGGATTATATGAAAATTTATAAGCTGATTCATGATGGGAAGGATCCTCTGCAATTAATACCTTTATCTGGCACCCGGTGGCTAGCCAGAAGCAACAGTGTAAAGAGATTTCTTGATCAGTGGGATGCACTGAAAACTCACTTTCAGTTTGCAGCTTCTTCATGTGATAAATATGTATCTAGAGAACTCTACTCTATGTACTCTGACCATAAAAATGAACTCTACTTGACATTTCTAAGACCCATTCTAAATGATTTCGAGAGGATAAACTTGCTTTTTCAAAGAGAAGAAGCAGATCATTGTAGCCTACTCAGAGAGCTAGAGTGTTTTACATTGGTGATGGTGAGAAGAGTTTTACTTTCAAATTATGTTAAGCTTGAAGTTGATCTGAATATGTCGTCCATATTTCTCCCTTTAAAAAATGTTGATTTTGGTTATGAATTCACCTCCCTCGTATCCAGTAAGAAACAAGCCAATTTAATTTCAGAGCAAGAATTGCACGATGTAAAATGAAGATGCCACAAATTCCTTTTAAGAGCATGTAAGGAACTACTTTCTCGTCTTCCTGAAAACATGGAGACCTTAAAGAAAATAAAGAACCTTTCACCAACTGTCTGTTTAAGCCACACACAGCCACCTTTCTCTGAACTACCTTTAGAACTAGCTGATCGCTTTGAAATAGCAGATATTGAAGGTCAATGGCGAACTTTGTTGAACCTAGACTGGAATAACATTTGTGATGGAGACATCCCAACTTCAGGAAATCAGTTTTGGACAAAGGCAATTGGTGTAACTAATGCGGGAGGTGACTTTATTTTAAAAGATATATCGGAGTTTGCATTAAAAGTGTACAGCCTCCCCATAAGTAATGCTCTAGTAGAAAGGGTTTTCTCTAGAGTAACAAGCGTAAAAACCAAGTTGAGAAATCGAATGGCCCTAGATCTCTTAACCTCAATATTAAGGATAAAGACCAGTTTGGAATTAAATAGTAAATGCTGTACAGGATTTGAACCGAAAAGGTCCATGCTAAATTTTGACTCATCAATCTACAAAAATGAAAAAAATGAGGAAAATGAAGAATGTCTAGTGGATGATTTGCTGGATATATTTGATTAATTTTCAACAAAAGAATAGAAAAGAATTTTATTTACCGTATTTTCATGAAATAAAATGAGAGATTGTTTTACAAAATTTCATTTTTGAAAGATTAAGACAATTTTATTTTAATTTTCCAACAAAAGAATCTATTTAGTTTAATTGCAAATATGAAACATTTCGGAAGTTTACGTTTGAAACAATTGATTTTCAAAACAATTATATATACTATGGTTTAAAAAAGAAACTGAGATTTGTTTAAAAATATTTTCACTAGCAAGATAGCCAAGCAGGACCAAAAACTGTAGGTAAGTAATCATATAAATGTTTTTATTGATATATATATATATATATATATATATATATATATATATATATATATATATATATATATATATATATATACATATATATATACATATATATATACATATATATATATATATATATATATATATATATATATATATATATATATATATATATATTAATAAAAATTGGGCTACTTTAACTCTAAATTTGCGATTTTTTTGGAAGCGTTTGGGGTACTTCCTGGCAACCCTGCACAACGTACCCTCGGCAGAGCCAGAGTGATACTTCGACGAGAGTTGTGCTTCTGTATACGTGTCAGTGATTTTTATTTAGATTTCATTCAGCTTTCACAGTGGTGTGTGGATTTCCTCCAATGTTTGATAAACTGTGCATATCGTATATGTGTGTCGGTGCATGTGCTAGTGTGTGTGTGTGTGTGTGTGTGTGTGTGTGTGTGTATGTATGTATATATATATATATATATATATATATATATATATATATATATATATATATATATATATACACCGGGGTGACCAGATGTCCCGTATTTATAGCATGTCTTGCATTCTATATCCACATATCCGCCGTTCTTGTGATATATTGTGCGCATACAGTATGTAATATTCCATAGTTTAGTATTAAAAATCTGGTCTATAATTTCAGCAGTGGTGTTGAATTAAACACATATCAATAGCCATGGATGATCCTGATGATCCAAAGACTCGCCCTAGAGCTTCAAAGAAAATTGAATATACACAGAAGTATTCAGAGCTAGGAATCTCTTCCATTATTCAAAGGTTGGCTTAAGCCTAGTAAAAAAAAGTAAAATTATAGCATATTGCAATGCATGTGACTGCAAACTAAATGCAAAAAAAAAAATCTGAATTATAAAAACATGCAGGTTATTTAAAGCACAAGAAAAATGTCTCGGCTGTTTCTAAACAGCCTACTCATCTGTCGATGCCTTCCATTTGTGGACATGTGTCAGAAGATAGAGATGTTAAAGAAGGTGAAATTAAGCTATCCTTAAGGAGATGCATGCTTTAGATCCAGATTGTCTTAGGAAGAAAAGTGTACCTTCCATTGCACTATTGGCTAGTTTACTTCCTGGTATCATTAACCCCAATCAATTGAATGAAATAGATGCCGAGTGGAGAATTCTAAGAAATACTGATATCGACGTTACTCCCAATGCTAACATAGAAAACTTTTGGCAGACTGTAGCTGAAATGAAGTCCGGAGATGGCAACTCTATGTTTCCTTTTTTATCACGTTTTGTGTCATATATGCTCTGGCTGCCTCATTCAAGTGCTGCGGCTGAAAGAATATTCTCCGCAGATAATAACATGAAAACTAAGCAGAGAAACAGGTTATCAACAAAGACATTGATAGGTCTATTACATTCAAAACGCTATATGAAGAATGTAATCTGTTCAAGACTTTGTGTGAAAAATTATCTACTTAAGATGAATGTAGACATATATGAAGACGATAGTGACTTAGAATTATTTTTTTTATTATTAATATTGAATTGAAACCACACAAATTCAGTGTGACCATTAAGGAAATCTGTTTTTATTTTAAATGGCAGCCACTCAGGATAGTTTTTTTTTTTTTTTTTTTTTTTTATTTTTCTTTTTTTTTTGTAATGCATCGATGCAAAGTTTATTTTGTGTATTCAGTGAATGAACCATTTTAATTTAAGAAAAAAAAAAACATTACCCTTGAATTACCCCATGATTATTGAAAACATTTTCATAACGTGAATTATTCTATAATCGTTAGTTTTCATTATGAACAATACTGTTGCCATTTTTATCATTTTATCATTTTATAAGATAAACCCTGGTTTATAGTAGTATGAAAAGTAAATTAAAATCATTGATAGTATATAGTATCTAAATAAAAGCCTTTCTGAATGCCATTTGGATTTCTAGAAATTAAATTCCATCTATGAAGAAGAAAAGTAAACTTCATCTATGAGGAAGAAAAATAAACTTCATCTATGGAGAAGAAACAAAGGTGAGTAATCATATATATTGTGACAATTAATTTGCTTGCACTTATATGAAGTATAGTGAGTAATTTCTATATTATTAAGGCCTATTCGCTCAGAAGAAAATATATTTGTGGAAATGGGGATTTTTGGGTTGTTTAGGGAATTTTCATATGCTGAAGTTTGGAAATGTTTTTACTATCCCATCTGGCAACACTGCCTCAGTGTTGCGGCAGCGTTGGAAATGGAAGGAATTACGCTCAGCTCTCCAGCGCCAATGGCTCAACTCTGCATCGAGTTTACAAGGCCTAGCATTTCATTCTTTTAATCTTAATTATAATAATAGTAATACTTTTATTAATAATAATTTTATTGATTCTAATAATAATAATTTTACTGATTCTAATATAATTTTTATTAATTTTAATAATAATAACAGCAGAGTCTCATGGTAAAGATCATCGGCATATATCGTCTGTCAATGAAAGCTTAACTACAACTAGACAGCCAGTGTTCCCAGTGAAGAGGATTGGTTTCCTAACAAAAACGTATCATCTGGCAACAAAAAGTAACTTTTCCGGGTAATTATGTGCGGTTACAACTAGGTCGAAAATATTTATTTATGGAAATAACTCTACTTTTAATGTTATATTGTATAAATGTCTTTATCTATTCAAATTCAAAACGTAAAAAAAAATGGTATTTTTTAAAATAAAAAGTACAATTATTTTCTCAGGATTTCAATTTCATAACATTTCCTTTTTTCTCAGCGTCGTATAAATCTACAGCTCATATTAAAAACTAACAAAATGTTACTTTCGTAACGCCACTGGGAACCTTGAAGCAGCTAGCGCGGGAAAACAAGTGAGCAACACTGCTCACTTGTTTTCCCGCGCTAGCTGCGGGAAAACTTCATATCCAGGTATACCCAAAAAATGAAAGGTTGGGTATTGATATCGTTGCTTCTATTTACTAAGAAAAGGAAGTGTCATTGGTGTTTATTATTTTTCTAATCTTTCCTTGTTTTATAGCCATTTACTAAACATAAGCGCTGCCAATAATGCCTTATAAACGAACCAAAAGAAGTAAAATGTATATGTTATATTAAATGGATAAAAGACGTGCACTGCTTCAGTTTCTGTAAAGAAAATATAAACTACATCTTCACACAAAGGAATGTGCCTCAGAAAACCACGATAACAGCGTATACAAAAAGTGGGGTCCCACTTTCAAAACAATGGTATAATCCAGTGAAAATAGTTAAAGCCCTTCCAGTAACAACAAAAGCTTCAAACCGAGGAGACAGAGAGCAACCCTAAGATTTCTTCATTTGGGGTGATGGTAAGAAAACCTTTGGAAAAATAATTCAGTCGACGTTCCTTCTTCATTCTCTCCATACCAGGATTCCTCGGCTTATCTGTACGATTTTATTTCCTTTGTGTTTTCTTCAAACTATAGTTGCTACTTCTATATTTGCTTTATTTATCAACGCTATTGCTTAAAGAATTAAGAACAATGTAGTACTGTAGTGTATAAAATGGAACTTGTATGGAATTCAGACATTACTTCAGTCCCTTAGTCCACCTTAGTTTTAACTTTTGGTGATCGCATTTTCGTCGTTTGTTGATTTTTATGGTTGAAGTATTCCTTGAAAAAATTCTGATATTAATTGAAATTATTTAAGACATTTTGTGCTTTATTCCATATATTGATGTTTACCTCGGTGACTAGATAATTCTTGTGAAGATATTTATTCAATAACCCAGCACTAAAACGATTGCTAGACATACAGCTCACTAAAGCTGGTCGGAATATTTTTTTACCTAATATATATTAGAATAATTGTTTTTTTATGTATATCCTTATTATGAAACTTCCCCAAGTTTGAGTTAATTTTTATATTATCATTATTATGGTTATTATTGCTATCGTTGTTTCTGCTCTAGTCATAACACTCATCGTTAGCTTCTCTTAAACTGACCACCAACTCGCAGTATTTATCACACCGACGTAATATTGTGCATGAAAATCAGGAGACTTGAATAAGTCCTTGGATCTAAGGTGTGAGTGAGACTGCAATCAAGTTGTTGTTTGATATTTTCTGGTAGAATTGTTGCGTCAAAATGACTTGAATTATTTTTAAACGAGTTAAAATAGGCAAATGAAGGAAAAAAAATGGAATACTATGCTATGAATTAGAAATCTCCCATAACATTTTTTCGTTAGAATTTTTTTTTTCGCAAATATTGAATCCTATTCCCAAACGGTGTACTTGTAGTGAAAAACAATTGATAATCGAAAATTGACTCATGAAGTCTGGTTACATAATGCCATGTGTTGATATTTTTTTATTGTATTCAGTGCGTTTTTACAGTATATTTCTTCACGATGAAGTTTTGTAACTGCAAAAATACCCTCCCCCCCAGCAGGTTATGGTTGATTTTGATAGATGAAGTCATGTAGAATCTGAATCTGAATGATGCCCAAAGGGCATCATTGAGAGGTTTTATTAATTCTAGATGGCGTCCAAGATGGCTGCAAAAACTTGAAAATATTACAAAATCGTTTTCCCCCAAACTCCACTTGCAATACTTTGTTTTATTCATAAATGAGGCCATAGAATTAATTCCCATAGACAAAATATACATTTGTAGGCTTATGGTGAAATTAAAACCCACATTCTTGAAATTATATTTCAGAGCATTTAGACTGCTTACCAAAGAACTTTGCAAATACATAGGACACTTGGGATTCTTTTGATGGCCTTAATGCATCTGGTGGATCTGGGCAACCAAAGTGTTACTGCAAAGCTTTGGGTAAATTGTTTCATACGTCCTACACTCATCATGATGGCCCTCACTTGTGCTGAACGTGAATTAGAGCAGCCCCTTTTACCTTTGGGCAATGCGCCAGATGATGCCATACACATTCGCATCCAGTTATGTCAAATATGCGAGATATAGTCTTTATTATCTCCATTCCATGGAATCTCTTCCACCTAATGTGTTTCAAATGTTCCAGCAGGGCCAGCATACCATGAGGCATGTAGCTGTTGCATCAAACTCAACATAGTCTGATATGTAAAGTGAGTCAAAATTCATTCGTTATGGTCACAGCAAAGGTGGTCTGACTGGAATTACATTGAATAATAATGCTGCCTGGAATTACATTGAATAATAATGCTGCCCAAAGATGGGCTCCTAGCCTTCACTCCTGCAGTTTGCTTGTCCATGACATTGTAGTCATGAGGGATAACATTTCCCAGTGTGTGAGCCATCATAAAGAGGAATCACCTAGAAGAATAAAGACTGATACATCCGACAGAGAAAAAATGCATCAAAAGTTTCAGCAATGCACTCGTCCTTTGGATCCTCTGGGTCACCCCTAGCTCTATTTAATATTGCTATAGGACGTATGGCCAATTCTTTGGTCAATGTTCACAATACACTACATTTAGGTTCTGAATGCATGGAAAACTATGAGGCTAAATTACCTGAAGG
Organism: Palaemon carinicauda; assembly: GCF_036898095.1. Classification (NCBI taxonomy): domain Eukaryota; kingdom Metazoa; phylum Arthropoda; class Malacostraca; order Decapoda; family Palaemonidae; genus Palaemon; species Palaemon carinicauda. The sequence goes on along the minus strand of NC_090732.1, from coordinate 100,645,243 downwards.
CTTTTATGACCTTATTAGCAGTCCTGTGACTACCATATCAACTAAAAGGAAGCACATCAAGTTAGGTTCAGATGTAACATTTGATACATACATGATTTTCAATAGGACATTTGGGATTATGGATTCTATGGATTTCAGTTTGCAAGATATGCTCGCCCATGAGCTTGCACCTATTCCAACTTCTCTCTTCAGTGATGATGGCTGTCTCCACCCAGCAACATCAAAATCAAAGCTGAAAAAAATTTCTGGAAGTAGACCAATCATCTCGAATCATGCCAAGACCTGATGTTGCTATTGTTGATGGCTGTGCAATGCTCTGGGTAGAACACCGTCAAATTTTAGGCTCAGTTAAAAACTTTGTACTGGTGGTTGAGGCATACATCCAAAAGAAGCTCCTGGAATGTGACGTCTATCTCATTTTTAACCGATATTATCCATACAGCCCCAAGGGATGCACTTGGAGCCAGAGATTTTCTGTTCAAGGCAGTGACCCTTTTAATCTTACTGCACAGTCATCACTTCCATCACAATCAGTATCACTCACAGTAGTGGATAAAAAAGTTCAAAAAATTGATATAATTCGTGAAAAACTAGTTCAAAGCTTCCAAGGTCAGATCTCTTGGAATAGAATTGTCATTACAGGATCAGACCCAGATCCAAATAAAATCCATAATGTCATACATACACGAAGGAATGATTTGACTGTAATGCATGAAGAAGCTGACTGTAATGCATTAAGAAGCTGACTGTAATACATGAAGAAGCTGATGTAATTATTGCACACCAGGCAATACATGTACCAAAGCAAGATGCAAATACTATATTTGTAGTGAGTGATGACACAGACGTGTTCATCTTGCTGCTGCATTTCTATGCATTTCTGAGTCTCCATAATAATGTATTCATGATCCCCATAATTCGAAACGTACTGCTGTAAATATTGGTGCATCAGTTAGCAAACACATGTAGATAGCCAAATACTGCCTTCCCATACAATTACTGGCTGTGATACAGTAAGTACACTGTATGGTGTAGGGAAAGTGAAAGCTGTAAAAAGACTTAACAAAGGATATCTTCCACCGATGTTAGGGGACCCCAAAATAGAAATAAGTACACTGTTACCACAAGCTGTTTCATATATTGCTGCTTTCTATGGCAGCAAGGCAACGGGTATGATGTCCAATGTGCGTTTCAAAGTGTGGCAAACCAAAACAGGAAGAAGCAAGGCCAAGACTTTCAAAATGTCATCCCTTCCACCAAGTTCTGAAGCCTTTGAACAGCATGTGCAACGTACACAATATCAGGCTTGTTTGTGGAATGCAGCACTGGATTCTAATCCCCCCCAAAGTGGATCCTACTGAATATGGTTGACTGACTGACCATTCAAGCCAAACTCTATCTATTGAACAGAATAAACATAGTTTATGCAGGTGGAATATCATTTACATTATTCTTTTTGCAAAAAAATAAAAAAAATATATGGAATATTTCAACCATTTATATCAGCACCAGGATATTATTAGATCCAATTAAAATTTTGTGGAAGCATCTCTTAGAAATTAGTGTAATTTTATATGATATTTAGAAGAAAACAACTTTTCTGACTGTTATATATTTTTGTAATGCATTTAACCATGATCAGTGACATAGCACCCCTATATTTAGAAGGATTACATTAAATTATAGCTCAAATTTGAACGATTTTATGCCCTTTCCTAATATTCCTTACATGTGACGGCCATCTTAGAAGCCATCTTGAATTACTAAAAACCCTCACCATCATGCAGATTCTGATTCTACATGACTTCCTCTATCAAAATCAACCATACTCTGCTTGGGGGATATTTTTGCAAGGTCTAAGTAAAAATCTTATGTTGAAATGATCTGATACCTGTTTTTAACACGTTAATATTCTAATTGCCTTGACAGAAGTTCTCATAAAAGGTAAACCAATTGTAATGCAAATTGACAGCATCGGGTGTATCAATTATGTCTGAGAAATAAGATAAACCATTCTTAATTTGTTTAAGCAAGGTGCCAATACAGTTTTAAATGGTTATAATGGTTTTGATATTCAGGTAATATGAGCTTTGCTGCAGTGTCTTGATCACTTTTGCCAGGTCTGTTAATTAACCCCTGCAATATCAGTTTAGCTGCAGCAAATGGATTCCAATGTATGCTACTGTCACGAAAAAAGACGTAGAACTATTGACTTTTACACTTACTGAGAAACCGTGATGATGGATACTTCCAATTTCTCTCAAAGTCTAAACACATACACAAAAACACACACACGCACACACACACACACACACACACATATATATATATATATATATATATATATATATATATATATATATATATATATATATATATATATATATATATATCATCATCATCTGCTCCTCGCTTAGATTTCACCAGTCGTCTCTATCTTGAGCTTTTAATTCAATACTTATCCATTCATCATCTACTTTGCGCTTCAAAGTCCTCAGCCATGTAGGTATGGGTCTTCAAACTTTTCTAGTGGTTTGTGGAGCCCAGTTGAACGTTTGGTGAACTAATCTTTCTTGGGGAGTGCGAAGAGCATGATCTCATCCACATATAGCACTCGAGTAATCTCTCTAATAGTTTCATTTCTAATCCTGTCCTGCCATTTAACTCCCAATATCTTTCTAGGGGCTTTGTTCTCAAATCTACTAAATCAATTGGAGATTGTTCCATTGTCATACCATGACTCATGTCCATACAGTAACACTGACCTCATTAAACTGATATTTAGTCTGATTTTTATGGGTAATTTCAGGCGATTTTATTTCCAAATTTTACTTAACCTAGACATCGTCTGATTTGCTTTTTTTCAATCCTTTACTAAACTCTAATTCCAATGACCCTGTATTGGAGATCATAGTTCTTAAATACTTAAATGATTCTACCTCATTAATCCCTTCTCCTTCCAATGATATTTCATTTTCCGTTGCCTACTCCATTCTCATCATCTCTATCTTTATTCTATTTACCTTCAGCCCAACCTCGTGTGATATTTCCTGCATTCTGGTAAGCAAGCATTGCAAATCCTGTGGTGTTCTACTAATAAGGACAGAATCATCAGCATACTCTAGGTATGCTAAATTCCTTTCACCAATCCAGTCCAATATTTTCCACAATCTCCAACTGTTCTATGCATTACAAAATCCACGAGGAGTATAAACAACATAGGTGATAACACATTCCCTTGGAGTACTGCGCGGTTCACTAGAAATTCATTTGATAAAACTCTATTAACATTAACTTTGCATTTGCTATGCTCATGAACAGAGTTAATCAAATTTACATATTTAAGAGGAATTCCATTATGATGCCTGACTATCCATAAAATTGGTCGGTGCACACTATAAAAGGCCTTTTCATAGTCCACAAATGCCATCAAAAGTGGATTTCTACATTCTACGCATTTCTGTACGTCTCTAAATGAAAATTTGGTCAGTGCAGCTTCTACCATTTCTAAATCCTGCTTGTTCATCTCTCACCTTTTCATCAATCTTTCTCTCTAGTCTCTTTAGAATAAGCATACTATATATTTTCATAACAACCGACGTAAGTATTATCCCACTGTAATTTTTGCAATCAGTCAGGTCTCCTTTCTTTGACACCTTCCCCAACAATCTTAACTCCCAATCAACAGGTTTTGCTTCTTCATGCCACATTCTACAAAATAATCTTGTAAGTAGTCTGGGAGTCACTTCATTTTCGGCCAGTATCATTTCGGCAGATATTTCATCGTATCCAGGGGCTTTCCATCGCTTTAGTGTTTTGAGGATAGCTTCAAATTCAAACACACTTAATTCATTCATGGGCACATCAAGGTCGTCATCAGCTTCAGGTATATCAATCAAATTATTCCCTTCATATCTCATAATTCTTTTCTCAAAAGGTTAATTACTACACTGTAATTGTTCAGTGGCTATTCTTCTCTTTGTAAGAGTAGAAGAGACTCTTTAGCTATGGTAAGCATCTCTTCTAGGATAAGGACACTCCAAAATCAAACCATTGTGCTCTTGTCCTGGGTAGTGCTATGGCCTCTGTACCATGGACTTCCACTGTCTTGGGGTAGAGATCTCTTGCTTGAGGATACACTCAAGCGCACTATTCTGTTTTTTTCTCTTCCTATTGTTATTTTGAAGTTTTTATAGTTTATGTATGACAGATTTATTTTAATGTTATTATTGTTCTTCAACTTCTATTGTAGATTATTTCCTTATTTTCTTACCTCACTGAGTTATTTTCCCTGTTGGAGCCCTTGTGCTTATAGCATCCTGCTTTTCCAACTAGGGTTATAGCTTACCAAGTAATAATAATAATAATAATAATAATAATAATAATAATAATAATAATAATAAAAGAAATTAATGAGCGTGAAGACTCAAAAGAAAATCTTTACATATCTAAAAAGAAATTAGTATCTGACTGAGCGCTTTCTTCATGATTTCCATTTATTAATTTCTTCTATATGTGTATCATAGACTACTAAATTTAAATTTCTAAAATAAAGAAGGATGTTGACCTATATTCCGAGTTTTCTAAAACCCCCATCTATGAATATTGAGAGAAATTTGACTCGCATATCCTAACCCCAATACTTTATTTCACTTACAAACATAGAGTACATATTCACACCGAAACGGGAAAGAAACACTTCAGTTGGGGTTCTCATTTCCCCGTATACAAGTGAAGCCTTTTGATCTTCAGTGGATGACCTCCGACTAGCACAATTCTATGAATAGCCAATTGGCTTCAAAAGTATTTTCCCTTTTTTATTTCCATTTTCATATTTCGAAGGAGGAAATGGCGGTCACAAGCGATGGGAAACAGTGGCTCAACGCCTTTTCTCACATGCGATAATATTTGGGAAGTTTAAAACGCATGAAAATTTTTGGAGGGTAAAGTAACAGTTAATCAATGGGTATGCACGCACAAACACATTCAAATACAAACAAAAAAACACGCCTCTCCTAGATGATATACCAGAAAAGCAAATAAAGGTCACCTTGAAAAAAGGAAAAAGTTAATTAATTATATATAAAGAGAAGATTGAAAAAAAAATCAAAGGAAACTGCTATCGAAAGCTGAAACTTCAAGCTGTATCGTTACCTAAAGTAGTACTTCAAACAACGTAAGTCATACTGTTCATTAAGCTCCCTCTGAGGGAATGCAATTAATAAAAAATCTTAAGCATAATAAAATTATAATGGAATCTTTTCAAGATCACTAAGCTGGAACAGATAAAAAGAAATCATAAATAAATATCTCAACCTTCATAAATCTCTTTAAAACTGAAAGAAAAACAAGATTTTGTTATATGTGAAACGCCATGCTTTAAGAAATGTCCCTTCACGGTTAAAGACAGTTCTTTAAGTACCGGCTTTTTTACTTCCTTTTCTTAACCCTGAATTATGTAAAGGCGTTGAATACCGCATGTCATCGGCAAATTCATTCCAATAAGAAGCTTAAAAATAGAGCAGGTGATAGATTTCTAAACATTTCGAAGAAAATAGACCGTATAGCCTTGAAACCAACATACCATAATTTTTCTTCTATTTTCTAAATTGGCTGCATTTTTCTTTCACTGCCTAAATACGTCGGGGCTTCTTGGGACTTTTAGAAATTATTTAACTTAGGTCATCCATATATTTCCTAAAAGTATAAGCTTTTCAATCGAATGTCTTGGTACAGCCTTAATTGCATTATACTATCTTTTGTAATGGGCTATATATTCCTCAATACAAACTCTTACTGCTTATAATTCGCATTGAAGGTTTGTCGTATTCACTGTAAAATTTATCTGCAGCTTTTAAACCAACTTTCAATAGCCCTGATAATAATTCTTACACTAGCCTCCCATTCTTTCCTTTAGACATTGAAATGATAATTTTTTATTCAGCTCCTTTGGAACTTTAACCCGTCGCCATCAACTCAATCATCATTCTCTTGCTACCAATTTATTGCCATCATGCATTTTCGACAATTATTTTAAAGATCGCACTAACCATCTACTTTGTTGCATCACTTCACTCTGCTTCACTAGTGTCCTTCATAATTATAAAATCTTCCTAATTATCCCAGACTGCTTTCATTTCAGACAGTGTAAGTGAGCCGTTAGGTTGTAACCAATAGGCAAGGTGAATACATCTAACTTTATTTCAACAGATAGTGAGTTTATATACAACTGGTTCAGGACAAGAAGATCACAACATTTCAAAAAAATAATTCATGAAAAGACAGGCTCAAACAGATTCTGTTAACAGTGCGGTATAGAGATATATACAATATAAAAGAAAATACGTTACGGTGTACCAGTGTGTGTGAAACACGTACGGCACAACAGCATCTCTCCATTACGAGGTTTTTGAAAATTTATTTCATTGACAAAAATTTACCGTCAACGATTAAAATTTTTAGTGAAGTCTATTTGAGTATTGTAGGTGGGAAAGCGACTGGTCGGTCTAGTATAAAAGTGGTTTATTCGACATCTTTATGTATGGAATGTAACATATGATCAACGGTATTACCGTGGATATAAGTGGAAATTCGTGGGAAAAAGAAAATGATTCCTGAATGAAACACAGAACGGTTGATAATCTGGAAGAATAAATGTGCTTATTGACAGTGAGGAGATACTAAAAAAGAGAATAAAAAAACATGTAGATGAGTTCTTAAGTGTTCGCAAAAGAAGTGTGTTAAGAATAAATATGAGCAGGAGTAAGATTGTAGTAGCCTATTGGAAATGTCCCTAGCTGGCAATCTGCTTGACTTGGTTTCGAGACAAGCTTAATGTCACGTGAATTTTAAAATCAAAGCCTGTTATGGCTTAATTCACTAGGGTGAAGTAGACCGTTCCCTTATAAAAAAGGATCATATACAAGACAAATGGTAAAGAGCAGAAAGGAAACTATTTTCTTTATAACATAGTATTTATTACAAAAAACCTTAAACCTAAACAATACCAAACTAATACGAAAAATACATAATGTATCGAACACACAGCAACGTATAACGTAATTAAATTTGACCAAGGTAAAATAGTCGGTACAAGACTTTCGGTCAACACCTAAAAGAAACAGAATATCAAAATGTTTTATAATGGCAACACCAGTTACACCAAAACTAACGTATCAACACAAAACCACAATACTTTCAAGTCACGTTTCATTAACATATTAAACATTTAATTAACATATAAAACAAAATTATAAAGTTACCTAAAAGAAACCCACGGAGAGATAAAGCACACGTAACAAAAGGTATCACCACCCAAGACGTATTACGATAAATGCTGTCCGCTCCTAAAACAAAATTACTCGCATAAACAAACAATAATTATACACACTTTCTATATACAATATAGAATAACCATATAACCCAACAACATGTCACGAAGATTACCTTGGGATTCTTTCAGTGTATGTCAGGGCTACTGGACCACGTCCTTATACAGCCCCAATATTCCTCAAAGCAGAGCACCTCTTTGCTTGCCGACGAGCTTCCGACTCCCGCAGTCAAAATCTCTGCTACGTTATCGCTTCGTTAACAAGCCGCAGCGAGAGTCAAATGAGTGAGCAGCACTTTAAATACATAACAGGCAAATGTCCTAATACATGTCATTATATTACATGACAATATCTCTGATGATTTAAGAAATTGCAAAATTTCTTACAACCAAACAAAAAAAAATACTACTGGTACAAATCAAAAACCTGTACAGGAACATATATACATTACTTGAACATAACATATATATAAGGTCAATAACATACACAAGGTCAACACTTGACAAACATGTAACACATGCCCCAATCTATAAAAATCATACTACTCGACAATTTTCGAAAGAAATGAAATTTTTACAACCTACTCAAGCAGTCTGGACCAACATTTTCTTTCCCAGGAATATTATGTATGGTATATTCAAACTGTTGTAAATACATGGCCCAGCGCATTAGTCTACTGTTAATGTGACCAGCAGAGTTTAAGTACTTCAAAGGTTGGTGATCAGATTCTATGACGAATGCCTTCCCGTATAGATATTGGTAAAACTTCTTTACAGCCCACACTACTGCGAGGCATTCCTTCTCGATTACAGAGTAATTCTGCTCGGCACCTTTGAGTTTCCTGCTAGCATATTGCACTGGCCAACGTTTGCCATCAACATATTGCATAAGGATTGCCCCTAAACCCACATTTGATGCATCTACCTGCAACACAAAATCTTTGGTTAAATCAGGCAACCTAACTATTGGATGGCTACTTAAAATGTTCTTTAACTTTTCAAAAGATTCTTGGTGACACAGGCTCCAGTTTACTACATTGGGTTGAGATTTCTTTATAAGATCTGTTAGAGGTGCAGCAATAGTAGCATAGTCAGGGATATAATGGCGATAGTATCCAGTCAAACCAAGAAAACACTTTACCTCCCTTTTTGTCTTTGGTGTGTCTACATTTAATACCTTACTTACTTTGTCCTCAGCTGTCCGAGATATACCGTTACCGATCTTACTGCCCAAATACTCAACTGAAAAATAACCAATTTCCGTTTTGGACGGCTTAGCTGTGAGAAATGCTTTTCTTAAAATATCCAGTACCAGCCGCAGAGTTTCCTTGTGCTCTTCCCACCCCTGTGAATGAATCAAAATATCATCAACAAACAGCTCTACATTTTTCACACCATTAAATAATTTCCTCATCATACGGTTAAAAGTAGCACCAGCATTTACCAAACCAAATGGCATAGTTGTAAACTGAAGGAGTCCTCTATTAGTTTGAAAAGCGGTTACTTCTCTACTCTCTTTTTCTAAAGGTATTTGCCAATATCCTTTAGAGAGGTCAATTTTCGTAAAATACCTGCTCTTACTTACGCGAGTCATAATTAAGTTCTGATCTGGCATGGGTTCCGAATCAAATACCGTAAGCTTGTTTATCTTCCTAAAATCTAAGCACATCCGGTTACTGCCATCTTTTTTCTTCACCACTATCAAAGGTGTAGCATAAGGAGAATTTGAGCACTCGATAACTCCTAATTTGAGCATTCTTTCAATCTCCCTATCTATATCTTGCTGCAGAGCATAAGGTACAGGATATGGTCTACACCTTACAGGACCCTTACTAGACAGGTTTATCACTTGTTCAATCACATTAGTTCTACCTGGTACATCATTAAACACATTCTTGTATTCTTGTAATATTCTAGCTACCTCCTCCTTTTTATCTTCAGATAACTCCTGATTAATTTTAACATTAGACACGTCTTCACTCTGAATATCACTCGGCACAACTGTTACCTCATATTCATCACTATCCTCACTAACCACTGCCACACATGCAAGATCATCACTCTCCTGATCATCGGTGAAAAGTACAGCTCCAGATTTGAGATCCCCACTGCCCTCTGCCTCAACAGACTTACCCTTCACGTTATTGCCTTCGCTTATCCTATCATAGTATAACTTAAGCATGTTAATGTGGTATTTGCGCTCAACCCCATTAATATTAAGAACAAAATTATACCTATTAACTTTCTTTACCACTTCAAATGGACCTTGCCACTGCACTAGAAGCTTATTGTTACTTGTGGGCAACAGCAACAGGACCTTGTTCCCTTCATTTATTTCCCTTTTACAAGCATTTTTATCATAGTAACACTGATACTTATCTCTAGCCCTCTTTAACCCTTCTTGAGCCAGCTTACATGTATCCTGTAACCTTTCTCTCATGTCTACTACATACTCGTACGTGGTCCTCGTGCTATCCTCAATTGCATTATCTTCATTTTCCCACAGCTCCCTCAATAAACTAAGTGGTCCCCTCACAGTATGACCATATACTAACTCAAACGGAGAGAATTTGGTACTAGACTGCGGAACTTCACGATATGCAAATAATAAAGGATCAATATACCTAGGCCACATCTTTGGTTGTTCTGTACACATACGTCTGAGCATTTTCTTCAACACTCCATTAAACTTTTCTACTAAACCATTGCACATAGCATGATATGGGGTAGTAGTAATACTCTTAATAGATAACAAGCGATTAAATTCACGCATAACATCAGAGGTAAACTGTGTTCCTCTGTCAGATAACACCTCCTTTGGAATTCCCACTCGACTGAATACCGACAGCAAAGCCTCAGCTACAGTGACTGAATCTATATTCTTCAGAGCTACTGCCTCAGGATAACGTGTAGCATAGTCAACAATGGTGAGAATATATCTTGATCCGTCGCTGGCATGGGGTTCAATCGGACCCACTATGTCCACCGCAACACGCTGAAAGGGTTCTTGAATCAGGGGCATTCTTCCCAACTTCACCTTTTTAACTCTTCCCTTGTCAACCGTGCATTGACAAGCGCCACACGACCTGCAAAATCTTGTTATCTGCACCGACATACCTGGCCAATAAAAATTACTTTGTATACGTGCTGTGGTTTTCTGTATTCCTAAATGTCCACTCATTAAGGAATCGTGAGCCAATTCTATTACTGCATGACGAAATTTATTAGGAACAACTAACTGATCATTAATAATGCCTTCACTTTGCACTCTACAATATAATATACCTTTCTTAGTTACGAAGCAATGAGATTTATTTTCATTCTTCACAAAGACCCTATTTGACTTAGCATGCTCAAAAACCTTTTTTAGCATCCCATCTTCAGCCTGTAATTTCCCTATATTCTCTTTCTGCACTAAATTTATAACTTCTTTGACCTTAAGCTTTGACGGTTCCTTTAACTTTTTCTCTTGCATTTGACTCTGCAGTCGGGTAGTAACAGCACTAACCTCCGTACTCACCCGTCAGTCGAACCATCAATAGCCCCAATCACTAAATAATAAATAGGATCAGGCATGCAGGCAGCTAAGGTTTCGCCCGTGAAATATGGCGAGACAACATCAACAATAGCCTCAGGATATCTAAAAACTTGGTTATTAGCCATTTTAAGGTCAACATACTTACCAGTAAACTTGTGTTTCGGCACTAAAGCCCTCTTAAGTAACACCGTGGTACAACCGGGATCACGAAATACATTAACCTCTACTCCTTCCACTGTAGCTTTATCCACCATTAACTTGCCCCCATGACCAACCACAGCTGCTTTCTCTGTCGCACCCTTACTCGCACCTTTACGTTTTGGACCCCCAAACCTTTCAAAACAATCTTTAGCAAGGTGATTACCACGACCACATACGTAACAATTTCTTGCCGTAACCTTCCTATCACTATCGGCATCCGTTTGCCATTTACTATCCCCAGTGGTAACTTTACTTGCGGAGGCACCGTGCTTTTCATGACCACTATTTAAAACCTTTTTGCCATAATTTAAATGGGCCTCCATATACATCTCGGCATATTTTACAACTTGATCAAATGTTTTCATTTCATGTTCCTTCAAAAATACAACCATATCTTTGTCACAAGCATTTAAAAATTGTTCTATTAACATTAAATCAAACAAGTCATCAAATGTTTCTTCACAATCTGCTAATTCCACCCACCTCTTAAGGTTATTTTTTCAATCTATTCCCAAATTGCTGAGCGGTCTCGTTCTTAAAGAATTTACAGTTACGAAATCTCAATCTATATCCTTCCGAAGTACACTGAAAACAACGTAATAATGCCTCTTTAACACTATCGAAATCTTTAGCTTCAACAGGTGATAGGTGCTGGTAAGTTTCCAAAGCTTTCTCTTGTAATAATGATGCTAAACTAACAGCCCAAATGTCTTTGCTCCAGCCAGCACTAACGGCTAAACGTTCAAATCTTAAAATATAGGCGTCAATACTATCAGTTATATCATTAAAAACAGGCAGTTTAGGTAGCGAGGGTTTACACAAACTAGAATCTTTTTCATTTCCCTGCATCTGTAACTTTAATCGTTCGACTTCTAATTGCTGCTTTCGTATTTCCCTTTCTACTGCCCTTTCTTCTCTCTCTCTTTCCCTTTCTTCTCTCTCTCTTTCCCTTTCTTCTCTTTCCCTTTCTTCTCTCTCCATTTCCCTTTCCCTTTCTAGTGCCCGCTCTCGAATAAGTCTTTCCTTTTCAACAAAATCCCTTAGATTATCACCTTCGTAACCCATTTCCTTCCCCAAACTAACAATTTCTTTTAAAGTACTCATATCTAAAAGCTTCACAGACCTTA
>NC_090732.1:100613047-100628047 GCF_036898095.1 Palaemon carinicauda | reverse complement strand
TTATTTGAATGTCCTTCACTTCTCAAATTTAAAACGTAGTCTCAATTTATATTTCAAATTTGCTAGAAACTTTATTCGCCTACTTGGTAGTCAAACAATGAGTGAAAGGATTTGTAACTTGTGTATGAGCTGGTTAAGAAGTTGAGAGAAATTAAGAAGGATATTTTACGAGCCACGAGTTCCCAGTTTAGCAAAGTCTATTATAAATTCAAGGGAGACAGTCAAAATTGAAAATAAATTGTGGACTTCATTAACAAAAGAATTTTTATTTGCTACTATTTTCAACTGAGGTAAAGTTATGAAGTTGGTCTCTCTCTCTCTCTCTCTCTCTCTCTCTCTCTCTCTCTCTCTCTCTCTCTCTCTCTCTCTCTCTCTCTATCAAAGGTTTTCCTTACACGATCGATGTTTTCTTCACATGCTCTTAATCGTTTGCTCCTCCATTTATCCAACACTGTGTCTCCATGAATTTCTTCCCTTATGCACAAAATAACTTACGTAACAGTAGATCCATTTCTTATTTCTGTAGCTTTGTTGAGTTTGGGTATCCCATTTGGTGTTCATAAACCATGACAGACACTGTCATTTCTTGATTAGTCATTTTTTATAGGTTCACGTAAAAGTATCCTTTTCGTTAACAGAGTACCGGAAACACACATATGCAATATTTTTTTTTAACTTTGCAAGCTGCTGATTACATAGAACAAAAGTCACTACGATATCTCATCAATGGTTTTTGAGATATATTTACTAAATTATGAAAAATTTCTAGCCATTAAAAACACACACACGCACGCACACATTCTCTCTCTCTCTCTCTCTCTCTCTCTCTCTCTCTCTCTCTCTCTCTCTCACACACACACACACATATATATATATATATATATATATATATATATATATATATATATATATATATATATATATATATATATATATATACATATATATATATATATATATATATATATATATATATCATATATAAACAAATGATAGTAAGAAAATTAAAATATCACTTTCTCTTAAAGGAAAACTGTTAAATCAGATGGTTCTACCACTATTAATTTGGGCATTAGAAATTTGAAGGTTTCCTACAGACTTAGAACACAAGCTAGTCACAACTCAAAGAGGTATATCCTACAGTGGACCACCATGGCCTGGTGAGGATGGTGTTACCTACACACACACACACACACACACACACACACACACACACACACACACATACAAAGTTCAAATCAAATCAGTGCAATATGAGCATTATAGTTTGCTATGCACCAACAAATGATTCCCCTGAAGAAAATAAAGATGAATCCTAAGAAGAACTGCAGAGTCTAATAGATGAGATTCCAGAGAGAGATATGAAAATTGTGATTGGCAACCTCAATGCTAAAGCTGAAAGGAATAATTGAGGGAATAGAGAATGTGATGGGTGTCAAAAGTCTTGGGGAAATTGCAAATGAAAATGGAGCACATTTTAAAAATTTCTGTTGAACAAAAAATCTTGCCATTGGAGGTACTATACTTCAGCACAAGGACATCCACAAATATACATGAACTTAACCATGTGGCAATTACAAAAATCAAATAGATCAAATTGCCATTAATAAAGAAAGGAGGACAACTCTGTGAAATGCAATAAGCTATAAACTAGCAGATATTGGTAGTAATCACCAGCTCCTCATTGCCAAACTGACATTGAGTCTAAAGCACCCAACAGAAAGGTACATAGAATACATAGGTTTGATACAACTAAGCTTCGAGAAGAAGAGCACAGAGAAACCTTTGTATCTGAAAGTGGGAAGCGATTTGCAGTCTTAAAGACTTTAAGAGACAAGAAGCAGGTAATTAGTGAAGAATGGTGTGATAATAAGAACATATATCAGTCAGTAGGTAGTGAGGTTTTGGAACACGCAGCTACAAGGGAAAAGACATGGATATCAAATAATACATGGGATACTATAAAAAAAAAGGAGACAAAGACAGAAATTGATTGTTGAAACTTTTCGAGGAAGTAATGAAAATTACAAAGCAGAGCATGCTAAGTATTCCAGTATTGATAGTTAGGTCAAAATAAAAGCCAGGAAAAACTAGAAAGAATATTTAGACAGTAAAGTAGATTAAGCTGGAAAAGCTAAGAATTCAAGGAGTGATTATGGTCTAAGAATTGCTCATCGAATTATTAATGAAATTTCTACTGGGGCAAATAAGAAGAAGCATATGCCTATTAAAAAGAGGTGGATCTGTTATAACAACAGAAGATGAAGAAAGACAACGTTGGATGGAACATTTTAGTGAGGATATGAATAAGGGAATAATTTGATTTATATACCTGACGCTAATGAAGACCTTCATGTGTCCATGAATGAATTCGAAAGATGGAAAGCCTTGGATACGATGGAATAACTCCCGAGATGATACTGGCTGAAAATGAAGTGACCCGCAGAATACTTACAAGATTATTTTGTAGAATGTGGCATAAAGAGGCAAAATCTGAATGAGAGTTAGGAGTGTTGGTGAAAATGGTAAAAAGAAAAGGAGACCTGACTGATTGCAATAATTACAGAGGCATCACACGTTATGAAAATATAAAATATATATGAAAATATGTATGTTTATTCTAAAGAGACTGGAGAGAAAAATTGATGAAAAGCTGAGATACAAACAAGCAGGATTCAAAAAATGTAGAAGCTGTACTAGACTAAATTTTCATTTTGAGACAAGTTGTACTGCAATATAGCTGAGCGGCTAAGGGCCACTTTTCACCAGAATCGTTCAGTTTGTGAAAAAAGCATGAAACTTGATATGTGAACTCTATGGGACCTATGGTTCATAAAAAAAATAGACCCTAGAAAATAGTGTCCCCTGGTGGCCGCCATATTGAATTCCAATATGGCCGCCAAAATCTCCTATTTTTCTGAAACGTTTGTGTTATATCGGGTAATAGACCATAAAATCACTGTCTATCTTCATGTTTTCAATTTCAGAGGATCAGTCGATGTTATTAACTTTAAAAGTGACCTAATGGCGGCCATCTTGGATTTCAAGATGGCTGTCATATTATTTTTTTTTACTTGTAGATTTTATTTCATAGTGTTTGTATGCTTATTTTCAGGTTTGATGCGACAAGACAACAATGTCAAAACAATTCCAACTTGTTAAGTCGGGTGAAACCAACGTGACAAGACCCCTGACCGACTGGAATTTATGTGTACTGTGCCAGCAGAATACGACGTCACAGGCCCTTGAACAACCATGGTGAGGGAGAGGGCGAGTGGTTGCCAAAGCGATAGGGCAAAGCTATCAGTCATTTGAAAAGAACTTAATGAAATTCCATGAACTTGGAAAAGTTCCGTTAAATCTATGTCCACAGCAGTTAAACGACGGCTCAGGCATAGCTGCAACCTTGCAGAAAAACAGAGGACCATGGCACAAGAACTGCAGAAACTTGTTTACTGATTTGAAGCTTGACCGCATAGAAAAGCGTGCCTTAGAACTTGCAGATGAAAGTGACGAATCTTGTGTTTACAGTCCAGTTAAACGAAGATCTAGTATTCAGGGTGCTCTCTGTAGCACCTCCGATCAGGAAGAACCCGTCTGCTTTTTCTGTGACCAAAAGGCGGGACCCCCAGGACTACACAATGCTAGTACATTTGGACTTGATAAAACGGTTCAAATGTATGCTACTAAGCTAAGAGACACAGAGCTATTAACAAAATTAGCCCCTGGTGACATGGTCGCATCTACAGCCATATATCACTAAGATAGCTTGACCAATCTCTTCAATAGGTACAGGAGACAAGTGAAATTAGAGGAACGTTCCGAAAGTGTCGAAAGCAGTTCAGATTTACTTTCATGTGATAGTATAGCACTGGCAGAGTTGATATCATACATTGAGGAACAGACGCTGTCAGCAACTGCTGGAACTGTGCCTGTTTTTCGTCTGGCTGATTTAGTAACAGTGTATAGTGAACGTCTTGCAGAACTTAGCCCAGAATATAAAGGTAATGTTAACTCCACTAGACTCAAAGAACGTCTTCTAGGACACTGTCCATACCTGAAGGCTGCAAAGCAGGGGAGAGATATTTTACTTACTTATGATACAGCAATTGGTGACGCAATTTTGCAGGCTTGTTCTGATAATGATTCAGAAGCAATTCATCCAGCTAAAGCTGCCACAATAGTTCGAAAACAGCATTTTTAATTTGGCCATGCATTTAGTGGTTCATTATGTGAGGAAGAAACTGTTCCTAAAACATTGCTTGCACTTGTCAACATGATTCTTGATGGACCTAGTATTAAATCACAGTCAATGAAGGAGAAATCTGCTAACCAGGGAGCAAAAACCATATCACAACTCATAGTCTTCAATAGTGTTAAGAAAACTACAAGACAAAGACAATCGGTAGTGCGACATAAAAGTGACCGGGAAGTTCCTATCCCACTTTACCTTGGTCTCAAAATGCATGTTAAGACTAGAAAGCGTGAACTGATTGACTGTCTCCACATGCATGGGTTGTCCATATCCTATGACCGAGTTCTTAGGATATCATCTTCAGTTGCTCATAGTATTATCAAACAATTTGAAAATGATGGAGTTGTATGTCCTCACAGTTGAAAAACAGTGTTTTCACTACTGGACAAGTTGATAATATTGATCATAACCCCAGTTCTGTGACCTCAGATGAATCATTTCATGGAACAGCCCACTCTTTATGCCAACATCCGACTCAAGACAGTTGTGGAACCGATCGAAATCGACCTGTTTTAGAAGACAATATCACTGAAAAACAAATACCTCCATTGCCATTAAGTTACACAAAAATTTTACCTGCTCCTCAAATGCCTAAGGAAATTAAAGCACCAATAATTGCTGGACCCGTGACACCAAAAAAGAATAAGCTACTTGATGATGAGAAGGTTGAGAACAGGTGGCTCCAGAAACTTGTCTCAGTTTTTCTAAAAGAAACTGTTGATAAAGATGATTTTGTGTCTTGGGCAGCATTCCATGCATCACTACAGGATCCAACTAATGCCAAATTGCCAACGCCTATAGCCCTAATGCCAATGTTTAGGGAAGCATCGCATTCTGTTGCCATGATAATGCATTGTATGAAGACCAATCAGGATGCCACACAACTACTTAATCCAGGTCAGGTCCCAGTTCTGACAATGGATCAACCTCTATATGCCATAGGTAAACAAATTCAATGGAAATTTTCAAATCTATATGGTGAAGACAAATATGTTGTGATGCTTGGTCCCTTGCATATAGAGATAGCTTCCTTAAAAGTAATTGGGGACTTGCTTGAGGGGAGTGGCTGGACAAATGCACTCACTCAAGCAGATGGTGCAACTCCAGGAACAGCTGATAGTTTTATACATGGATCTCATGTAACAAAGACACGAAGAGCTCATCAGGTAACCATGGCCACACTACATATTCTTCGGAGACAAGCTTATGAGGAGGTTAACACATCAACTGCTGACAGGGCTCTCGACTCTGAGAATGCATACCTTGAATGGTGTGAACAGATGCGTCTTGAACATCCCATGTTTCATTTTTGGAGTATGGTGTTTGATCTAGAACGTACACTGCTGGCATTTGTGAGAGAAATTAGGATGTCTGATTTCGAGTTGTATGTTGAAACTTTGGCCAAACTTGCCCCTTGGTTCTTTGCCATGGATCATGTGCATTATGCAAGATGACTTCCAGTCCACATTAGAGACATGTCTACTCTCCAGCAAAGATGCCCAGAGGTTTACAATGCTTTCAAGCGAGGTGCATTTACTTCCAATAAAACTGGAAATACCTTTTCAGCTATTGGACTGGACCAAGCCCACGAGCAGGTTAATGCCTGTGTAAAGGGAGATGGTGGAGCTATTGGATTAACAGAAAACCCTGGTGCCCTGCGACGATGGATGGTGGCTGGTCCACAGCTCTCACAGATTGTAGCGGAATATGAACTTTCAGAAGAGGTCATTGGCAAACTGGAGCGGTTCGTAGTTTTGATATACTGTCGTACTAGTGATGATATCCATGTGAATGCAGCACGAATGAACTTGTTCACAAAATGTTCAAGAAATATTGACAATATTCCTCCGACCAGGGCAGCACTTGAGGAGCATATCAAGAGATCAGTTTACCAGGCAGGATACATTTGGGGCCAGTGCCTCCAATCTCAACTGCAACTTCCTTGCGCAAATGACTGGGGCTGGAGAAAATCTGAGGATGGATGTTACAAACCTATGTGGACAACTTTACCAGTAGCTGAAAAAGCCTGTCTTGAACTGATTGCTTGTGGTTGCACTAAATCTTGCTCAGGAAACTGCAAATGCTTTAAGACATTCAAGACTAAAAAGGCTTGCACCCAGCTTTGCAAATGTAATGGTAATTTCTATGAGGTTTAACTGACAAACTTTTGACATTTTGACTTTGATAATCATGAGGAATGCAACCTTGACCTGCTTAAAATGCATCTTTACTTTCATTTTTTGATTGGTTGTATTATAACCAAATGTGACCCTGATATTGATATATGCTTTTAACAGGAGATACTGTATTGAACGTTAAGCTGAAAATGCATTTTTACCTAAATAAACAACATAAATTAGGAAAGTTAGGTCTATAAAATTTGTTAAGGCAGCCATTTTGGAATCAAATATGGCAGACATAAGGGAATAAGATTTCAAGAAATATTCAAATTTACCACCCACCTTTGTAACACTTGGAAAATCTGGAAATTTTGCATTTCACATCATTGACCATGGAACACTTTAACCCTATATTGTCAGCAGCAGCCATCTTGAAATCCAATATGGCTAACACAAAATGAAAAATTTTAAATATGCTAATTGAAAATTCTCAACCCTGAAAACATTGGGGTGACATCTAGAAATTGTTCAATCAATCAGAAAAAAAAGATATTCTATGAGATATAATATAATCTGAATTTTGGTGTCGGCCATCTTGAAATCCAATATGGCCGACATTTGGTAAAATTGACAATGGGTCCATTGGATTCCTTGACCCTCAAAACACGGGTGAAGGTGCAGGAATTAACATTCTACCTCCCTTAGTTACGGAGTTATAGACTAAAATAAGTAAAAAATTGCGGCCATTTTGAAATTCAATATGGCTGCCACCACGGGATCAATTTTTTTGGGGTCTATTTTTTTTCATGATCCTTAGGTCCTAAAATACCACTGTGGAAAGTTTCATGCTTTCTTCATAAATTCAACGATTTTTCCATTAGCCGCTCCCCTAATACGTAGAATATAGAAATCCACTTTTGATGGCATTTCTGGAATATGAAAAAGCCTTTGATAGTGTGCACCTGCCAATTTCAAGGAGAGTCCTGTGTTATTATGTGATTCCTCTTAAATATGTAAATTTGATTAAGTCTGTTCATTAGCATAGCAAGTGCAAAGTTAATAATAGTGGAGTCTTAACAAATGAATTTCGAGTGAACAGCAGAGTGCTCCAAGGGAATGTGTTTTCACCTATGTTGTTTATCTTCCCCATGGATTTTGTAACGCGTAGAAAAGTTGGAGATGGTGAAGGATTGAACTGGAATGGTAATAGGAAATTAGCAGATCTTGAGTATACTGATGAAACTGTCCTTATTAGCAGAACACCATAGGATTTACAATGCTTACTTAACAAAATGCATGAAATATCATACAAGGTTGGGCTCAAGTTAATAGATGAGAGATGATGAGAACGGAGTAAGCAATGTAAGATGGAATATCATTAGAAGAGGAAAGGATTAATGAGGTAGAAATATTTAAGTATCTAGGAACTATGACCTCTAATACAGTGTCTTTAGAATTAAAGTTCAGTAAAAATCACACTATACATCAGTTTAGTGAGATTGTTTTTACTATAGGGACACGAGTTATTGTATGATACTGAAACAATCTCCATTAGATCTAGTAGATTTGAGAGCCAAGCCCTTAGAAGGATATCGGGAGTTAATGGTAAGACAGGCTTTGAAATGAAACTGTAAGAGAGATTACTCGAGTGCCAGATATGCCATAGGTGGATGAGATCATGATGGGAGGTATATGGAGATGGTTTGGACATGTTCTTTGCACTCCCCAAGAGAGATTAGTTTACCAAACGTCTAGCTGGACTCCACAAGGCACTAGAAGAGTTGAAAGACCCAGGCCTACATGGCTGAGGACTATATAGCGTGAAGGAGATGATGAATGGAGAAGTATTGAATTAACAGCTCAAGATAGAGAGGACTGGGGAAATCTAACAGTGGCCCTTTGCATTAATAAACATAGGAGGAGATGATGCTGCAAATATTATATATATACTGTATATATATATATATATATATATATATATATATATATATATATATATATTCGGTATGTATATAATCAATAATTCGTCATTTTATTATCACAGGAGATGGATCCAGATAAGAAACACTCAACGGCTGTGATCAGTTTAGCCATTGAAAATACATAGCTACCATGGTGATAGCAAGTGGGCCTAATTGAATGTTGTTCATAAAAGGAAGTACCAACGGTTAAAGATACTGCACCATAGCCTAATCCTGAAAACAGCATGTGAGCCCTCTTGGGGTAAGATTAACATTGACAATGGCAAATATATATATATATATATATATATATATATATATATATATATATATATATATATATATATATATATATATACATATACATATATATATATATATATATATATATATATATATATATATATATATATATATATATACATACTTTTTTTACACCAACGACAATCAAATACGTCAGGTTAAGAAGGCCGCTCTTGTAGTGATTGTATGCAGTACAGCCGAAACATTGCTGGCCTACGATATAGTGACGGTCTGAGATTGTAATACAATATTCAAAAGCCATTCGACGAGATTCTAGGAATTATAATGTAACGATTTAGAATTTTAGGGTTTACTGCTCATTATAGGTTATCCTAAAATGAAATTAATTTTGTAACTGGAGAGCTTTACATTCGGCTTCGCAAAGCTAAACAGACCATCACAAACGTTTTCCGTAGTAAAATAGTTTAATTTTTATCATAGGTGGTGGAAGAACAAATTTTCTAAGTCATAAAAATCCATACATGCCCTTTATATAATGCTGCAAATAACCCTTGCATAATGATTAATTCTCCAATATGACCGAACTCTAAGGAATCTGAAAGCTAAATACGCTACACATCTCTAAGAACTATTACCTACTATGAGTCTTACTCTGAAAAGGAAGTAATATACCCATCAGGATCTCACTAAAATCCTTTTACGATATCTTCCTTTTCTAAGTGTGGTTTTAATGATTTCGCTGTGACAAATGCTAATGATCATAAATGTGAAGGAAACTAAAATGTTACGTTAAAGCGCTATCTACGCCTGGATTAGTTTTCTTGGCTTGTATAGCATTTTACATACGTTCAATTTCAAAAACTTTGCACTCAAAGTGATGACCAGTATGTGTCTTAACACTTGAACTTGACGAAAATTTATTTTTACTTATATTCATGTTTTATATTCTTGTCTGATTTTTTTTCCTTTTTTTAGCATAAAAACAAGGAACATTCGATCCTGTTGATATTTCCTTTCCATTTTAATGGCTTTTGACGAGTGTGTTTCTAATGTTTGTTAATTTCCAATTGCAAAATTATTAACAATATCTCTTTATATACCTACTTATATCCATCAGCAAGCTGTCAGACTCGAACAGCGGAGCGACGGACCAGAATTGGCAATTTCCGACCGCTGATGGTTGATGGCTGTCTAACCTTATAAACGGGAAACCCTGCTAAAAACAGACACGCATAAAGTCTTCGTCCAAAAGGAACCAAAGGGGCACATCGCCCTAATGCCTGAAAGCAGAATTCTGGCTGGAATGTCGAGCATTCCAACGCAGCATTCCTTTCTTCTCCTTCATTATTCAGCCTCCATCTCTCTCGCATTCCTGGGATTCCTACAATTAGCGATTTACTCCCCTCTATTTTGATATCCAAAAATAAAACTTTTTTTTTACCTAAATACTTGTGAGAAGTCAAAACATCTTCAATGACAGTTCGCTCTACGGTGAAAAAAAAATTCATTATCTTTTTTGTATAAATGAGCAAATGTATCAAATATTCAAAGAAACTGTGTGTACTGTATATCATAGTAACAAAACTATATATATATATATATATATATATATATATATATATATATATATATATATATATATATATATATATATATATATATATATATACACACACACACACTGTATATAACTAAAACGTATATTGGAAGTCAAGAGAAATACTAATATTCAAGCCAAATGCATAGGCCGTAAGTAATTACATCAACGTATTTAATATAGTACTTATAGTTAGTCTGCAATACTAAAGCCAGTTACATTATACAGAGACGAAATTCTTTTGAGACCCTTCAGTATGTCTTCAGAATAAGTTTATTTATTTGTTTATTCTATTTTGTCGTTTATGTATGGCATTGACAAGGGACAGTGAAAATGCCCAGCAGGACAATATCCCAATACGCCTCTCCCAGCTGGAGCTAGGGAGGGGCCAATCAATGGCTGCTAATGACTCAGCAGGTAGACTTATAAGCTCCCCCAAACCTTACCTTCCAAGGATGTTGAGGTTGCAGACACTACAAGAAACTACCGTGCTTGATCGGGTTTCGAACATCAGTAAAACACATCAACAGGATGGACGTTTCCAATACACAATAGCGTTTCCAGATATGCAAAAGTGTAAAAATATAAAAAGGTTAAGAAAGAGTTTTAGAGTGCAGTGGATTAAATGGAGAAATGAAGAAATGAATGTCAGATAAAATATGCTGTTTGAACTTTAAAGTGAATGCTGCCATGGGTCTTTGGGGAGAAAATGTTTACGATTTACTTAATAAGGAAAATAGAAAGACGGCAGCGCTGGATGACACAAGAGCAGACCAAGCTAGTATGGTTTAAAGAATGTCTTTGGAAGTAATTGCTGAGAACTTGTAAGCCATTACAGAGTTTGAAAAATTAAAATACATCTAGTGTCAGAAGAACTACAAACGTGGTACTGACAAGAGATGGTGATAGCTTGACTGATTGGGAGACCATTCTTGGCAAATTTTATGGTTGAAAAATTGGTACCGATGGAATAGAGACCGCAATACTTGTCCATTTGCTTAAAGGTACAAGTGGTAGAGGAAATGGTATGAATTATTAAGACATAACATTGCTGAGTATACCAGGGAAAGTACATGGAAAGATTTTGAAAAAGAAAGACAGACAGATAGCAGGACTGATGACAGAGGAAGAAGGATGTGCACATAGATAGGCAACAGGGTGCTTAGATCAATGGGTTATTTATAAGGCTATGCTTGAAATTTTAAAGGAAAAGTAAAAAAAAAAATAGTATGTGGCATATTTGGACCTCATAAAGGATTATAATGTACCAGGTAAAGACCGAGAGGAAGATGCTCATGATGTACGATTAAAAATCATGTGTTTAGAGCGATAAACACACATGATGCACTGGGGTGTGTGTAAGAATAAGTATGCAGTCTGTATGGACTACTTGAGTGTAAATACCTATTAAAGACCACATTTATCAATTATCTATATGGGTGGATTAATGGGAGAATAAAGAGACAAGGCAGTAGAAATAGGTGAAAAATTGTGATACAAGAAAGCTCTTATTGACGGTATTTGGAGTGGGTGTTTTTTCTATGTATCAGAACTGATAATAGATTGTAAACAGAACCTGTAGGAAGAATTACATAAAAGGCAAAATTGGAGTAAATTGGAGAAAAAGGGTAAACTAAACGTAAGTTGGGGCATTGACTGTTGGTTTGGATTATTATTATTATTATTATTATTACTTACTAAGCTACAACCCTAGTTGGAAAAGCAGTATGCTATAAGCCCAGGGGCTCCAACAGGGAAAATAGCTCAGTGCGGAAAGGAAAAAAGGAAAATAAAATATTCTAAGAAGAGTAACAACAATAAATATCTCCTATATAAACTATAAAAACTTTAACAAAACAAGAGGAAGAGAAATAAGATAGGAGAGTGTGCTCGAGTGTACCCTCAAGCAAGAGAACTCTAACCCAAGACAGTGAAAGGCCATGGTACAGAGGCTATGGCACTACCCAAGACTAGAGAACAGTGGTTTGATTTTGGAGTGTCCTTCTCCTAGAAGAGCTGCTTACCATAGCTAAAGAGTCTCTTCTACCCTTACCAAGAGGAAAGTGGCACTGAACAATTACAGTGCAGTAACCCCTTGGGTGATGAAGAATTGTTTGGTAATCTGTGTTGTCAGGTATATGAGGATAGAGGAGAATATGTAAAGAATATGCCAGACTATTCAGTGTGTATGTAGGCAAAGGGAAAATGAACCGTAACCAGAGAGGAGGATCCAATGTAGTACTGTCTGGCCAGTCAAAAGACTCCAAAACTCTCTAGCGGTAGTATCTCAACGGGTGGCTGGTGCCCTGGCCAACCTACTACCTATAGTAAAATAGAAATGGCTGATTTGCACATGAAACTGGGATTACACATAACCAGGGATGGTAAATTAGAAAAAAAGATTTGGTTATAGAACATGTGGAGAAAGAACGATAACATGCATTGGGCAGAAGATGGGTAATAGGCTTGGGGTGTTATTGGAAATCATGCTAGAAATGAATAAAGGGAAGTTAAATTTTCATATTGAATATAAATGAGAAAAGTTAAATCTTTTTAAATCAACTGTTTGCGCATTGTATAAGATATAAGAAGAATTTAAAATAGTGTGAATTAGTGAGATAAGTCAGGAAAGTTATGGTAAAATTACTCGTGCAAATGAAAGAAAACACTAAATTGATCTGAGATCCTTCGGTCACACCGAAAGATGGAAGACGACATGTGAGTGGAGTTACATCCAAGATACACGAAAAGGCATGCAATATAGAGATAAGTTTCAATGAAGTGATAACTTGACATAAAATCCCTGAACATTTTAACATTTATTCATCCAACATTACTTTTTCTGATCCTTTCAATATGTTCCACCATTATCTCCTGATTCAAAGCGTTCCACTATTTCTAATTAAATAAATTATTAAGAATAGTCTCACTGATATCACCTCTTAAAAATTCTCAAACAACTTGACATTTGTGGCACAGAAATCCCATCTTCATAACCAGTCATACACAACCACAAAGGCAAATATGAGTATATTCATACTAGAAGTATGCTGGAGAATAACAGGAGCTTGTGATTTCATACAAAATTACGTAAATACTATAATTCTTTCCTCACAATCACTTCTAAGTTAACTACAAATCTTTAGGAACACAAAAAAGTATGTAACACTTAACTTTCAATTGATTTAAACAATCAATGCCCCTTGTTAAGGACATGAAATGATTGCAAAAGTGTATTCGAGATAGGCAGGTAGGTACTGACATGATTTCCCCGATTAAAAAAGATTTATGTAAAACTTGAAATACTGAAAAGTAAACATGGATGTACAAAGGTATTTGCGATGAGGAAAATAGAAAAGACACGAACACTTAACGGGAGCACCAGTAACATACTACAAAACAGCGGTAATATGGGTAAAAGAATGTTAACATTGTAACCGAAACAATGACAGGGATCGAGTCAGATAAGTATTTTGTTGTAGATATAACAAAGTTATATGATGAGGCACGAAGCGAGTCACAGGAATAAGTGAAGCCATAAGGTAGCAGGAAGTGTTGAAAAGATTGGGAAAATACTTGAATTGTGTTTGGAAGCCAGGGTGAGAACATATGAAGGAATGGTTGAACCAACTCTCCTTTATAGAAAGAAAAATTGTCAAAGTTGGAACCGTTTGCATATCACATTCTTAACAAAAATCAGAGGGTGAGAAATGTGAAGAAGCATAGTGGTAAAAGGGTTGGTGTAGATTAAAAGATGGATTAGATTATATATCATCATCATCATCATCATCAGGCATTACTAATCCATTATAAAATAAAACCTCAGACATGTCCTTCCGCTTGCGTCTGTTTATGGTCTTTCTATGCCAGCACACAATTGCAAACTTTCTTAGTTCGTCTTCTCCTCATTCCCCAGCTTCTTTTACAATCTCTAGGCACCCATTCTGTTATTCTTAATGTCTATCTATTATCTGTCACTCTCATTATATGCCCTGCCCATGTCCAATATTTTTCTTACATGTTAAAATATCCGTTATTATTCTTTCCATAGCTCTCCGCGTTGTAACTAGCTTATGTTCTAAGATATTAGTTAAAACTGGTAGGACCATCTGATCAAATATTCATCTTTTTGAACTGGCATGTTATTTTCATGCTTATTTCAAAGTGCTAAGACTAAGTTTCATTCATTTCATAACAACACTGACTGCACCCAAGATATTGATGAATGGCAGTGTTTTAAAGCTACTACCCTGGATAATGATAATCTATTGGGATTTGAAATCTATTTATCCTGAGGCATACGGGCGCCAAGTAAGCTTAAGTGGACCCTTGGGGAAAAATTCATGTCTCTCTAAGGCAAACGGAACCACAAACATAAGTCTATTATTTTATTAAAAAAAAATATACAACACTAGTTGTACGCAGAAAAACCTGTGAATTGATGAACTCGGAACTGCCAGTACCTTGACGAAAGGGTGTAATGTACTGCACTTCAAATAAGACAAAAGCCTGGCAAAGGGGTGTGAACCCCTCATTGAAATGATATACCCTCAAAAGGGCAGAGGGGCAGGGAAGTCTCTTCTGAGTATTATGGTAACCATATTTTCGCTTTATTCTATTCAAGATTACCATTACACAAGATTTGTCAGATATTATCAAAAGCATAATTCTACTATTAATTCTTTTACAGCTGCAGTGAATCTTTAATATATTAAATTAATTTGTGATACAGAAAGTATTACCTATACATTGAAAAAAGATTTTACTTTACGCTATCATTATTCGGTATGGTTTAACCAACGG
>NC_090732.1:100583047-100608047 GCF_036898095.1 Palaemon carinicauda | reverse complement strand
GACAGTGATGAGGAAGATGAGCTGTTTGTCGAGAGTGATGAATATTAAAAGTAAAATATGTGGTCAGTTATTTATAGTATTAATCTAGCCATCATATACTCGCTGTCTATTTATGTCTCCAATGGCTTTTTAACATATGGCAGCCTTTTCCTAACATTAGAATAAATTATTCATATATTTATCACTTCAATTTCGTTTCAAGTTTTTACTCTGCATCGGATTCCAACTTCAGTTCCACCCTTTTCCTTTCCATCTCTTACACGATTTCCTATAAATGACCAAGCGTCAGCTACATACTTCATCCCATCATACGTTCAACGTAACCTATGGGTATTAGGGTGGCATACTCGTATAACTTTCAATGGTTGTATAATTGTCAAACAAACCTCATACAATACTTAAGCAACAGCAAGTTGAGCTGGAACAGGAATCAGGGTCGTGCATAAAACACCCTACCATACTTAACATATATACATTCCACTTATCTACCATTATAAATATGCCATAAGTGTGCATAGCTTCATTTCTTCGTGTACAGAGAGAGAGAGAGAGAGAGAGAGAGAGAGAGAGAGAGAGAGAGGGGATTGAGGGAGAGGAAAGGGAGGTATGGAGAAGAGGGCGGGAAGAGAGAGTAGGAGTGGGGTAGGAGGGAGGGAAAGGGAGGGATGGTGGTAGTAGGGGAAGGCAGGGGCGGAGTTAGTGGATGAAGGGACGTCACTACTACGTCACACCTTACCTATTCAAATGTGTAAATGGCTCACGCAGGTTTTTGACTTCACAGTCAAGAGTAAACGCCATAATTAGCAGCATTTGACAACGCACAGTAGTGTCAAAAATTAGCGGTGTGTGTGAAACAATCTTTGCCAAAGCACCATGTTGATCCGATTCTTTGTTTTAAAGATATTTGTGAAAAACAGTATGGCATAGGGTCCGATATGCATAGTAGTAAGAGATAAGGTTGTGGGAGTTGTTTAATCACCTCTACTATATTATCATATGAGATGTTATAATTTGGAGGCAAGTAAAGAGAACAAATTGTGTATTTTCTCCCTATATCAATCTGTACAACCACTACCTGCAGAGTGATATATATAGACAGATATTTGGGGAACATCTCAACGAACCTATGTAAGACTTCCCCCATGGCTCGCTGCTCGTTGATCATATGGTGTCCTATAGCTAACATACTCTAGAGAAAAAGAAGTATTAGCATCGCCCTTGCTCTCCTGTAGATATACAGTTATAGGGGAATGCTTACGTATGAGGAGCTTAAGTTCTTCATATTTCGCCCTTAAACCCTGGCAATTCCATTGAAGAATGGAGGAAAAAAACTATGGTTTATTTTTTGGAAGACACCTTGGATGAAGTCTTCCCATTGGCAATATTTGATCTTTTTATTTGTGTCCTTTTGATCTAATTGTTGAGGAGGATGGTGGCCCTCAACTTGAAATTTTGATTTATTCAATTCATCTTCCCGTTGATTATAAACATCAGCAGACAAGACATCATATTTATTTGAAGTCGTGACTTTAACGTTTCTTATGGTAGGAGGCGAGAGAGATGGAGGTCTCTCTTTTTTTATTAAAAGGTTGTGAGCTATCAGGTTTTAGCATCTTCCCCACTACAGGTTCACTCTGTAAATTGGTTTCAAGTGGAACCTCCATCAGACCAAGCAAAGACACGGCCTGAGAGAGGTTCGTACTATTGTTTAGAATGGGAGTAAATGGCTTTTGAATATCTTTCAGATCTTCAAGTATCTGTTTTAATTTTTATACAATTTCTGGATATAAATTTTCAATGGGACTTTCAACTTCTTTAACTACTTTCAAATGTTTCTTTATGTTAGAAGTGGGGATATAATTTTTCGTCGGTGTGCTTTGGCAAGTTTTTCTTCAGAACCATTGAAAAAGGTTGCCCTGATCTTATCTACTTTTCAAGACCTCTTTTACGAGCCTCTTTAAAAGTAACCCTTTCCATGGTCCTAATGGCCTGAATTTCCTTTTCAAAAATAAACTTAATACAGCTATTAGATGTAGTTGGGTGTGCTTCCCCACAATGTATGCAATTTAGATTTTCTATGCATACTCCATGACTAATATTTCTACAGTTGACACAAACAGCTGTCTTATCATTTAGTTTTTTCTTGCATTTCTGGCTTAAATGGTCATACATTTGGCAATGATAACATAGCAATGGTGAAGGGATATATGGTTTCACCTTCAGAGATAGCCAACCAGCATTAATAACATTTGGCAATCTGCATTGATCAAATGTTACAATCAAAGTAGCAAGAGGAATACATTGTTCTCCAGGTCTTTCTCCTTCTGACTACTTTTTTACTATTCCTTGACTTTTCAGTTCATCCTCAATTTCTTTTGCCTCTGCGTTCAGAAATTCTGGAGCATATATCACACGCCTCCTCTGGTTGAAAGTGGGGTGCAAAACGCATTTGACACTATGACCATCCAATGTTGTAAGTTGTTTTAATCTTTCACCTTGCATTGGGGATAGTGTGTTTATTAAGAGACTTCTATTTCCCTGGAGAAGAATTTTTGGCTGCCCTCCACATATAGTAACTATTTCCCTGTTAGCTTTAAAAACATTTACACGTTCATGTCTTCCATTTTCATATTCCAAAATGAGTGACCAGGTAATACTTCTACTTTTCTATATTTTTCTCTACTATCATCATTTCTCACTCTCTCTCTCTCTCTCTCTCTCTCTCTCTCTCTCTCTCTCTCTAGTGTTTTCTTATCATTCTTCACATGACGTAAATAAGGTTCTAATGTTACAATATTAGAACCAGAGTTGGAGCTGTCGTTGTACCCAGGCCCATGTTTGTATTTTCCAGGTCGTCAACAGAGGGGTTGGTTTTTATGGAAGAAGCAAGCCGGGTTATCCACCTCTTATCGGAGGATGTCAGTCCTCCTATCCCCTGTGGCCCAACACGAGAAGAGGCTTCAGTGGGGACCAGTCCCCTATTAAAGAGGGGCTGCCTCTCTTAAGGTGGGCGTACACTGGTCAGTGGGGTTAGTTAGCCCCTCCCACCAGCGACTCCAATGCCTAGTGTCACCCATAACAAGCAAATATGGGCGACTTAAAACCGGATCACTGGAGCTCGACTCTTAACAGACTTGGTCTGTACCCAATGGGGTCTGCCAGAGGGTGATGGCGTCTAAATTGGTACAGATTGAGATGGAATGCCGTCCATCCCACACTGTGCCAAATCCAAGAAGCAGTGAAAGTATAATCAAACAAGCCAAAGTCAACAAGTTCAAGCCCAAAAGGAAGAGATGTGAGAATAAAATAAATAACCAAAAGGAAAAGAGAAAGTGCTGACTGATTTAGTTGGATCAACAACTGGGTACCGAGGTACATTGGGAAAGCAGTTCCCACTGTTCATTAGAGCCCAGCGGCTAATCCCTAAGCCCGCCATCCTCATCAAGGCTTCAGCATCTGGGGGTTCTTGGTATATATAGAATTCATGAAGTATATAATAAGTAGAGCCCTGTAGAAACATTGAGGGTATGAAAATTATCTGAGGGAAATACATGGTTTATTGATAAAAGAACGTTTATAAATATACTAAGTAAAGAGAAGATGGTGAGAAAAAAAAGTTTGCCACAGTTTTACTAGTTAGAATTGGCCGAAGAGAAACCTTGTAGATGTAATGGTGAGAAGAGGAGTGGTTGGAGATATATCTGATCATTATTCAACTGAAGCAAAGTTTGGGTAGATATATTTAGAGTGTGTAAAAATGTGGCTATAAATGTAACTAAGACAAGTGCACTGGATGAGAAAAGGGTAACAGAGCATATATATATTATGAAGTTGACCTGTACTAAGAAATAAAAGGAGAGAAAATGAACTAAAATTTTAAGGAAAATAAAAAGCAAAGAGGTTAATAATATTTCAGTGAAATAAATTTAATGGAATGAGATTATTGAAAATTTGTTTAATGTGGAAGACAGAAGAGAGATTGAAGTTAGTATTGAGCTGAGCATACTAATGGATGTGACTGCTGATATTTTTTAAAAGGTGATTAAGCAGTTGAAGAATGGAGACACCTCGAGGGTTGATGGGATTATCAGAGAGATGCTGAGATAAATGGACGATAGTGTGATTGAGTGCCTGACAAGGGTATTTTTGGGGGAAAGACTACCATGGAATAACTGCATTTAGGTTTTGACCTGGGAAATAATCTTGCTACATATTAAATCCATTTAGGTTTTGACCTGGGAAATAATCTTGCTACATATTAAATCAACTCACTTGCAACAGAGTTGAACTAATGATAGACCTGGGGGCTATTATTTTTATGTCTTTCCAGGTTGTGACAGAGTCAATAATTTTCAGGATTGGTAAAAAGTCAGCGATATAGGTTTCAAGACATTAAATGTCTCATTCTTGAGACCTATTGAATTAATAATGGTCTAGAAGTATTTGAAATATATGCTTGTCGATTTTTTCCAATTATCATAGATACAATTTCTCAAAATCTTATTATTCTAAAGAAAAATTGATTTCTTATAGAATATGTAATATGTAAAATATATTAAAAACTAAATATTTATTACTACAACATGCTAAGTAGGCGCCATTCATCATAGTTTGGGAAACATACTGATGTCTCCAAACCAAATCAGTAACAAGCTATTACTTCAGCAATTTGTGCAATAACATGTTTTAAAATGTTGAACTTCAACTGTGAAAAAACCTCGAAAAAATATGCTGAAGTTAGGCTACCAGTAAATGATTATTGAAAAATCTATTTTTATTTTAATTGGGCCTTTATAACATACTAGGTGTCAAATCAGGGTTTCTTATGATTCCGAGTTGAATGTTAGCGTTTATATTTAACCACAAACTCTCCTTTGCTGAGAAACAATTTATAAATATTTCTGATATTATTCTTTGTAGAACATTGGCGTCTAGCAATATGGATGACGTCATTACTCCACCTATACTAACTTGCTTTATCTTTGAAGGGCTGGATACACCACCTCAAGAGGCTCATACAATCAACTCCATAGGGCTACTAAACCTTTACAAAACAATCATAAACAGTAAAAAAAAATGTTACAGCTGTGTAATGTATCAAGGAGAGAGAAATGGAAGGAAAACTGAGGTACTGCATGAAATAATTATCTGTACAAAAACTTTGTTGAGACCACCAAGAGGTTGGTTCAAGCATCAAAGGCAGAGGAAGAGTCATCAAAGTTGAAGAGAAAACGCCTTGCATCGAGTTGAGAGCATCTTTGGGATGTAGTCCTACTAGCTCGTTGTCAGTTTCCCTCCTGCATAATGATGTGTGCTTTCTTTGCAATCAAGTAGCTCAGCTCCACACAAATAATCAAGCTGAGGCTAGAAAAATAGTACAGGCTAAATAATTTTACTGTAGGTAAACTGAAGGTAAGTTTGCTGAAGACAGCATAGAATAGTGGTGCGAACTGAGGCACTAACGTTGCAGGATGTCTCAAAGGTATTAACAACAACACAGTGGAGGAAAAGCTGTACTATTTTGTTTTATATAGTTTTACTAGAGAGAGGAAAGCATTAATACAAAACTGAAAAGGAAGGGAAAAAGAAAGAGAAAACTTGACGAAAGCTGTAAGCAGTTTTTAGTAATTTCTGTGAATGGCTTGATGACACTAGCCCAGGTCCACGATTGCTGCAGGACTTTCATCAATAAACAGATAAGAGCCTTTTTTATTCATAGTATTGACTAAAGATGAAACTCCCAAGAGAAATACCACAACGCCTAGTATTTCACGACACAGGACAGAAAGGCACGTGTTCTACCTCAAAAATGGCACTGCCAGCATTGTGCGAGAACAGCATGCTAGTCTTGAATATGGAGATGCGAAGACAAATCATGAAGATGTCATGCAAGTTCATATGCTATGACATTCCCTTGATTGATATATATTCAAAGCCATGCTGTATCCCACCACACACATGGTGACTGACATCGATAGTCACCTAGCACTATTTCGTGAGGGTCTTCAGATGGTTTAGAGACCAATTGTGAAGACAGTGGCTGTCTTGGGGAAGAACTTTATTATTGCCTGTCAACTTTGGTCAGGAGTAGTGTCACACTAAATTGGGCTTTCAATGCAACTTGATCACAGATAGGACTAAAATGGTTACTCAACAAGTTGCACCAGTTGGGATACAGAGTCTTACTTGGAAACACTAAACCACAAATGGTGCTTCTTTAAAAGCAGGATAATATTTGATGCCCCAGATTCTTCAGTTATATATATATATATATATATATATATATATATATATATATATATATATATATATATATATATGTATTTGTATGTTTTAGTTTTGAGTGTTGTTGGTATTATTTTTGTTTTGAATGTTTCTTTTTTTTAGTTGTAAGGTTTATAGATTTAAGGATAATGTTTGGTTTGAATGCACCTTTCGTCTAAGAGTCCTGTTGCTGATAACGTAGGGGAAAGATAGTATTGCAGAGACTCTTGTGAAAAAGTAAGATTTATACGTGAAGGGTTCAGTCTTTGCATCCCACCACAGCATTACATGCAGAAAATGCATCCATGATGATTTTGAGTCTGAGGAAGACATAAACAATGAATTTGGGAACTTCTGACATTATGAGGGAGGAAAATTCTATGTATTATATATGTAGGCCTATGTAAAATAAAGGCGGTTTTGAATAAAAATTCTAAATGTGTGCTAATAGTGGACTGTAATCATAAGAAAGCCCTGGGCAAATTTTCTTAAGGTTTCACACGAAAGTTGAAGTTTAACATTTTTAAACAGATAATACTACTTTGGATCCCTCTCTGGTTACGGCTAATTCTGACTTCATCTTTTCTTTACACATTCTCTTTCTTCATACACTTTACAACACTCAACTACAAAATTCTTCTTTACTTAGGTTGTTAACTACTAGACGGTAATTGTTCAGTGGCTGCTTTCCTCTTGGTAAGGGTAGAAGAGACGCTTTAGGTATAGTAAGCAGGTCCAAAATCAAACCATTGTTCTTTAATCATGGGTAGAGCCATTACTTCTGTACCATGGTCTTCCACTGTCTTGGGTTAGAATTTTCTTGCTTGAGGGTACATTCAGGCACACTATTCTATTCGTTTTCTTATTTCCCCTACTCACTGAGCTATTTTCCTTGTTGGAGCCCTTGGACTTAATGCATCCTGCTTTTCCAAATAGGGTTGCAGCCTAGCAAGTAAAATAATAATAATAATAATAATAATAATAATAATAATAATAATAATAATAATAATAATAATAATAATAATAACTACATGGCTTTAAAAATATTCTGGTGAAAAAGTTGTTTAATAACAATTTAGTAGGTAGATTTGTGATGTATCTCATAAAATGCCTTTACTAATGCCTAAGTGAAACTTACCTTGGACACCAGTGCTTGTGAAAAAAGAAATTGCGTCAGTGGCTAGACTTTTCTCTTCCACTAAAATAGTAATTTTGTGTAAAAATTTACTGAGCTTTAGTTGTCATTCTAAACCTCTCTTTTTTGGGGGGTTGCTAAAATTTCGCACAACAGCCATAAAACGTAATGTTAGCGATAATAACAACCTAAATTAAAAGGGAACATTTTCCTTAATCTTTAGCATATTTAGCATAAACCTTATAACTTTTCTCTAAAGTACTATACAAAAAACCTTGGCACCAAGGTTATGAAATAATTTCACAAACAATAGTCATACTGATCAGACATAAGCTACAAATGTACAGGTTTCAGTACCGAAACTTCTCTAATATACAAAATAGATTCCGATTAATCTTATTACCAAAGAAAAGTTGCGAGGAATGAGTCCAAGAACAATTCATCAATTTACTTGATCATCGATGGAGCGTAGGCCTATGTATTGGAAAATAATTATTCACATTTGAAGATTTATCTGAGGAAATAAGGTTTAGGAGATGAAAAGATAAATTTATGAAATTCGAGTCTTATGGTCCAGCAGTGAAGCAAAGAAGGCCTTTTTTTGGTCAACCTATAACTGGTTAAAACTCCGCGATGACACAATTAAGTAAAGTTAAGAGTTTTGGGGGAGAAAGATAGAAAAAGAAATCGAGAACGAAATCAGGTAGAAGATCAAATATTGGTTCTAGATGGGGGACGAAGGCTCAGTGCTAAAACCCATTAGCAATGTGCGCTTCAAGGGGTAACCTGATTAAACCACCACCTTTGAGGTAACAAGAGAATCTTCATGTCCTATAAACTGGATCGTATTATTTCACATGTAACACAACCTCAACACTTTGAAAAGTAACCTACTTTTAGGCACACAAACAGATCACCTTCCGTTCATAAGCATACAGAGAGAGAGAGAGAGAGAGAGAGAGAGAGAGAGAGAGAGAGAGAGAGAGAGATTATCCTTTATAGATAGATCTGTAAAAAGGTGATGAGAAAACAGTAGCAATGAAACAAAACAGAAATTAGGTAGTTAATTGACAATAATAACGTTTGGCATATTTGTAAATGTAAATGGGAATGGAATAACCTGATTATCACTTTGGTCCTTCATTTCCAATTCTTATAATCTTTAAAAGAAACAAAAAATCTACGAACGCATGCTAAGTAACTTTCTTTTCTAGAAAAAAAGAAATTTACTTTTTCTTTCAAGAGTTTTCAATTTGACTGCCAATTTCGACGCAAGCTGAAAATACTCGTACTTTCACTTCAAAAGGAAAAAGACGATTCATAATTGTAGTAGTAGTAGTAGTAGTAGTAGTAGTAGTAGTAGTAGTAGTAGTAACTAAATACAAAACTCTTGAATATGGACATCATTATCAACAAAATGTTACTAGCAAGTCATCTTCTTTAAATTTGGCATCATCTCTTGCCCTTGCTCAGGGACATTTTGAAAATCTCTAAAACTTATATCTTCGTATTTTCTTTTTTCTTCAAAGCACATCATCAATTTCTCTCTCTCTCTCTCTCTCTCTCTCTCTCTCTCTCTCTCTCTCTCTCTCTCTCTCTCTCTCTCTCTCTCTCTCTCTCTCAGAATATCGTTTTCTAAAGATTTAACTAACAGAATCAAAAGTGTCTGAAAATTTGATACTAGATCCTCAAACGTTCTGTCCAATTAGGTGCTCGCAGCGATATATCTATTGATCTGGTACCCACAGCAAGATCACTATTCTCTGAAGAAATCCGCCCCATGATCTAAAAACCAAGTGCACGATCACGATCCTTTGTACTAACACTTTGGTAAAGGAATGTTGGAGTATCTATTTACCATGAGATACCAATTAAGAATAGGAAAGCAATTCGAAGTAAATATCTCTACCAATAAGCGTGTGACCTGTTGTTTCCAACTTCCAAGTTCATATTGCGCTAATAACATGATTGATTGACTTCACTGCAAGACATCACAATCCCTGAGAGCTGCGGATTGGAGTTAAGCACATGTCTACCTGATGAGTTATCAGCAGCCCCTGTCACGGTCGCCCAGGTCCTAGCTAGGATGTTTACATGAACAGTTACATAGACACTGTGTAATGCCATGGCCTTTACCTATGCAGCTATGTAGAACCTTCAAACATATATGCTAATGACAATAGCAGTAAAAGAAGACAATCGTAATTTTTGGACAGTGGAGCGTAAATATGTAGGCACCGTTATCAAATCTTCGCCCAACCGAAATAGTAAAAACTTGTACTAATGGGACAAATAGATATTGTTCTTAATATATACCATTCACATGAAGTAGGAATAGAGAAGTAGGGAAACTTCAGCAACCGTTAAGTATATAAGGAATGATACAGATACTAAAGATGCTAAAGAAACTAATTTGTGAATTGCAGACTAAAACCGTTCATTCCTGTGGGAGCAAGTGGGTTTTAAATGCTTAAATAACTGACAGAAGGAGAGGGTGAGTCCTTCCTTTTCCTGAATAGAGCAATAATTACCAAATCCTAATCATTAAAAAGAACTACAACACGGTAGTTTTACAACTGTAACAGAAATGGATTCATGACGATAAAGGATTCGGTAAGGTGCCATTCATACATCTCATAAATGGAGAGAGAGAGAGAGAGAGAGAGAGAGAGAGAGAGAGAGAGAGAGAGAGAGAGAGAGAGACTACAACCTGCAGCCACGGCAGCCATGTAAAACCTACCAACCTCCTACCAACCACACCTGCCGACCTAATACTTCTCTAACCAGACATGTAATTCCTGAACTTTCCTCTCCTCCATGTCCTCTCCTAGAACCCAAACCTCAACCTCCTCCAATACCTACTCCTAAGTTACAACAAGCCCCCTCCCACACTCCTACCCCACCTTCATTAAAATTCACCTCTCCTTCCGTCCCTGCCACTCCCGCTGAACAAATCCAACCACAATCCACCAGACTAATAGTCCACACTCCCATTACCACCAATTCCTTGAGTGATTTTTCCAGCCTCCCTAGCCCCAGTGTCAGAAGCCCTCCAAGTGCCTCACGCCCCTCCACTCCCTTCAAACCACCCTCCACTGACTGGACCGACCTTGCCCCATGGGGCCTTCATAGCCACCATATCTAATGTCCTTAGCAACTTTTTAAAGGCACATAAAATTAAGTTTAAACAGATATCCCTAGATTTTGTTTTCAACAGTGCTGCCAAAGAGCTCCAAACCCTAGTCTTTTCATAGTCCACCGAGTTAACAATCCTGACCCAAACAAACTCAACAAAGAAGGAACTCTGTACATCAAAGTGAAAGGGCCTGCAGACTCAGAAACAAGTTCACATTCCTACATTCCCAAACTTCAGTGCAAAATCCAGACATTATTGTGCTGCAAGAAATGTTGTTAAGTGAGAATACACCATTTTCATTCTCAGGATACAAAATGTATACCACGTATATAACAGCAACAACGAGAGGATTAACTACTCTCACCAAGAATAGCCCACCTTAAAAAGAGTACAAAGCATCGACTATGGGACAGAGGCAGAGATACTCAAGAGTTCAGGTGTCGCTGCTTGACAAAACCCTGACTGTCCACAATGTCTACAAATCTCCAAACAATAGCATCAATGTGAAGTGGCTCTTTGCCGCTGCCTCTGAAGAAGATACAATCATTACAGGGGATTTCAACGCCCACTACCCGTTTCTGAACTCAATGTTGGCAACAAATCAGACAGGCCGACACTTGCACACCCTCCAGCAAGAATATCCGGACATAAAATTGCTCTGGACAATTCTATCCTGTTCATACTACTAGGCAGGCAGTTAATTTTAATAGCCAGGCCTTCTCCATCATGCGGCTCAATAATACACAGTATTCTAGAAGTTTTATTCCAGATGGGACCAAGTTGTGGAATGATCTTCCTAAACGGGTGGTTGAATCAGCAGAACTTCAAAAGTTCAAAGTTGCAGCAAATGTTTTTATGTTGAACAGGCTGACATAAGTCTTTTTATAGTTTATATATGACATATCTGTTTTGACGTAGTTACTATCTTTAGAATGATTTATTGTTAATTTGTTCTCATCATTTATTTATTTCCTTATTTCCTTTCCTCACTGGGATATTTTTCCCTATTGGAGCCGTTGGGCATATAGCATCTTCCTTTTCCAACTATAATAATAATAATAATAATTCCTGTGGGAGCAAGTGGGTGTTAAATGCTTAAACAACTGACAGAAGGAAAGGGTGAGTCCTTCCTTTTCCTGAATAGAGCAATAATTACCAAATCCTAATCATTAAAAAGAACTACAACACGGTAGTTTTACAACTGTAACAGAATTGGATTCATGACGATAAAGGATTCGGTAAGGTGCCATTCATACATCTCATAAATGAGAGAGAGAGAGAGAGAGAGAGAGAGAGAGAGAGAGAGAGAGAGAGAGA
Organism: Palaemon carinicauda; assembly: GCF_036898095.1. NCBI lineage: Eukaryota > Metazoa > Arthropoda > Malacostraca > Decapoda > Palaemonidae > Palaemon > Palaemon carinicauda. The sequence continues at coordinate 100,596,195 of NC_090732.1, read as the reverse complement.
GAGAGAGAGAGAGAGAGAGAGACTACAACCTGCAGCCACGGCAGCCATGTAAAACCTACCAACCTCCTACCAACCACACCTGCCGACCTAATACTTCTCTAACCAGACATGTAATTCCTGAACTTTCCTCTCCTCCATGTCCTCTCCTAGAACCCAAACCTCAACCTCCTCCAATACCTACTCCTAAGTTACAACAAGCCCCCTCCCACACTCCTACCCCACCTTCACTAAAATTCACCTCTCCTTCCGTCTCTGCCACTCCCGCTGAACAAATCCAACCACAATCCACCTTACTAATAGTCCACACTCCCATTACCACCAATTCCTTGAGTGATTTTTCCAGCCTCCCTAGCCCCAGTGTCAGAAGCCCTCCAAGTGCCTCACGCCCCTCCAATCCCTTCAAACCACCCTCCACTGACTGGACCGACCTTGCCCCATGGGGGCCTTCATAGCCACCATATCTAATGTCCTTAGCAACTTTTTAAAGGCACATAAAATTAAGTTTAAACAGATATCCCTAGATTTTGTTTTCAACAGTGCTGCCAAAGAGCTCCAAACCCTAGTCTTTTCATAGTCCACCGAGTTAACAATCCTGACCCAAACAAACTCAACAAAGAAGGAACTCTGTACATCAAAGTGAAAGGGCCTGCGGTCTCAGAAACAAGTTCACCTTCCTACATTCCCAAACTTCAGTGCAAAATCCAGACATTATTGTGCTGCAAGAAATGTTGTTAAGTGAGAATACACCATTTTCATTCTCAGGATACAAAATGTATACCACGTATATAACAGCAACAACGAGAGGATTAACTACTCTCACCAAGAATAGCCCACCTCAAAAAGAGTACAAAGCATCGACTATGGGACAGAGGCAGAGATACTCAAGAGTTCAGGTGTCGCTGCTTGACAAAACCCTGACTGTCCACAATGTCTACAAATCTCCAAACAAAAGCATCAATGTGAAGTGGCTCTTTGCCGCTGCCTCTGAAGAAGATACAATCATTACAGGGGATTGCAACGCCCACTACCCGTTTCTGAACTCAATATTGGCAACAAATCAGACAGGCCGACACTTGCACACCCTCCAGCAAGAATATCCGGACATAAAATTGCTCTGGACAATTCTATCCTGTTCATACTACTAGGCAGGCAGTTAATTTTAATAGCCAGGCCTTCTCCATCATGCGGCTCAATAATACACAGTATTCTAGAAGTTTTATTCCAGATGGGACCAAGTTGTGGAATGATCTTCCTAAACGGGTGGTTGAATCAGCAGAACTTCAAAAGTTCAAAGTTGCAGCAAATGTTTTTATGTTGAACAGGCTGACATAAGTCTTTTTATAGTTTATATATGACTTATCTGTTTTGACGTAGTTACTATCTTTAGAATGATTTATTGTTAATTTGTTCTCATCATTTATTTATTTCCTTATTTCCTTTCCTCACTGGGATATTTTTCCCTATTGGAGCCCTTGGGCTTATAGCATCTTCCTTTTCCAACTATAATGATAATAATAATAATAATAATAATAATAATAATAATAATAATAATAATAATAATAATAATAATAATAATGTGTCAGAAGCAACCCATCTAAGAGGCAGTCGCTTAGATCTCACCTTCCTGTCAAGTACCATCCAAAGGGGTGGTAAATGGCGACTGCATCCTGTGCTAACAAGTAATCACTTTGCCATAGAAATTGACCTCGAATTAGATAAATACCCCTCTCCTCCTCGACCCACCCACCCCAAAAAAAAGATGGAACCCAGACTTTCCAAACTGGGCAAGATTCAAGCAATCTATGACGGAATGGGCTCGTGAATATATGAAGAACCCTCATAATGGCATCTCCATCCTATCACTGGATTTTAACAGACGACAAAATGCCGCTGCCAGTATATCTATGCCTAAGAAAAAATATCCAAGAACAAAGCATGCAGATGCCTGGTACTACAGCAGCTGCATCATGGAATGAATGGAAGAATCAACCAAACCAGAAAGCTCTTCAGAAGACAAAACAGATGAAATTCATGCTCTACTCATTTAAATCACCAAACCTTCCTTACAGGTAACATTGGAAGTTAAAATGGACAAATGGTACTCATGGTACCACTAAATCAATAACAAAATATCTCTAGAAACGATATGGGGCTGGTTTAACAAGATCTCTGGGAAAAACAGCACACCAAGAGTCACCCACCCAGACCCATTAACAGAAACAAAGAGAATTGCAAAAAACTTTGCTGACCAAGCCAAAACCCCAAAATCTTCCTCTGCAAACCATAAATAGGCAGAGAACACTGCTCTCAATCAGGAATATCATTATTGAAGCCGCCTGCAACATGAGAGATGACACCAACAACCAATACACCATGGACGAATTTAACACGGTTCTCGCAAAAGACAGAAAAGACACTGCCCCTGAAGACAACCCAATCACTTACAGTATGCTAAGGAACATGGGAAGCCCCGCGAAGTTGGTGTACTTGCACTTAATCAACAGAACACACACTGAAGAAATCCAACCAATAATAAGGAATCAACAAGACACAAAACCCATCCCAGAACACAAAGAACCAGACACCTACCGACCCATAGCCTTAATTGGCTACAAAGAAAGTCGCTGAACAAATGGTACTCAGCAGACCTAAATGGAAAATAGGCCCAATACATCCTTGCCTTTATGAAATCAAGAATGTATAACTGATGTTCTCACAACAATCAACGACAAAAAAGTCTTTTGTCATCCTTCTCGACCTCGAGAAAGACTTTGAACTAGCCAGTTCCCCAGCAATCCTCTTCACACTTGTAGAAAAAAAAACTGAAAGGACACCTACAGACCTGAACTCGGAATTACACACAGAACCCAGAAGCCCAAGTAACCTTTCAGGGATAACCCTCCAGGGATGTCCCTCAGAGGGACATACTAAGGCTTTACCTTTTCAGCCTACTTATGGAAAATCTAGCCACTCTGGACCTCCCAAATGGAGTGGAAATCTTCATATACACCGATGACATATGCATTATCTGGCCACAAAGCACATATGCAAAACCACTCAAAAGGCCCTGGACATGATCCTGGCCAAATGCAAAGATCTTGGCCTAAAAATCAACACCAACAAGACCAAAGCCATGGCCATCAAATACCCACAAGACCCTCAGAATTACACTCTCATGAGTGAACCCGCAGAATTGGTGAAACAATTCATGTATCTAAGAGTAACCATCATCAAAACTATCACCTGCCAACAAAGTAACCCACCTCAGAGTGAAAACTAAAATTCGTCTCTTAAGCCATGAAACGAATGACCTCCCTCAACCAAGGAGTATCAAACAGCCTCCTAATTCTGTTTTACATTCAAGGAATTCAATCAAACATCGACTATGCAGCATCTACGCTCACCTCGCTGAGCGAAACTCAAAAAGCCTCCTTAGAAGTGGTACAAATCAATGCCATGAGACTAATCCGCGACTCTCTAATGTGGACCAGACTCTGCTTGTTAAGAGTCGAAACTAACCTAATTTCCCTTTCAGCCAGGATCAACATCAGAAACTGCAGCAACATTTTCAAGTCAATCAAAAGTGACTGAGATTGCCCTCTGAAAAACATGCTTAAAAGACTCTCCCTTTGGCGGGGGAGATTGATCTGCCAAAGACACATGCAAAGAGACTGTTAGACACTCTTAGAAAAATGCAAATGCAAAATGAAGCCTACAAGACAAAGGCTCAACAAAAGCACGATAGCTACATCAATCCAGCCCTGTGATCTCCTGGCCCCATCCAGTACAACTTCACCATCCTCTCTGAAGCAAGCAAAGCTCTCTGCACACCAGAACAAATCACAGCAGCAGCCAAAAATGCAACCAGCAACACCTCAGCCCCCAACATCTATTATACATACTGATGGATCCCTTGATCATAATATTTCTGCAGCAGCAGCAGTCATTTCTCCATCAGGCTACAGAAAATACTGCAAGTTTTCAAACCACACCCCCACGCTGCAAACCGAGCTGGTGACGATTGAAAAAGCCCTGGGACACTCGGCCAGTTTACATGGAGGAAACACGAAAATCCATAAGAATTTGAGAATGGCTCTCAGCAACAAAGAGCCCACTGAAAATGTTTACCTAATCACAGCAATAGATATCTAGCTTTAGTTCACCAAAACAACAACAGGCAGATAACCCTGAATTGGATCCCAGGTCACACTGAAATCACTGACAATAACGAGGCCGATAACCTAGCTAAATCTCCCCTAATATGCCAGACAATTAGTACCACACTTCAACCTTCACTGAAAACCATCAAGAATCAAATGACAGCTCTTTGCAACATGCAAAAGACTAGCGAAGAAAAGGAAGCCTTCCTTGATGGATCCAGATCAGCTAAATGGTGCATTGAAGCTACAAACCTCCTCCCGTATCTGCTTGCAAGAAAAATTCCCTGCCAAGTTGCAGTCATCTACAGACAGGAACTGGGATATCTGTGCAACTGGCAAATCATTATTGATAATGACGAAGACCCAGCAGCACAACAGAGACCGGAAAGACCCTGCATCAACTATCAGCCACTAACTGACGAACCTCTGCAACACTACCTATTGAATTGCACAGAAACAAGCCTACTAAAATAGGATTTCAACTCCAACATTCCTGCAACTGCAACAGTAATCGTAAAACACGTTATTTCCAATGTTGATACATTCTCAGCTTTTCTCCGCTGCTACCCTCCCCCCAGATAATGTAATACCAGCACTAGTTTGAAACCTAAGTAACCCGGCTTAACCTCTTTTTAGCTCTTCTCTCACTTGCAATTTCTCTTCTCTCTTTATTGAAGTTCAGGAATCCCTCCCAAGTAAACATTAAATCTGAAAGCACGTAGACGTCTCAATGACCGCAACAAATAAATGAAATTTTATTTTTATTTTTGTTCTAGTATTTTCAGGTATAGGAATGTTTATTCAACCATTTCTCTACTACTCACATGTGCTAACCAATTTCCCCTTTTCAGATCTCTCCTACTCAGGCTGAAACTTTATATTATTGTTCATCCTAAAAACTTAATCTCAAGCTACTAAGAAAGTTTTTTTTTTTACTTCTTTTATACCAATATCTCTAACTAAACCTTTCCCAACTCCTTCCTGAGCTCTTCTACTCATGGGGACTTACTACTGTACCTCTTTCTCTCCAGCTGAACGATGAGAGGCAGTGGGCTCCCTTGGGAAGGATGCCTCCTTCCCTTTGTCACCCTTTTCCTCTTCTATTGACCAAAAGAGGCTGGGGAGCCTCTAAAAATAAGAAAAGCAAAGCTGCTGATTATCCTCAACCCACAATCTATCCAAAATCAACTACAGATAAAAGTTGCTGATCATCCTTAACCCATATCCCATCCCAACCCCCCTATAAATAAAAGTTGCAGATAATCCAACAACCTAAATCACCTACAACCTAAAACCCAACAAAACACCTACGATCTGCAATTGCGTAAGAGCCCGTGCCTGACCGTAAGGGCCAGGCAATCTGAAACATCAACAACAAAGAGACGATATTGAAAAAAGATATAATTCCGATAACACCTGATTTTCATATAAATGAATATTTAATAACGTATTTTCCTAAAAAGATTTCAGCATTTCGAATACCTAAATGTTTATCAGACATCAATTTTCAACGATATAACATTCCCAAATCCACAGGTAGATATATCTGTACACTTAGGTTAGGTCAAATAATCCATTTTTAAAACAAATTAGAATTAGACTATAGTTAAAAGAATCAAGGATTGTTTAATTATTAGAAATATATAAATAATAAAGAGTTTGACTGAATGGCAAAACCTTAAGAAACAATATAAAAATACAGTTGGACCAGTTGATGAACACTAGAAAAAAAACATTTAACCTTCTGCTAAACAATGTATAATGAATTTCTATGGGATTCTCGTGACTTGTGCATTGAAGACAGTCGAAGATCATGATGAAAGGGAAGGCCTTTTGTTTTATAACATATAAGGAGTCATACTGGCGATCTAAGAGGGAAGTCCTTAACATATCTTAGGCAAGAGATAAGTTTCTTTTCACAAACTGGAATGGTCGATGGTAAAGCTAGGAATATCTTAAAATGATAAATATAAATACTCTTTGGGGAAAGGTGAATTTGCAAATGCCCCAAGTCGAAAGATAACGGTGACATTAGCAAAGACAAAACCTACCAAACGAAACAGTTCCTCATAAGTTCCTTAAATAACTGTCCAGAAATACAATAAAACCTCATGTTCCATTGGACCTCAAGAGGGCACTGATCCCACTCTTGGCACAAATTCGGATAAAATAGTTCACAATTTTAGGTTAAACCAAGGAAACAACTGGTTAAGTTCTTCAAATGGAGTTAATATAAAGGGTTCTTCGTTAAATTAAATGAACAAGGAAAGTTAAAGGAATACAGGTAGGAGATGTATTCATTCCTAAGAAAACCGATTGTATTTTTTAATTAATTTAGAGGTGGGTCGTTTCTTTATTAGCAATGTATGAAGAGGGAGAATATACATGAAATTCAGTGTGTACCACAGCAGCGTGAGTAGTCAAAATATTTCAACGGACTATCACACATCTCTCTGCCCCCCAAAAGTCTAACAGTTTAATCATGATGAATATCACAGCATCATTAGCAATAATAAAGCTTTAGACCAAAATGTAAATCAACAACAACAACAACAACAACACCAATAATAATAATAATAATAATAATAATAATAATAATACCAACATCAATACTACTACTACTACTGCTACTACTAATACTACTACTACTACTACTACTACTACTACTACTACTACTACTACTAATAATAATAATAATAAAAACAGCAAAATATTAACAACAATATAAAAGCAACTTCAACAAATAATGTGTCTATTAAGTTTATTATCGAACCATATAAACAAATTTAAGGCACCGCTTTCCCTTTGTCCCGCTCGCTTTACTTGCATATGTAAATTTCCTTGGCCCTTAGAACTCCTCGTAAAGGCATTGGGTAGGATGGGAAAGGAAGAAAGGTAGGCTCTTCCCCTCCCTTGCTAGTCATTGTTTCCATAATAGATCCCTATGGAAAATTGTGTTGGAACCGTGGGCGGAGCTTGGTAAACTGTTATTGCCTACAATATTCACCGTTGAATTGCATCGCTTTATTATCAGTACCTTGTGTCAGGCGCTTTTAAAATTCAGTATATTCATTTTATAATGAATTCAAAACACGATATTTTGTTTCAGAGGAGTAATTGCTACCTAAAAACAAAACTTCTTAATGTCTTCAAAGTAGTATCACACTGAACAGCTCATTCACCGAGCTATAAAAGTTAATGAATGAATGATTTGAAGTTCTCTGACATCCTGACATCTATAAACGTTAATCAACTAATAAATCAAAATATAGCACAAAGTTTGGAACTTTTTTTTTCTCTTTTTTTTCCTTTTTTTTTTGAGTGGTAGAGGCAACACACAATGACATGTCCATTCAAGTAGGACAATGCCTTAGAGACTGACCATATATACATATCATCAGCGCCATAGCCCCTCTCCACATTAGCTAGGACCAAGGAGGGCCTAGCAATGGCTGCTGATGACTCAGCAGATAGACCTATGGGCTCCCCAAAAACCCCCATCCTTAGCTCACAGGGGTGGTGAGATTGCAGAGACCATAAGAACTAACGAGTTTGAGCAGAACTCGAACCCCAGTCTGGCGATCACCATTCTGGCACGTTACCACGTAGGCCACCAAAACCCTATGATGAATTTATCTGCCATTGCGTCCTCTCATAATCTTGAATACCCATTCATCTATATATATTTGCAGTAAATATGAGAAGAAACTTTCTATCCATACTTATACACATATATCATCATCATCTCCTCCCACACCTACTGACGCAATGGGCCTCGGTTAAATTTCGCCAATCGTCTCTATCTTGAGCTTTTAAATCAATGCATCTCCATTCATCATCTCCTACTTCCCGCTTCAAAGACCTCAGCCATGTTAGCATTGGTCTTCCAACTCTTCTAGTGCCTTGTGGAACCGAGCTGAACGTTTGGTGAACTAATCTCTCTTGGGGAGTGCAAAGAGCATGCCCAAACCATTTCCATATACCTCATGATCTCATCCACATATGGCACTCGAGTAATCTCTTATAGTTTCATTTCTAATCTTGACCTGTCATTTGACTCCCGATATCCTTCTGAGGGCTTTGTTCTCAAATCTACTAAATCTACTGGAGATTGTTTTATTGTTACAATTTGACCTATGTCCATATATTAACACCGATCATACAGTACAATATATATATATATATATATATATATATATATATATATATATATATATATATATATATATATATATATATATATATATACATGAATATATATGTATGTATATATATCATTAATTTACACATATAGTTATGCACACACACACACACATATATATATATATATATATATATATATATATATATATATATATATATATATATATATATATATATATATATATATATATATATATATATATATATATATATATATATATATATATATATGTATATATATATATAATATATATATATATAGCGATTTCATGAAATAGCCAAAATAGCCAAAATTGCCAGTTAGTGTATAATAAATTAAGATTATAGTTTAAATAGCTATTTCATTAAATCCCAGACGTTGATCAGGGAGACAATATAAATTGTTAACTAAAAATGCTTTTATTATTTTCCCTGATTTCTGGCTACATGCGAGTTCATAACTCTAGTCCAGCCTTTCAGTGACCCAGAGGTCCTGCTGTCTGTTTTCTCTGGTTCTTTTATTCAGTGCAGATATTGCTTTGGTTTTATTTTTTTCTATTTATTTAATTTAAAAAATGGAAGATTTTTGTGGAAGGTTCTTAGCCAAACTGAAGGAGTTACCGGTTGCGGCCAATAGTGCTTTAATGTCTATAAATAAATATGAAGCTATTGTTAGTCAAGTAAAACATGTAAATACGTTGGGAAAATAAGGTGCCTTCATATTTTTGGCTATTAAAACACTACAATGTGCTTGAAGTACAAGGAACTGACAAGTTAATTTTTCCTAATCTTAGCAGTGAGGAGGCCATTAAATATTATGTGACTGAGGATGAATTATGTGATATTCTTTAAAGCAAGCATTGTAGTATTGCTCATGGTGCCGGGATCGTATGCTCCATGAGGTACACAAACGTTACAAAATTGTAACAACAAATTTCTTTGTTTTTTCAGTGTTGTGAAATATGTCAGAAAAAAAAGTGGTATTAAGAAAGGAATAACTGTTAAACCAATGGTATCTAAGCATTGTAACAGCCGTTGCCATTTAAACTTGATCGACCTACAGTCCCAACCAGGTAATAAATACAAATTTATTTTTATTTATCAGGACCATTTGACAAAGTTCATTGCCTTACGCCCTGATGAAGTTGCTTATAATTAAGATGATGTTCTACTATCTTTGGGGCACATTGTGTATTACAGTCTGATATTGGGCGAGAGTTTTGCAATTCTGTTATTGAAAGCTGAAAACTGAAAGCTGGTTTGGCCAGAATAGCATATTGTTCACGGTAAACCCCAACGCAGCTAAAGCCAAGGAAGTGTTGAGCGGCCTAACCAAGACGTCGAAAAAAATTATATTTACTTGAATGAGTGACAATAAAACTACAAAATGGAGGTGAAGGCTTCCGTTTCATTCGCTTCACGAAAAATAGGGCTCTTCATAGTGGAATTAAGAGAAGTCTGTATGAAGCTATGTTTGAGTGTGCCTCAAAAGTTGGAATTCTGAAGTGTTGGTTAGAGGAAAGTGTATTAAGCTCATTGAATACTGAAGAATATTTGGAGGATACAGTGACGCACCAGGAAGTTCACGGAGTTGACCATGAAACGTCTAAATTGAATAATGTAAAATGTGCTACATGTGAAATTGAGATAGACAGTTCAACACAATCAAGTTTTACTGGAACACTGGAGTGTGATCTTTGTGAAAAATCGTCCTCGACCAAAAGAGCCAAAGAAAGATCCGTCGTTTGCCTTGAACAACAAGCATCAAAATTGGAGACATTGTACGCATCCCAGTACCATATGTAGACAGAGACAAAACATAGGCTCGAAACGTGCTAACTTGTGTTTTAGAAAAAAAAAACATAATTATTTCAAATTGGGAACCGAAACGGTGTTCTAAAACCGTTGTATACCCGATCACAATTTTCCGTATGCCACGAAAAATTTATCAAACCACATGAAATCCCACCTGAAACAATCCCTCCACGAAGTGTGGCCACACAACAAGCACTTAAGCATGGGCAAGGTTTTGATCCCTGCCACTGCACACAAAAGAGCCAAGCAAAAAGGTGTATCTACATCAAAGAAATGGATCTTGTGCAGCAACTATCAAAATGTCATGAACGTCCTCCTTGCTGCAATAAATGAGGTCTATTTTATTTTATATTGTTGAAAAAAATTTAATAACCAAAATTGATTAATGATATACAGTTCTACTCTTTGTATATTTTACCTGATTACCATTCGTTACCACTATATAAGGGTAAGGGAGATGTGCATGAGTGTTGTAATTCAAGAGGTATTAGTTTGTTGAGTGTAGTTGGAAAAGTGTATGGTAGAGTAATGATTAATAGGATTAAGAATAAAACAGAGAATGCAATCTTGGAAGTACAGGGTGGTTTTAGAAGAGGTAGGGGTTGTATGAATCAGATTTTTACAATTAGGCAGATATGCGAGAAATATTTAGCAAAAGGTAAGGAGGTGTATGTTGCGTTTATGGATCTGGAGAAAGCATATGATAGAGTTGATAGGGAAGCAATGTGGAATGTGATGAGGTTATATGGAGTTGGTGGAAGGTTGTTGCAAGCAGTGAAAAGTTTCTACAAAGGTAGTAAAGCATGTGTTAGAATAGGAAATGAAGTGAGTGATTGGTTTCCGGTGAGAGTGGGGCTGAGACAGGGATGTGTGACGTCGCCGTGGTTGTTTAACTTGTATGTTGATGGAGTGGTGAGAGAGGTGAATGCTCGAGTGCTTGGACGAGGATTAAAACTGGTAGGCGAGAATGACCATGAATGGAAGGTAAATCAGTTGTTGTTTGCGGATGATACTGTACTGGTAGCAGACATAGAAGAGAAGCTTGACCGACTAGTGACAGAATTTGGAAGGGTGTGTGTGTGAGAAGGAAGTTGAGAGTTAATGTGGGTAAGAGTAAGGTTATGAGATGTACGAGAAGGGAAGGTGGTGCAAGGTTGAATGCCATGTTGAATGGAGAGTTACTTGAGGAGGTGGATCAGTACTTGGGGTCTGTTGTTGCAGCAAATGGAGGAGTGGAAGCAGATGTACGTCAGAGAGTGAATGAAGGTTGCAAAGTGTTGGGGGCAGTTAAGGGAGTAGTAAAAAATAGAGGGTTGGCCATGAATGTAAAGAGAGTTCTATATGAGAAAGTGATTGTACCAACTGTGATATATGGATCGGAGTTGTGGGGAATGAAAGTGATGGAGGGACAGAAATTGAATGTGTTTGAGATGAAGTGCCTAAAGAGTATAGCTGGTGTATCTCGAGTAGATAGGGTTAGGAACGAAGTGGTGAGGGAAAGAACGGGTGTAAGAAATGAGTTAGCGGCTAGAGTGGATATGAATGTGTTGAGGTGGTTTGGCCATACTGAGAGAATGGAAAATGGTTGTCTGCTAAAGAAGGTGATGAATTCAAGAGTTGATGGGAGAAGTACAAGAGGAAGGCCAAGGTTTGGGTGGATGGATGGTGTGAAGAAAGCTCTGGGTGATAGGAGGATAGATGTGAAAGAGGCAAGAGAGCATGCTAGAAATAGGAATGAATGGCGAGCGATTGTGACGCAGTTCCGGTAGGCCCTGCTGCTTCCTCCGGTGCCTTCGATGACCGCGGAGGTAGCAGCAGTAGGGGATTCAGCATTATGAAGCTTCATCTATGGTGGATAATGTGGGAGGTTGGGCTGTGGCACCCTAGTAGTACCAGCTGAACTCGGCTGAGTCCCTGGTTAGGCTGAAGGAACGTATAGAGTAGAGGTCCCCTTCTTGTTTTGTTTCATTGTTGATGTCGGCTAACCCCCAAAATTGGGGGAAGTGCCTTTGGTATATGTATGTATGACCATTCGTTATTTCATACAATTCCTAGTTATTTCTTGAAGTATCTGGTTAATTTGTAAACCAATAATATCTTTTATACAATTTAACTAAAGCACCCCGTTATTTCATGCATTAGGGAAATTATAGACTTTAACGGTGACACACACACACGCACACACATATATATATACGTAATATATTAATATATATATATATATATATATATATATATATATATATATATATATATATAGAGAGAGAGAGAGAGAGAGAGAGAGAGAGAGAGAGAGAGAGAGAGAGAGAGAGAGAGAGAGAGAGAGAGAGAGAGAGAGAGTGTAGTAATTTTCAAAATTTATTACCTAACGATCACCGTCTTCTTTTTACCAAATATATATCTACTTATTAATCTGACCCTATAAAAACACAATATGACATTGAGTGTCAAACCCAGCCAAAACCAAAATAAAAAAAAAAACAGGAAAACGACGAGGAAGACAAAAGCAACATTGATATTTCTCGCAATGCACATAGTATAAGGTGAACACTGCATTTAATTATTATTATATGTATTTTAAAATATTATCATTAATAAAAGGGGGAGATTTACCATCCGAATGCGTCAAGCAGCTTGACTCTTACAGAGCAGGCCAGATTTACATACTTTATTCCACCTCCATTGCATATTACTACCAGTACCAAACAAAAATAAAATGGTTTAAAATATGTAAGAAAATTGACATCTAAAGAATAAAATGATTAAGTACACGATTTCTGATCAAAGTGAATTCAACTTAATTATAAGTAAAATAATGGATGTTGTATATAAGAGTCAAAAGAAATAAAACTTTGGTGTTAGAATAAAAAAAATATATATATTTCACTTAGTGAAAAACTAAGTAAATGATTGTGAGATACGAAAGGAGCCAGTGAAGATTGACAGAGGAAATTAGCAGGATGAGATAACGCAGCAGACGGTGGAGTGAAC
>NC_090732.1:100535547-100575547 GCF_036898095.1 Palaemon carinicauda | reverse complement strand
TATTATGGAGATAGTCTTATTGTTTACAACGAACTTGGAAAACTAGTTGGCTAGAACAGGCATTAACTTTCTTATTATTTGTCAAATAGATTTTCTTTATGAGGAAAATGTAGTTTTTCTTGGTCTGAAATACTATATCATGAAACTAGTCTTATAATTTACAAATGAATATTTAGTGTTAACTTACCTGGAATGCAGCCAGTAGGGAAAGCAAACAGGGTTGACACTTATTCTTAGGGGAATGAATGAATGAATGATTTAAAGTTTTCAGGCATCCTGACATCTAAGGTCATTGACGCCGGTCTTAGGGGAATCTAAAGATATGCAAGTCTAAGGGGGGGGGGGTTGCTGTGGGGAGGCTACCGGTAGATAAGTAGGTAAGGATACGGCCCTTAGGTTAGGATATGTGGGGAACCACAGGTTAATCGGTGTTCTTGTGTTTGCTTCCCTTTTAAAATGTAGTTTTTCAGTCACAACTTTTGAAATTTTACACCTGGTCCATCCCAACCATCTATAAAAGCTCAAGCACCATGCACAACTTTCTAAACAAAAGCAATAGAATACTTAGAGAACGTTACAAATCTTCAGGCTTGAAACCTGAGGAGATTATCAACATAGCAGCATCACTCACTGAGGACCAAATACGAACCCTCATATATGACAAATCCGAGTATTAACTTTTCTGACTTGGATAATTCTGGAAACATGGTGTCTGACCCTCATGTTTCATTTGTTGTCATGGTTGATAACATGCCGTAAGAGTGAGCATCACATAATAAGTCTTTCACATGGAATAACAGCTGAAGCCTATCCTAAGCCATTATGTCTACAATATTATTAACTTTTACAACATTATTAGCACTATCTGTGTATATAAACTCAAGTCTTACATCTTGTGAAATGGAGGATTTGCTCAGCAGCTCAAATTTTGCAAATAACTACCACGAGATAATTTGTCACTATGGTACCATGCTCCAGGATATGAAAGGGACTATGATTGGGAAGGAGCGATTGTGAACTTTCCTACTAATAACCGACAAAAATGCCTTCACGCTGACAGGCATGGCACAAAGTATACTATGAGATGAATTGTTAATAGTGACACCAGTAGGAGGCATGTAAATTTGCTGAATTGCCTCTCAAAAGGTATATTAGACTAGTGGATGTTTGTTCCATTAGAACCACCAAATACTGAAACCTCTGGTCTTCCCTTAGCAACAGCTAGATACTCCATATAAGTCACTGAAGCGTCCTTCATGGAGTGGTTTGAACCAATTGGTAATTGTGCAGGGAAAGTTTGATGTAAGCTGCATTCAAGTACTACCTTTCATAAACCAAAACGAACTAGATACCATTTACACAGTCATTTGTTTTGTGCGAAGGCTGATAGAGATGTACAATTTGAATGTTTCTCTAGTTATATTTGGCCAATCATTGTATATAAAAGCCACTAAAATTGCGGAGTTTTTGCAATCTAGCAAACATTTGCATGAAACTGGGTGGATTTCATTTTATTCCTTTTCATTCAGGCAGAACATACACAGAATTGTTAACTTCACTTACTATGTGTTTCAAGAATGATCCCAATTTTCAATGCTGGAGGGCATACAGCCTATGCAAAGTGCTCAAGACTACCTAGATCAAATGAAGCAACTACCACAGGTTATGAGTGAAGCTAAGTTTGACAAGTATACTTCAGGAGAATATTAGACAATTAGGCAATCCCATAGATTTTTATTCTGGTCTTATATTTTCGCTAACAAAACAATTGAATAAATTACTAATGAGAATTCTCAAGACCAGAGGAGGCTTGACTCATAGTCTGGGAATATTACATTCCAGCACAAACTACCCGTGAGTGCTTCCCTCGAAAGATGTGCTACACGTTTCCACTACAGATCAACACACACACCTCATGAGTAGTTATTGCAAAGGATGGTAAACATTAATTAAGTTTAACTCCTACATATCCCCGCATTAACCATTTTCTTACAACATTGAGTATGCTAGTAAATTAGTAAGAATCGTCATAGAGGGTGTAGCTGCTTTATCTCCAAATTTAAAGAGTGTGTATAACCTTGGTGAGTAAGCTGAAGCAATGCTGACTAATGAAAACTATACTAACGCTAATCTCAGAAATGACAATGTGGGGTCAATTGTTTCAGTAAATAATGGTGCAGCAGTTCGTGCTCAGCAGGTGGAAATAAAACCTTTCAATCTCTTCTTGCATTTAACATGGATAATATAGAATAGCACAGATGCAAAGTCACCTAAACTGTGAGTTTAGTAAACAGTCTCCTGCCCATTTTTAATTATTTTGACAGAGTTAAAAGCCAGTGTGGAAAAGGTATCAGCAAAATCTTTACCAAACACCATGCGAGTGATAAACAGGGGCCAACTTCTTCTGAACAAAGTGCTTTGCCCACCATGATGCATGAATGTTTGTGACAAATGTCAGTTACGTCATCAACAAGTATGGACCCGATTCTGTCAACTGCTTTGATGGAAACCCTTATTTCAGCATCTCAACAAAGGTGGCAGAACAAATCTGCCATAATCAATGCCAAGTTGTATCCCAAGACAATCTGTTAAAACTGAGCACACAGGTAACTGGCAACCAACACTCAATTTTAGTAAATCATCAAAATAAAGCAAGACTCATTACAAAATTAATAATTGTACTTACTTCTCTGGGCATAGCATGCCGTCAGAGTACAACAGATGCACATTTTCTTATATATATAGGACTACAACTGAAGTTGCTGGTATCACTCAAAATCAAGTTATAGTTGCTAGAGAGACACAGACTTACTCGTCATGCTGGTTGATAAAGCAATGCTAAATTTATCCATGCAATCTGCCAAACATGCTATCTTTAACAGAAACTAAACAGTAATAAACAAGCACTGAATCCATGGCCAAGTCATTACCTGCTTGTTGCTCACGCAACTACAGTGACTCAGTATCCACACACTACAATATCAGGAAAATTAAATTGCTTGTTGGAGAGGACTTGCAGAGCCCTAATGTCTTCAAAAGGCCAGATACAACGTATGGTGACATTGCCAGGGCTGGTGAACTGTTTCTTCTCAAGATTTATAATGGAAATGGTCACTCAACTCTAGACAAGCTAAGGTTTACCTTGTATTTGAAGAAGGCGAAGATGTCATTTTCGATATTTATCCTTGCCAGCCTTCCTCCAACATCCTCTGCATCCAAATTCCATGCATATCATGCTTACTTCAAAGTTCAAGATTTGCTAGGGAACCCAGGACAGTTGAAGCCAATCAAGTATGGCTGGGAGCTGTGTGATGGCAGGCTAAATCCAATGTTTAATAACAAAGGCCCAGCTGCTCCTAATATCACACACGATTTCATGTGGTATTAAGACAGGAAGTGGTAAAAATGCTTGTGCATAAAATCAGGATTAGACTGCTCAGAAATGTGTTCCACCTGTATGGGTTAAATTGTACGAATGCTTCCCCTATTGACTATAATGAAGTTGACTGCACATCATTTAATTGTTTGCAAAATCTCAACAGCACTCATGAAACTGAAATTGGACAAGATCCCAGTTTAGTAGCTGTTGCACCTTGTTTGTACAGATTCATCAGACACCGCAGCATAGATTGTCTTAACATATTCTTTCTACCTGAATCAAAATGGCAAATTCTCTATACTGTTTAGGTTAGTTATCTATCTTTTAGGTATTACACAGCTTTGTGAGCTGCCAGATTAAAAATATATATTTGTTGCCTCGGCAGAGGCCACTATTTTAGATTTTGACCTCCTGAACATGTAGCTCACTCGAGACTTTTTTGGGATTATGGACTTTGAATCAGTAGGCCAGAGAGTGGCATCCCTGAAAAAGAAAAACAGAAAAAAAATTTCCATATTTTTTCCCATGTCGCTGCATTAATTTTGCTAATGCTCCTGCTCTAATTGCCAAGCATGCAATAATTGGGTGTTGATGTTAGTTTTGTCACTTCTACACGAAACTTTCTAACTTCTACATGTAAGTCAAAAATATTTCTTAATTTTGAATTCACCCTCATTTAGGAATAACATACCGAATGGGGAATTATAATTGATGTTACTCTACTACTCCAAGAGCCAGGGGACATTTATTTATCCAAACGAGTAAAAAAGATTTAAGAGTAGTTTATATTTATAAATGACATAAGTCTTAGAAAATTGTGTCTTACCAAATTCCAGTGGTGGGGGGGGGGGGTGTGATGACTGTCATCTACATGGTCCCCCGGCTATGTGAACTTGACACATCCCATTAATCATAACTTCTCAGTAATTTGTGCTAGAAGGGTGAATTTTTAATCAAAAAGTTGCTAATAAAATTAATACTTTTTATTAATATAATTCTTACTCAACTTTAATGCCTTTTTCTGAAAATTTCACCTAAAGAAAGTGGACATTCTAGTTTGCTAAATGGCAGGTTTAACGTTCATTTACTCAAATCAACATGTTCATGAAAAATTACCACATACAAAAGAAGTTGCCTTTTTTTTTTTTAGAATTCAGAATATGTATTTTATGCTGTGATATACTGTACTAAGCAGTATATATACCGTGCTAGGTGGTATATATACCAAGCTAGGCAGTATATATACCATGCTAGGCGGTGAAAGACAAGATGTCTTTTCGGTTTTTATTACCAATGCCTGGCAGATGATCTTACTGTAATTAGTATGGACTGACAGCATTCACTTGCCTTAGTTAGATAGGCAGTGCGCATCATAATGAACTGGCTATCCTTTGATAAATTTAGCCAATGAACCCTCTTGAGTCTCTTATCGTTAATGGGTGTAGATGATAATGATGATCATTATATTACGATGTTTGGACAAATATTAAGGGACGTGTCTATGAAACTCTCGTCATAATCACATCTTGAGAAGTGGATCTATTTACAGGAATTACAAATTAACTTTAAATGCATGCACTGGTGAAGCTCTGTGACAAAATTTCTATAAAACAGCTGTGTGGGCATCTATACACATCTATTATATAAATAATATAGTATGTATAATATAATATATATATATATATATATATATATATATATATATATATATATATATATATATATATATATGTATGTATGTATGTATGTATGCATGCATGCATGCATGTGTGTGTGTGTGTTTGTGTACAAACATGATATATGCTTTAATAAAAACCTTTCAAAAAACCTTGGAAGCCAGAGATGTGAAATCCTCAAGCCTTAGTTCCTGGTGACATTGGTTCAAGGTTTCCTAGATCTTATCAGATGTGATTATATATATATATATATATATATATATATATATATATATATATATATATATATATATATATATATATATGTTTCAGGTCGCAAGACACTAACAATTATTGTTAAACGAGTGCTGTGGACAAGATTTGTATCATCCATCCTAGAATTAACTGATTTAAAATGGTAACAAATACCATGTGTCTTCTGATAGATTATCATTCTTTCAAGATTCAAAGTACAGTTTCATCTGCAAATTCCTTTTAAAAGGCTATGGTAAAACATAACATTGGTATCATAGGTACTACTGCAAAAATTTCTCTGCAGTCAAGAGCATAATAACGAGGTTTCTGAAGTAAGTATTCCAACAGACTCCTTTCTGAAATCAGTAACAAACATATGCAATTTGGAGAAATATTTGTAGATAAAGAAAGAAAAAATGTCAATGGAAAGGAAGAAGCACTTGGAAAGCCTGAAAATTTAGATGCTGAGATGAGTATCAAACAGGCATTAAATCTTCTTAAAGACCGTCATATCCGTTCATTCGTAATCATAGTCACACCATGTTCGTGTAAGAAGATACGCCAAGACTTCTTTGCAAATTTATTAAAAAAAAAATAACAGAGAGTCAAAACATTAATGAAACAAATGACAATGTAATTACGAAGTTTCTCAAAAAAAAATCAATTCTTTTAAAAATTACAAGCTTAACGTAATCAAGAGGATGAGCAGATAGCTAGTAATTCTTAAAATGGTATATCACTACCCCATACATTCTTGCGGTTCCTAAAGTGACAATTGGTCACGTACACGCAGGAAGTCCCTTTGTAAGGTGAATATCAAAATATGCATAAAAAGAATAACGACAATATGACGGTGCTAGAAACTTTGTAGATGAGGAGGAGTCATGGAGTGAGAGGTTAAAACAGGATGAAGATAAGAGTACAGTATTCGAAAAAGGAACAAGGATTTTTACATTGATGACGAGGGGTTATCTCATATCTACATGAAAGTTATTTGTACAATGGAATATCTTTATTCCTTTCCAGTTCCCTGATGTACTATTTTCTCTCTCCAAGTATTATACTATACTTACCACACTTTATCCTAGTATCATTGCTTCTTGACATCTACTTGACAGCCCTCCCCGCCTACTCTGAAGATACAAATCCCACATATTAAATGTTTACAACTAAATTAAATTCAATCACAAACTTCTCTTCTTTATTGGAAATTTAATAGCAACCTCACTACCGTTCTATAAACTATTCTTCTACTTTTCAACTTCGAAATAATCCCTTTGTTAAGTACTACCATAATTTTATCAATCCCACCAATTCTTGGGTCATATATTTCTGCCCTTCTCTTATAAATTAACAAGAAACAACTTCAAAACACTCAAGCAAATCAAAAATCAAATATCCAACCACTAACAAAGTTGTTAAAAATCTAGCATTTATAGCTACATATTAATAAGAAAGTCTTCATTAAAAACATCGGAACTGGCAACCATCATAAAAACAACTAGATTAATGACTAACCGATTGATATTCTAAAGTAATGTATACGTATATTCTACTTATTACATTCAAAAGAGTTTAATTAATTCGAGCACAACGAGCTTATGACGACAGGTTATAATTCAATGGCAACAATGGATTAGAATCCAACCCTCAATCCCAAAATAGCCAAGAGCCTAATTTCCAAGCCATTATTGTCGGAACTATAGACAGGAAACACTTGTAATTGGCTAGAGGGATTAACTCGGGGTGTTAACTGGAATGCAGCATTCATTGCAAGAGAGAGAGAGAGAGAGAGAGAGAGAGAGAGAGAGAGAGAGAGAGAGAGAGAGATGGGGGGGGGAAGGCTACTGGATAGTACTTCTTCAGTCTAGAAAGCACAGGGATTTTATTCTTTTATATGAATTAAATCCTAATCTACGGGGACTACTTGCTCTTACAACAGAACGAACCATCTGATTACAAATCCTGTAATTGTCTCGTCTCACTTTGTATGTATGAATTATTGCGGACAAAATTTCTGTATGTGCACAAATCATAATCAAATATATATGTTAGTTTGAATGTCATCTTTAAACAGTTTAAAATAAAAATTCAAAGAAAGAAAATATTAAAGGAACAGAGAGCATGTGGCGAAGATGTGGAAAACATATGGTCTAATAACGAAAATCATATCAGATATTTGAGAGAGAGAGAGAGAGAGAGAGAGAGAGAGAGAGAGAGAGAGAGAGAGAGAGAGAGAGAGAGAGAGATAGGGTGTTTCTGTATTTTACTTACTGTGGAGCCTTAACAACACGACCTTTGTTTTTAGCCATTACGAACTGTAAAGAACGGGTGAGGGTCTTAATTTCATGTTAGTCCTTCAAACTACGAACAAGTATAATAGTTACTAAAATGGATAATGTTAATAGGGATTCAGAAGACTATATCTTTCCAGATTGAAATGACGGATATTACTGATAAAAAATATTCACACAATGAATGTAGGGATTAACTGAATACAAAATTTAGGCCTTAAGCCAAGCACTAATATAGGGCATCAAAGGCCATTCAGCGCTTATATAATGCAAATTAATCAATCATACCCGTACACTCACACCATTTGGTATCATTTTAACCTATGAACCCAATCACACCTTTTTCATAACATCTAAATGTGAAATAAGAAGGGATTAAAAGAATTAAACAAATAAATTAATTAAAGCTCATGATATAACCCAGTACTATGTATAATTTTTTTCAAGTTCAGTATATCTTTTAACTGTTTGTCCTGGAGTAAATGTGTCCTCCTCTTAAGATTAAAACCAGGACAATCGACTAAAATATATTCAATATCCATTTTCATTTGACAGGTATTACAAAGTGGGGCCTGTCTCCCTTCCCTATTCTTCATAAAATAATTGTGAGTTACATGTGTATGGCCAATACGCAGTCTAGTTAAAATGATATTATGCCCCCTAATTGTAGAATTACAAGGTGACCATTTATCCACCGAAGAGTGGATTAGTTCCAATTTTGTATTGGTACTTAGTTCAGACCATTGATCCAGCCACTTATTCTTACTGTGAAAATTGATCTTACTATTAAAGTTTTTGTAAGGAATGCACTTCTTGTATTAGATGATGTGATGGTATAATTTGTTTTAAGAATAAAACACCAATGGAATCCGTAAAAAATTTATAAATACAATTTTTATTACTATTTTTAACAATATCGGACTACGAGAAATATTGCATACAGCTCAGGAATAAATACTAAACAAGTGGACGGAAGTTTCCTTTTAATGATATCATCCCCCACCACAACTGCATTTCCAACTCCTGCAGCTGATTTGAAACCATCCGTAAAAAATATTTTCCGGTGATGTTGATCAGCAAGATTTAAAAACTCGCTTTTCATTACCTTGCTTGGTAAAATATTTTTCGAACCTTCACATACTGTACATATTGGAAGATTGTAAATCAAACTGTTCATGATATCCCAACAAACTATTTATACCTTCTATCATGATTTTTAAAATAATATTAAATGGCAAACTTCAATTTATGTTTAATCTTTAGTCTGCCCAAATAATTAAATCAATCTATGTAAATAAGCAAACAAATTGTCCACAAATTCTTAAAACGTTACATAATGGTTACATCATCTAAACTTCCTCCTACAAGAAAAATCGTTTCATTTAAAACCATACATTCTACAAATCTTCCAATTACCGCAATTCCTGTTGTGTTTTACCATGACTTGTTTAATCTTTAATAATGAAAAAACAAAAATTCAGTAATTTCGAACAAATTTTAATCAGGTCTTTTTAAAATATAATGGATTAAAAGAAACTCTTATTAAAATAAATAAGAATTGCACGTAAAACATCTAAATCAGGTAGCTCTCTGTAATATACTATAAAAGTTTAAAATCTTATTAAGGAAGAGTTTCAGATGTAGCGAAGCTTACAAAGCAAAACAATAAAAAGGAATGCAGGAATTATTGTTCAAATATATTTCCAACAATTTGAACAGAATTTCGTATTAGCTTCGTAATAAAAGATTCTATCTCCGTGTAAAATACTTTTACTCGATTTACTTGTCTACGTTCATAAGTAAGTGCGAGCAATTTTAATACAACGTTTCTCCATTAAAATAATACAATACCATTAGCAGTAACATATACGACATGCCGATTACCCGAGTTATGCATTACAGGCTATGGTCGGGATTTATATACGAATTCACCAGAAAAAGAAAGATATTGAAAGCACATAAGCCTTTGAATTCTTTTGGGCATAGCGTAAGGGGAGCAACCTCACCCCAAAAACAATTGCTGAGAAGAACGTTATTGGAACACATTCTCAGCCAATCTCCTGTAAAGAGAAAAGGCGTTTGATTTTAAGATTTAAAATCTAACACACACACACACACACACACACACACACACACACACACACACACACACACATATATATATATATATATATATATATATATATATATATATATATATATATATATATATATATATATATATACATACGTACATGTATATATATAAACTTGTAAAATTTTTGTTTGCCCTCCATGAAAAAGGTTAAATGTAGTGCTCATCCTTCTGCTGGAAAATTATATTACGACAAAAGTACAAAAAAATAACAATTGCCGAGGGAAGAGTGTTGTGTTACATTCGTTGTAAACACAACTGCTAAAGGATATTCTGCATAAACAACATATAATATGCTCTTATAGTCTGTGATCATGTCGGTTTAGTTGTGTATAACACGTTTACCAAACATAACCATAAAGCAAAGGCTATATATACAAGCTCAAACACTTCGGAACAAAATACTCTCATGCTTTCTCAGAAGGCAAGTGCACGTTACCTTTAAAACCATAAAAAAAATCTTGTGGCTGGCAGTAAAAATATTACGGCATCATCAGGGAACAGGTAAAAACTATATATAACCTGAGCCATTCGTGAAATTACATATTAGATTAGGATTTTTATGATAGTATAATGAACCATAAGGGAAGAAACCTTGATGGAAAACTTAAAGGAATATCCAACTACAATGGAAAACATGCTTTTTATAGTGCCAGTATACAAGTCTTTTAAATTTGCCTTTAAGACGGATTTTACTTTTTCATCTATATATTTGCGTCAGGTATGTTCAGGTTTAGGATTTTTAAGCAAGCGAGTCGCAAAGGGATCTACCGTTCGTCATTATATATTCAAGAATGTTTCAAAAACATATATCCCGCCGTTATCCCTACATTAAAGGGTCGGTTGCCTGATGCAAGCTCATCTGATGCCCCCATCAAAGGCATCATCTTCCACCAAACCGCTTCTCTTAATATCATCCTTCACCTTATTTCCCAATCTAATGCTCTGCTTACTCTCAATATCCAAACCGGCCCCCCCCCCCCCCCTCCCAACAAACTGGTTTCTCCCAAGCCTTCTCATTCCCTCCCTACCATTCATCCTCAACACTTGCCCACACCATCTCAATCATGACCTTTTATAATCTCTGTAATGCTTACTACACCTGGCATTCTTTTAATTTCATCATTTTCCAATATTCCAAGCAGTGATATTCCTATATTCCAAATCTCTGTTCTCTCAAGCTTTGTTCCCTCTTTTCTTCTTAGAGGCCACAACTGGACCCATACATTAATACTGGTCCTATTACTTTGCTAAATATCATGACTTTTAGCACGATTGGCATTTTCTCATCACATACCACTCTAGCTCCCTTCACTTTCACCAGGCTGCTATTGTGCCATTTCCAACTTCAGCCTCACATCCTCACTCCTAACTTATAGCATAACCCATGTATCTAAATTGTTCCACTTGTTTTTATAACCTTTCAAAACCATATCAAACCTTACACTCTTACTCTCTTGCGGACCACAAATTTCTTGCTGTATAAGAAAATAATTGCATACTTATTCAAATAAAGTTCTTTTAAAGATAAAGATCGCACATTTATGCAACAAAGGGATATACAGATCGAATCAATATAATTTCTATAATTAAATGATAGGTGCACATAAAATTAGGCTCACTACATACAAATTTAATACTTTCTAAAAGAGAGCATAGTTGATAGTTTGGTTCCTCTCGAGAATCGCAATTCAAGTAAAAATAAAATGGCCAATGCTGCTATCATCTTCTTTATTTGGTAGCTTTCGACATAACTTCTGTCATCCTCAGCCTATCTGCAATTATCATAATATAAAATTAACAAAATTAATAAAAATTATCGTAAGAACATAGTTAGGAAGATATACTTCCAAGAACTGCCCAACTAGCTCTAAAAGCACACACACACACACACACATTAGTACCTCCGTTTATGAATTTAACACGTTCAGGGCGCGAGCTCAAAAAATAAAATGCTCAAACTAAAAATGTTTTCTCCATAAGAAAAAACGAAATACTCAATGCGTTCCACTGGTCAATAATAACGCATATACACTCTTTGTTAAAGGTTATAATATAATTTAGTGAACAAATTATAGCTCCTAAAATTAGAAACAAATATAAATTAATAATTTGCAATAAGACATAAAAATATTGTCATACTAACTCGCACTTTACTTCCGGTACAGTATTGGGAGTTCTCTCCCTTGAACGACATTCACTATCACCAATTGAATCACTTAATTTATGCTTTTAGGACTAAAGATTCATATGTCTAGGATCGAAAATAAATATAACAATGATAAAAATATAGAACAATGATTGTATTACACAAGAAATAGATACTAGTTTAGCATGCATATTTTTTATACTAATACTCTCTCTCTCTCTCTCTCTCTCTCTCTCTCTCTCTCTCTCTCTCTCTCTCTCTCTCTCTCTCTCTCTCTCTCTCTCATATATATATATATATATATATATATATATATATATATATATATATATATATATATATATATATATATACATCTGTATATATGTGTGTAATGTATATATATGTATATAAGTATATATATGTATATGTATATATATGTGTATATATATATATCTATATATATATATATATCTATATATATATATATATATATATATATATATATATATATATATATATATATATATAATCTACATGTACATTTGTTGGTTAATATGTGTGAGGAATGTGTATATAAAAAAAATCGGAAAATGTGTTTTTCTCAACATTTAAAATTGATTGCAGTTGGTTATCAGAAGTTTGTGCTTTACATTAAGCTTCAGTCAGGTTTTTATCTGATCTCTACATATGATCGTCATCATTAATGATGAAATAAATAGAAAGAAGTCACATAAAACAAAGTATGTTTGTTTAAAACACAGCAAGTAATCATAAATTCTTTACGAGATGCTGTTCTCACAAAACCCAAAGATAATTTTAGCTTTGCGTGTCTCCCCACAGAAAAAGGAATACGGGGCAATAAAAATATAGGAAACTGGCGCACGCAAGGCAACACCACTTTTTCACCAAAAATATATTTTTTTAAAGCAAGAGGAAGACTAATTATAACTTTTTAGTGAAAAGTATACGAATGACAATAACTTCACATGTGTGAGTGGGAATGTGGGTGTACTTGTACACGCACACACTCATGCACGCGCGCGCGCACACACATATATATAATGATTATCGTCAGCCGTTACTAGTACACTGCAGAACAAAGGCCTCAGACATGCCCTTCCAATTGCTTCTGTTTGTGATCTTTCTATACCAGTCTATAGCTGCAAATTTTCTTAATTCGTCAATCCATTGTCTCCTCTACCTCCCCTTGCTTCGTTTGCAATATCTAGATTGTTATTCTCAATATCTATCATACTCATTAAATGTCCTGGCCAAGACCTATTTTTTTTTTTTTTTTTTTTTTTTTTTTTTTTTTTTTTTTTACTTGTTAGAATATCCTCTACTCTAGTTTACCCTGGTATCCACACTGCTCTTTTTCTGTTTCTTTGCGTTAATCCCATCATTATTCTTTCCATAGCTCTTCGAGTTGTAACTAGCTCATGTTATAAGGCTTCTTCAATAAGGCTACAAGTTTCTGATGTATCTCAATACTGGTATTC
Source organism: Palaemon carinicauda (assembly GCF_036898095.1). Lineage (NCBI taxonomy): Eukaryota > Metazoa > Arthropoda > Malacostraca > Decapoda > Palaemonidae > Palaemon > Palaemon carinicauda. The sequence goes on along the minus strand of NC_090732.1, from coordinate 100,562,200 downwards.
CGGTCTCATGCCCTAGAAAAACGCTTGCCGTCTGTCCTAAGTACCTATATTCATTAACAACCTCTAAAGGTTCGGCCATAACCCTTACTTGTTTTCATTGAACATTGCCTTAGATTTAATTATATTCATTTTCAATCCTTTACTTTTCCTTTGTCTATTAAAATATTCTATTATCTTTTGCAATTCCTACCATGATTCACTAAATAGAACTATGTTATCTGTAAATCTTATTAAGGTATTCTCTATCAATGTGAATTCCTACACTTTCCCAAACTAACTTCTTAACAACTACTTCTAGCCATGCAGTGAATAATTTAGAAGACATGAAGTCTCCCTGTCTACCTCCTTTCTAAATCAGAATTTCCTCACTATCTTTGTGTAGTTTTAAGTTTACTGTACTTCCGTTATAGATATCTTCAAGTGTTCTTATAAAATTCATCTACTCCTTGTCTTTGATGGGCTTTCATTGCTGCTAAAGTTCTGACAGAATCAAAAGCTTTCTCATAGTCTACGATGGACATACATAATGGTTTGTCATACTATGTTGATTTTTCCATTAACTGGTCAGTTACATAGATATGGTCCATTGTTGAATACTCACTTCTAAAGCCTACATGCTTTCTTGGTTTATTAAAATATAGCTGTTTTTCTATTTGACCTATTATCATTTTATTTCAAGTTTACAAATATATATATATATATATATATATATATATATATATATATATATATATATATATATATATATATATATACATATATATATATATATATATATATATATATATATATATATATATATATATATATATATATATATATATATACACACTTACATACATACATATATATACATATACATACATACATACATATACTGTATATGCATATACAGTATATACATATATATGTATGTATATACATTACATATATACATATACGTATATATACATCATATACATATATACTTATACGTATATATACACATATACATATATATCTATATATGGGTGTATATAATGTGTATGTATATATATATATATATATATATATATATATATATATATATATATATATATATATATATATATATATATATATGTGTGTGTGTGTGTGTGTGTGTGTGTGTGTGTGTGTAACTAGAAAAGCACTGACAGTGCAGATCTCTGCACGGCAGCTTATTTCTCGAAACAAACTGATGTTTCCCAAAATCCATTTAGACCATAGGCATATTTGAAGTGTTTGACAACCATGTGCGAACTTGAGGTTAAGGTTACGGTTAATTCAGTCGACCTTTTGCTCAGACTTGACCTTGACCTTTGGCCTAGGACTTTAAAATTGAATCACTTCCACGTCTTAACATAATTCAGACCTAAAATTTTCACTACGCTTGAATAAAATTATGGACAAGAAGTTGTATTCAAACAAACAAACAAACAAACAGACAAACGAACAAACGGGCAAAAACATAACCTTTTCCCGACTTTGTTGGCAGAGGTAAATATCTATTTTATATCATCATACCCTCCTACGCCTATTGACGCAAAGGGCAGCCAACAAATCGTGTCGACGCGAGAATAGTTACAGATGGCTTCAAACTGTTGGAACCTAGATTTATGTCTACTTTAGGCTCCAGAGCCTTTAAATATGCGGAAGCTTCCACAAAACATTTGAATGATTGAAGACATTAAGGCTTTCAAGAGGAAACTAAAGACTTTCTTATTTCAACAGCCATACTAAAAGTGGTGATTTAACAGTAAATGAACAATACGCAATATGAAACGTCAAATACTTACTCTAAACGAACAAGGTAAAACGACAGTGGAAGTCCTGTAGAGAATGTGGTTCCCCTGCTGTATGAGACCGGAAAAACAGCCATCAAAGTAAGCAAAGTAAAAGTAATCTCTCCTGGGGAGATGGAGGAGCATGTCCAAACCATCTCCATCTACCCCTCATCATGATCTCATTCACATGTGGCACTTGAGTAATCTCTCCTACAGTTTCATTTCTATTTCTGTCCTGCCATTTAACTCCCAATAACCTTCTGAGGGCTTTGTTCTCAAATCTACTAAATCTATTGGAGATTGTTTCATCTTCATACCATGACTAATATTTATATAGTAACATCAATCTCCCTAAACTGATATATAGTCTGATTTTTATAAGTAATTTCAGGCGATTCGATTTCCAAATTTTACTTAACCTACCCATTGTCTGATTTGCTTTTTTCAGTCCTTCACTAAACCCTAATTCTAATGACACTGTAGTGGAGATCATGGTTCCTACTATGAGATTCAGAGCCTTTGTAACACGGTTTTTTGGATTTTGCTCCTTATCAATGCATCGGATGTAGCTGAAAGTTGACATATGTATATTTTACAACCACACACAAATTTTGTCAGCATTATCAAGAACCTAAACGCGATAGTTTTAATTTTTGTAGTTAAAATGATCTAGCCGACGCCATGGCCAGTGATAACGAGCCAAGAGTCGAAAACATTCATTACGTAAGCAATGTAAACACCTTTTGACAAAATTTTGTCCCGCCCATCCACTAGACACCCATTCACCTTGTTCCATCGGCTCTGAAACCCATAACAGTCAAGAATGGCCAGCAGGATTTGGAATTGCCCCGGTGGTTGCAAAACTGTATTTATCTTACAACTTGCAACTTTATACAGTCAAGAGAAAGCCCGTGGCCATATTCATTATAGCCTGAATATGTAATTATTCAGTTTCTAGTTTAAATCCATTGTTTATGGTCTGATTTGTATTTAGCGTAACATGATTATAATACTTGTAATGTCATTCAGGCTTTTGAACATTTCCATTAACTATTCACTATGCCACCAAAAGAGAGAGAGAAAGAGAGATTGTATGTAAACAGTCTTTATATAACTATTTTTGTTAAAATAAGAATTTTGTGCTAAACTCTCCATCAGACCAACGGATCATCCGATATGATTTTTTTTCTTCTTCTTAGGCCGTAGGACCGTGTTGGCTATGTTTTGGGCATGACTGCATTTTGTAAATAAATCATGAATAGTTTTAGGAGTTTTATTTGTACATCTAATGGGAATTTATAGAAGTAAAGTGAACATAATTCATTTATCCTTTAAAATAATTACTACATGTAGCAAACAAATAGTAGTAAAGATGATAATGCAATGAAGGAATGATACCATACTTTATCTTTAGCTTCAACAACGGAAATAACATACCCAGTTGCCATAATTTGTCAGCTTAATGAAATAACCTATCATCTAATGTTAAACTTAATTTCTGAGGAGGCCATGGCTTATTGTACAGTGAAAAAAAAAACATGACAAAGACTTTATGAATGGCGGAACGATACATAAATGTGGGTGGGGTATCTGTGCTAGCGTAGTAATACTACTGTAGCAGTAGTGCCGCAACAGTAGTATACATGAATTAAACGTTTAGGCCAACTGCTGGGATCCTTGAGGACCATTTAGCACTTCTTACAACTACTCGAGAAATGAGTTTTTATAGCCAGAATTTACATTTTCTGATCCAACAATGCCCATGAAAGCCTTCAGTGTTATCCTGAATATAATGAAGCCAAAGTGGGTGGAGCCTCATGAAGTCATCATTCTGACGATAATTATTGGTGAAGGTTTAAAGCCAAAATACGGTACCGGCTTCTATTTTTTTTTCCTCAGTAAATAGGTAGGTAGATAGACACTAAATAAAAATTGCTTGACATTGGATATAGCAGTTATCAATGAGATTGTCTACTATGTTTTTGAAAATTACCAACTATTCCCTACACCTTGTCAACCTGATTGTGACCTATAAAGTAGACTGTAATTTCTTAGGAAACTTATTTTGGGATTTGATGGTTTGTTCATTATGACAATTATCAGTGGAGAGGTTTCAGAGTTCATAAAGGTGTACTGCTTTGCTTTTATCTAAACTTTTGTGTCATTGTTGGCAGAGCTACAGCCTTCGTTACGTATGGCCAATCATCGATCGAGAAAGAGGGAGGAAATGCCGTCATAAGTTACGTAACGAGTGCGTTCGAAACCTTTTCTCTGAATAAGTTGGCCCGTCTACAAAAAACGTCACTTTTACATAATAAGTACCAAATTTATTCAACCTACGTAATGCAGAATATAGTCAAAATTTATGTGTAGATATAATGTGCATTCTAAATAAGCGTTATATTTATGAAATTCATAGATAAAAAATTATTGCGAAAAAACCGTGTTACAGAGGCCCTGAATCTCATAGTAGATACTTAAATGATTCTACTTCATACTCCTTCCAATGATATTTCATCTTCCATTGAATACTCCGTTCTCATCATCTTTGTCTTTCTTTTATTTACCTTCAGCCCAACCTCATGGGATATTTCACGCATTATGGTAAGCAATTATTGCAAATCCTGTGGTGTTCTGCTAACAAGGACAGCATCATAAGCATACTGTAAGTCCGCTAAATTCTATCACCAATCCAGTCAAACCTTCTTCACCATCTCCGACTGTTCTATGCAATACAAAATCCCTGAGGATGATAAACAACAAAGGTGACAACACATTCCCCTGTAGTACTCCACTGTTCACTGGAAATTCATTTGATGAGACTCCATCAACTTTAACTTTGCACTTGCTTTGCTCATGAACAGAGTTAATGAAATTCACGTGTTCAAGGGTAATTCCATTATAACGCAGGACTCACCACAAAATTGGTCAGTGTACACCATCAAAGTCTTTTTCATAGCACGCAAACACCACCAAAAGTGGATTTCTATATTCTACGCATTGCTGTACAACATGTTTCAAAATGAAAATTTGGTCAGTGCAACTTCTACCTTTTCAAAATTCTGCTTGTTCATCTCCCACCTTTCCATCCATCTCTCTCTCTCTCTCTCTCTCTCTCTCTCTCTCTCTCTCTCTCTCTCTCTCTCTCTCTCTCTCTCTCCAGTCTTTTTAGAATATGCATACTATATATTTTCATACCTGACTAAGTGTTATGCCTCTGTAATTATTGCAATCAGTCAGGTCTCGTTTTTTTTGCCATTTTCCCCAACACTCCTAACTCCCATTCATCAGGTTCTGCGTCTGCATGCCAAAATCTACAAAATAATCTTCTGGGAGTTATTCTATCATATCCAGGCCTTTCCATCTCTTTAGAGTTTTAAGAATACCTTCGACTTCAAACACACTGAATTCATTCATGGGCAAATCAAGGTGGATATATATAGTTTATATATATATATATATATATATATATATATATATATATATATATATATATATATATATATATATATTATACATATATATTATAATTATATATATATATATATATATATATATATATATATATATATATATATATATATATATATATATATATGTACATATATATATATATATATATATATATATATATATATATATATATATATATATATATATATATATACATATATTATATACATTAATATATATATATATATATATATATATATATATATATATATATATATATATATACATATATTATATACATTAATATATATATATATATATATATATATATATATATATATATATATATATAATATATATATATACATATTATATATATATATATATATATATATATATATATATATATATATATATATATATATATATACATTATACATATTATTATTATTATTATTATTATTATTATTATTATTATTATTATTATTATTATTATTATTATTATTATTAATATTATTATTATTATTATTATCCAAGCTACAACCCTAGTTGGAAAAGCGAGATGCTATAAGCCCAAGGCCTCCAATAGTGAAAATAGCCCATTGAGAAAAGGAAATAAGGAAATAAATAAATGTTGAGAACGAATTAGCAATAAATCATTCTAAAGCAATAAATCATTCTAAAAACAGTAACAATGTTAAAACAGATATGTCATATATAAACTATAAAAACCCTTATGTCACCCTATTCAACATATAAACATTTTCTGCAACTTTGAACTTTCGAAATTCTATTGATTCAACTACCCAATTAAGAAGATCATTCCACAACTTGGTCACAGCTGGAATAAAACTTCTAGAATACTGTGTAGTATTGAGCCTCATGATGGAGAAGGCCTGACTATTAGAATTAACTGCTTGCCTGGTATTACGAACAGGATGTAATTGTCCAGGAAGATCTGAATGTGAAGGATGGTCAGAGTTATGAAAAATCTTATGCAACATGCATAATGAATTAATTGAACGACGGTGCCAAAGACTAATATCTAGATCAGGAACAAGAAATCTAATAGACAATACGTTTCTGCCCAACATATTAAGAGGAGAATCAGCAGCTGAAGACCAGAGAGGAGAACAATATTCAAAACAAGGGAGAATGAAAGAACTAAAAACACTTCTTCAGAATAGATTGATCACCGAAAATCTTGAAAGACTTTCTCAATAATCCAATTTTTTGTGCAATTGAAGAAGACACAGACCTACCAATTTTTTGTGCAATTGAAGAAGACACTTGCCTAATGTGCTTCTCTAATTTCTAAAATTTTAAGTCATACAAAGTTAAAGAAACATTATCAATACTGAGATCCGGATGTTGAGGAGCCACTGTCCTTGACCTACTCACAATCATACTTTGAGTTTTGTTAGGATTCAACTTCATAATCCACAATTTTCACCATGCACTAATTTTAGCTAGATCTCTACTAAGGGATTCAGCAACCCTAGATCAACATACAGGGGATGGGATTGCTGCAAAGAGAGTAGCATCATCTGCACATGCAACAAACTTGTTTTCTAGGCCAAACCACATGTCATGTGTATATAATATGAAAAGTAATGGGCCAAGAACACTACCCTGTGGAACACCAGATATCACATTCCTATATTCACAATGATGCCCATCAACAACAACTCTTTAAGATCTATTAGTTAAAAAAATCAATAATAATGCTAAAAGACGACCCACCCACTCCCAACTTCTTCAGTTTGAAAACAAGGGCCTCATGATAACAGAGTCAAACGCAGCACTAATATCAAGGCCAATCATACGAACTTCCTGACCACAATCAAGGGATTTCTGTACAGCATTGGAGATTATAAGAAGGTAATCACATGCTCCAAGGCCTTTACGAAAACCAAATTTCAAACTAGGGAATAGATGATTACCTTCAGCAAGCCTATTAAGATGTTTTGCAAAAAGACGTTCCAAAAAACTTTAGATAACATGGGAATTATGGAAATTGGGCAGTAATCAGTTGGACTTGATTACCACAAACACATTTACATAAAGGAGTAACATTACCAATTCTCCAACAAGTGTTAAAAGCTCCTCTTCTTGCTAACTTGCGCAAAATAACAGAAGACTTTGGAGCTACGAAATATGCAGTCTTTATAAAAAACAAAGGAAAAATACCATTTGGGTCTACACCTCCATAAGCATCAAGGTCCATCAACAGAGCTTTAATTTCCCGAGATCGAAAAGCTAACTAGTTAGTTTAGCCTCAGGAAAACAAGATAAAGGAAGTTTCTAGTTTTTCATTACTCTGTTTACTGTGAAAAACATCAGCAAAAAGGGTTGCCTTTTCCTTTGGACAGTGAGTGACTGAGCCATCTGGTTTAAGTAAAGGAGGAACTGTTACATCTACACCAAAGAGTGCAGATTTAAGGGTAAACCACCATTTATGTTCACGAGTTGTACTATAAAGGGTTTCTTTTACGGTCAAATTGTACTCCTTTTCAGTTGAGGCATAAACTCTCTGAGCAAAAGCTGTAAGCTGAGTACAGTTATTCCAGGTCAAATCTGATCTGTTGCCATTCCAAAGATGATAGGCCTCCTGCTTCTCCAAATAAGCACGTCTACAATCATCATTGAACCACGGTTTGTCCTTCACTCGGTACCTTAGCACACGAGAAGGGATATGCCTATCAATATGTTGACTAGATTCTTATTCAAAGGGACAACAGGATCAACACTACTATATAATTGTGGTCAATCCAACCCCAAAAGATCATGCAAAATCCCAATCCAGTCTGCTTGAGATTTCATATAAATTTTGCAAGAGTATGATACATCAGGGACAGGCTCCTCGGTCTTCACTACTAATGAAATCAAGGCATGATCAGATGTCCCAACTGGAGAACCAACCTTACTAGTTATAACGCCAAGGGGAGTCGGTGTATACGAGGTCCAAGCAATTACCAGTATTATATATATATATATATATATTATATATACTGTATATCATATATATATATATATATATATATATATATATATATATATATATATATATATATATATATTATATACATATATATATTATACAAATACATATATACATATATATATACAGTAGATATATATAAATATATTATACATATATATTATATACATATATAATATATATATATATATATATATATATATATATATATATATTATACATATATATATATATTATATACATATACATATATATTTATATATATACATATATATAACATTATATACATATACATATTATATATACATACATATGTTACATATATAAATATATATATATATATATATATATATATATATATATATATATATATATATATATATATATATATATTAGTCATTATATATTACACATATGTTTATGGGCGTGTGGTGAGTGTGTAATATTATTGGATTCATAGTGTGTGTGTATAATATACGAAATGAATCATCAAGAAATAACTAAACACTGGTGCTTTAGGACGTAACAACTAACAGGATGATTAAAAAAAAAAAAATCATACTTATTTTTTATGCCAAAATCTATTCAACAGTTAGAAGAACTTTACCTATACGGTTACTAAGCTATCATAGTGCAGCTCATACTGGGTCAGGCGAATACAGGGAATTCTTTCAATTGTTTTTTGAGGAGAAAAACTATAAACGCATTAGTTCTATTCGCAATAAATTGCATAGCTTTCCGAAGTTGGCTACTTCCCAACTATAGTTAAATCATGGTGCTATGAAATGACAGTATCAATTTACTCCAGGTACTCGGTAATGATAGTAGAAGTGCACACAGCAGTTGAAAACTTTAAGATTGTATCCGTTATGTAGCCCTTCTCCCACCAACAGTTTTATTGGCAGATGACTTTCATTTGTTTCAAATATTCAAGGTAAATATAACTATGTGATTTTCGAGATAATTCAATATAACATTTTTACACTAACTATGGGTGAATATTCCTACAGCCAAAAAAGATTCAAATTCAAAAAACCTATTGATATACATAAAATAGTGTGTATCAGCATGCTGCTACACCCACTGACAAAATTCAACAGAATGCAGGCAATAAGAATTGTAATGAAAAAAATAAATTCTTTAAATAAATCAAAACTAATTCATACAAGAGAAAATGTAACACTGAATAAAAATTACTTTTAAAAAATGTTCAACAACCCAATTATATTATTGTCAAACTATAAAACAAACTTTATACAAGTCAAAAGTTGATAATATACTATAACAAAATTAATTAGGCAAAAGATATACAAATCGAGTTACAAAAACTATTAAGAAAAGTTATAAAAATCAAGTTATAGATTAGCCTATACTAGTGTACAAGCAAATGGATCACTTATTTATTCTAAATTAATTAGGAAATTTTTCTACAATTCTAGAACAAACGTCATTTTTCAGCAAATAACATACTAGATATGTTACGTCATCTATTGTGGGGTTACAAAACTTGAAATGTATTACATTCCATAACAATATTGTAAGGTATTTTTCTGTAGAGAGTTATTCAAAATATTGAACTCAAAAGGATTACATGGCCTTATAGTCATTTCAGAAAAAAAGAATATCTTTACAACGATAATAATTAAAACTAAGTGATACAATGCATCAGATTCTCTGTAACTACCATACAAAAAGTCGCTCCCCTTATTGTGAGCTCGTCATTAAAACATATAGTTTTACATAGTACGCGTTTTATTCTATTTTTATCAATACATCAAATGACATGTAATAGCATGCTAATGCATCCTTCAAAAATTACTATTTCAATGTTCCTTATTTATTCCAGTAAAATCTTGGACGCTTGTTAGCAATTCTTCTTGCATAATCATTATTTAAAACAAACTTGCTCTGTAACATTATTAATGGAAACATTTCTAAATTCTATCAAGGCTCATATATGTTTCCATGTCAATGCAAGGTTTACGTGTGGCCTCCTTAGCCAGGTTGTCAGCAACTTCATTTAATAAAATACCAATATGAGATGGAGCCCAAGAGAACCTTACAGTTATTCCTTTCTACTGAAGCCGAAAAAAAGCCCTTTACAGAGAGCAACCACCTCGCTACTAGTTGGTGTTTTGCTATTTAAGGCTAACAGGGCACTTTGGGAATCAACAAATACAAACATATCCTCCATTTTATTAACAACAATTTGTAGTCCCTCATGTATAGCATGCAACTCAGCTACCGTAGATAAAGTTTCATTTTCAATCCTCCTAAACAAAATTTCATTTACAATAAAATCATTTTCATATTCACATACAATTACACCACAACCAACTTTATTACCATTTCCAGATCCATCATAATATATATGAATGGTATTACACTTGGGTAACATATCTAATTTACTAAGAAAGTAGTGTCATAAATCATGTCTTACACTCGCTCTTTTCATAGCTTAACTTACTTATACATACTGTTATTACTCTTTCCATTTGAACACAGTATTTAACAACGTCATATTTTAACAATATTCTATATTCTCAAATGACAAATAGGTCTATTCGAGAGTCTATAGTTACCTGACATTATATTAATGGCCTCTTTTAAAATCTCATTCCCTCTCCTCATTCTTCAGACATCTGTGCACACACTATTTCTTGAACTCTTACAGCGATACTTGGGATATTCAACTCCATTCTCATGATCTCAATACTTGTGCTCATGGTACACTTTAGTATTATGGGCATTGCTTGATTTTGTATTGTTTCCAACTTCTTTCATTCTCTCTCCGAATAGCAAATTAAAACTGGGGCTGCATAATCAATAATTGAATGAACAATGCTTACGCACAACATTCGCAATACAGCTATAACAGCACCATTACCTCGGTTAGCCAATACATGCAACGATCTTAATCTTGCCAGACAAATATTTCTAACATAATTGAACTTATCCATACTTTTGTGAAAACCAATATACATTCCAAGATATCTATAAGTTCCTACCGTTTCCAACTGCCTCCCATTAAATATCTCATTTCTAATGGGAGAACGTGATTGAATTCTACTTTTATTCTCATCAATAACCAATCCCATGTATCAGCATAAATATATGCAGTTCAGCTAAAGCCTCTTTCATAACAAACTCGTTTGTGCACTGGATCATTATGTCATCATTGTATTGCCACTAGAGGGGGAAAAAGGGGGGTGCCTTGCAATTCGATCCAAAAGAACATTTAACAGAGTTGGACTTAATACTCCCACCTGTGACGTACCCAATTCCATACACATTTCTTCAGACTTGAGCTCTTGAATCCAAACCTTGGCCCTCATTCCACTTAAGTAACTTTCAATCCACCTTAGCAATGGTCCCCTGGTACCTTTATTTACATGCTCTTCGAGTATGATATCTTTATTTGCTTTGCCAAATGCTCCCTTGCGATCAATACATGTCCTACATTTTGCATTGCTATTCCACAGTACTCTTAAAACACAATTTGTTGTACTCTTTCCCTTAATAAAACCATACAGAACTTGAGAAAACTGATCACCAATAACAAAAAGTAAAGAAATCTATTAAGAATCATTCTTTCCATTATTTTGCATATGCAAAATGTTAATATGGGTCGATATCCCCCACTACTCAAGCACAGGTACAAGCAGTGCCAATTTCCATTTAATGAGAAAATTGCCATTTTCAAAACAAAGATTAATCAAAACAAAGATTAATCAAATCAAGTAGTGGGCTATCTCCCATTATAATAAGACAATTAATTATCTCATCTGTTACCCCATCTTCCCCAGGAGCAGTCGACCTATTCTTTTTAGTTCCCAACAACAATTCATCTTTTGTCAAAGGCAAACTGGTCTCATCCAGCATACCCATTTTCATTCTTGCCAACTACGTCTCTTTGAATTAGTGTTACATAAAGTACCCTGAACACTGTTTTGTAAATTACTAAAGCTAGAGGGAGATGCCCTTTCTTCATTAGTTCATATGTCATTCCTTTGGATTATGATGCGCAGTATTTTTTCCTTCTGACTTCTCTTACTTTATTCACAGCATTCCCTATATCACTTTGAAACTTCATAAAAGATACCTCCTCTAAGAAGCCTCTTGCATCATTAGGATTCATATTCCCTTCTTTTGTGCTTTTCTTGAAAGATTATTACAACCCTTAATCATTTTGTCATTAGAATACTTTGCTCTTCTAAAATTAACAGTTCTCCGTGTTCACCTTCACGTACAATATGAAATATATTGCATTAATCAAATCATCCAGGAACACATTCTCATCATTTCCATGTAAATATTCAGGAACACATTCTCATCATTTTCATGTAAATCTTCAGGAACACATTCTCATCATTTCCATGTAAATCTTCAGGAACACATTCTCATCATTTTCATGTAAATCTTCAGGAACACATTCTCATCATTTCCATGTAAATCTTCAGGAACACATTCTCATCATTTCCATGAACACATTCTCATCATTTCCATGTAAATCTTCAGGAACACATTCTCATAATTTCCATGTAAATCTTCAGGAACACATTCTCATCATTTCCATGTAAATCTTCAGGAACACATTCTCATCATTTCCATGTAAATCTTCAGGAACACATTCTCATCATTTCCATGTAAATCTTCAGGAACACATTCTCATCATTTCCATGTAAATCTTCAGGAACACATTCTCATCATTTCCACGTAAATCTTCCAGGAACATATTCTCACAATTTCCATGTAAATCTTCCAGGAACACATTCTCATTTCCATGTAAATCTTCCAGGAATACATTCTCATCATTTCCATGTAAATCTTCCAGGAACATATTCTCATCTTTTCCATGTCCATGTACATCTTTATAGTCTTTATACGACTCGGCAAACTTGAGATATAAATGAAACCTTCTCATCATTCTTGATAGTTAATCTTTTCCGTTTTTGACAAATTTATCTTTTGTATGCCCAGACTCACCTCTAGAGCAAAATGGTCACTTAATAAGTTACCAACAACTGCAGCACAAGCTTCATATTCAGACATATTGAACAGCAGGGCATAGTCAACTCTGCCAGCTCTCACATGAGCGGGGTCTTTATTCTCCAAAACCCAAATGTGTTCAAAAGAATTGACATTACTGTTCATGACAAACCCATTTTTATTTGAACGCCCATTATTTTCAAAATTTCTATGCCAGGCATTAAGGTAACCTGGTAGCAAACATTTTTCCTCATAAATACATAAAGGAAAATTTTCAATATTCAACACATCACTATGAACATACGCATTAATAATATATATATAATTTATATATATATATATATATATATATATATATATATATATACACATATATATAGGTATATATAGATAGATATATATATAGATTTTATATATATATATATATATATATATATATATATATATATATATATATATATATATATATATATATATATAGATTTTATATAACGGATTTTGAGCGAAGCGAAAAATCTATTTTTGGGTGAGATAGCCATGTCGTCCTGATGGAAGTTCCTATAGGGTAGCTTCCTAGGGTATATTACAACTACGGCGATATTCCCAGAGAATTTACCTTAAGGTACCAGAATTCTAACTCCTGGAGCGAGTATCCCTCGTGAAAGGGATATCGCGACATATCAGAGGACGTATTCTAGACACGTCACATGGCAATCTACGACCTGAACAGAGATTTCGTCTCGTAGGAGGGAGATTGACGAGATACGAATTCGGGAAAGAAAAAGGGGAGCCGCTCCCAAGGCTTCCCTATCCCCCGATTCGTATGCGTGCCTGGCGCCAATCCTGGCGCCATCTGTATTCCTTGTAGCGTACACGAGGTGCTACAGATACTGTATGTAGGGAGGGGTCCTACAGCCCTTTCTTAGAAAGGCAAGGGCGGGTCCATCGGGACGACATGGCTATCTCACCCAAAAATAGATTTTTCGCTTCGCTCAAAATCCGTTTTTTGGGCTCAAGCCATGTCGTCCTGATGGAAGTGTACCAGAGCATTACTGTATCTGTGGATTCTCAGAACGTGCCGTACTCCCCGGAGGTATTTATTCCTGGTCGACTAGACCTAGAGACCTAAGATGTTACCGTTATACATCTTTTCAACTAACTATAAACTATGTTAGAGCTTCCTGCCCCCTACAGGGAAGAGTCCTACTAGACTCTGGAAAAGTCTCGAAGAGTACATATATCTATGTATGAATACCAGGCAAGCTAATATAGTGGTCTCGCCCTATATTAAGTAAAGCATAGTTTGTATAGAACCACTGCGTCAATATATTGACCAGTAATCCGCACAATACTTGTATTGGACAAAGGTTTATATCCGCATAGGAAGAAACTAATAAAACCGCCCTCGTCCCTTTATGGGACGGAGTCCTCCCATTAGGGGACTTACATAAACCAATGCAACATAGCTTGCATAACAGAACAATTCTATCAGAATTATCCCAGATAAGATACATAGAATTAAAATGCTCAATTATACCAATAAATTGACACAGGTGAAAGAGACGCAAGGTTCTCAAGAACAAGTTTATTGACAGATAATAAACAGACAGGTTAACAACAAATATATATATTTATATAAAAGAGGGTAACCCAAAACTTTAAGCATAAGTATGATAGTAAACAGAACTTGTTTATCTGAAAGAAAAACCATTAAACACCACTTTAATAAGATACCAAGGTATCAAGTCATAAAAAATCTGTATTACAAATCAATCACATTAGCGTTAGAAACGCTTGGCACACATGTCTGAACTTATGCAAGGTTCACCTTTGAAAGAAGGAACAGTCTATATGGGCACTTGGTGCCCTCATTTAGTTTGTAGTACTGTATGTACCTACACACTCACCCTGGACTTAATCGTCCCAATTAAGACCACTGTTCCTCGCAGAGTTAAACAGTAGGGTTAACTACATGACCCACTGCTACCACAGTTCTCTTAAGTTCCTCTACTTGCTTCGCATAGTGGCGAAAGAACACCCTGGAAGACTTCCAGCCCGTGTATGAACGGAGATGTTCAAAATCCATACAATTAAAGAAATTTAGGGATGAGGCAACTTTCCTCGGATCGTGACCTGCGGGTGTACTGTCAGGATCCGCTCTGCGAATAAAATATGTCATTTTCGCTCTGAGTTGATTCAGAGATAAATTTGAGCCTGATGTTTCTCCCCTGAATAGTTGACCACCCTTGAAGTCTGAAGTTCTACGAAGATAGACCTTTAGGCATTCTACTGGACATAGAGATGCATCTTCTTTCAGAGGGCAGATTCTCCAGGGACCCCACCTGTTGGTGGGTAACTCATTCTTGGCGAGAAACGTAGGATCCGGAAACAGGTTCAGCTCCCCCCCATCCAGGAACTGAACACGACCTGCCTCTCTCGAGAGGGCTACGATCTCACTAACCCTGGCCCCGGACGCGAGTGCAAATAGGAAAATAACTTTTTGCGTCAAATCCTTTAACGCACATTCTTCATTGCTCAACAAGGAGGCGAAATGAAGAACTTTGTCTAAAGACCATGAGATGGGCTTTGGAGGTGCTGAAGGTCTGAGCCTAGCGCAGGCTTTCGGAACTTTATTAAAGATCTCGTTACCTAGGTCGATCTGGAAGGCAAATAAAATGGGTCTCATCAAAGCCGATTTACACACTGAAATCGTGTTAGCTGCCAATCCTTGGCCATGGAGATGGATGAAGAAAGATAAGCAGAAGTCTGTTGAGATCTCCTGCGGATTCTTTGCCTTTACAAAGGCCACCCATTTTCTCCAAGATGACTCATATTGCCTTCTAGTCGATTTGCACTTGTATTCCTCTAGGAAGTCTATGCTGGCTTTCGAAATCCCGAAACGCTTTCTCACCGCTAGGGCGAGAAAATCATGAGCTGCAGGGTCTAGGTTTTCTGTAATGAAGCGCAGACAGTCGACTTCTGGACTCGCTGGGTCAGAACTGGATGTGGTAGCGGCACGAACTTCATCTGTAGTTCCAACGCCAAGGGGAACCACATACTGTTCGCCCACTTGTGGGCCACTATTGCCGCTACCCCCTTGAAGGATCTCAGTTTGTTGAGGACCCTCAACAGAAGGTTGTGAGGAGGGAACAGATAAATCCTGGACCATCTGTTCCAGTCGAGGGACATTGCGTCCACTGCTTCCGCTAAGGGGTCCTCGTACGGGGACACGTACAGGGGCAACTTCTTGTTGTCTTTCGTCGCAAAGAGGTCTATTTGCAGTTCTGGGACTTGATTCAGAATGAAGGAAAATGATCCTGCGTCTAAGGACCATTCCGACTCTATCGGTGTGAACCTGGATAGAGCGTCCGCTGTCACATTGCGGACTCCTTGAAGGTGAACTGCCGACAGGTACCACTTCTTCTTTTCCGCCAATCGGAAAATGGCTAACATCACTTGGTTGAGAGGTGGTGACCTCGACCCTTTTCGATTCAAGCATCTCACAACCACCTCGCTGTCTGTCACCAATCTTATGTGGATCGAGTGACGCGGGGAGACTTTCTTTAAGGTAAGGAGCACTGCCATAGCTTCTAGAAAGTTTATATGAAAGGTCCTGAATAGCTTGGACCAAGTCCCCTGGACTTTTTTCCGATGAGAGTGACCTCCCCATCCCTCCTTTGAGGCGTCTGAGTGAATCGTCAACGACGGAGGAGGTGGCTGAAGAAGAACCGACTTCTTTAGATGTCTGGCTTGGGACCAAGGTCTGAGAAGAGTACGTAGCCGAGGCGGCACTGGTCTTCTCAGGTCTCTTCGCGCGTTTGATGCATACCTTCTCCAAACTCCGGTTGCATCCTTTAGCTGTACTCTTAGCACTGGGTCTGTCACTGAAGCAAACTGGAGAGAGCCTAGTACCCTCTCCTGTTCGCGTCTTGATATCCTTTCGGAATCTAGAAGTCTCTTGACAGAGCCCGCTATCTCCTTCCTTTTCTTCATTGGTATGGAGAAACTGTGTGACAAAAGGTCCCAGTGGATTCCCAGCCACTGGAACTTTTGGGATGGAGAAAGTCGAGACTTTTTCTTGTTGATCTTGAAGCCTAGGTACTCTAGGAACTGGATCACCTGACTGGAAGCTTGCAAGCATTCGGTCTCGGATGCTGCCCACACCAGCCAGTCGTCCAGGTAGGCTACTACCTGAATTCCCTTTAGGCGTAATTGTTTGAGAGCTGCGCTCGCAAGCTTCGTGAAAATCCTTGGGGCTATGTTTAGCCCGAATGGCATGGCTCTGAAGGCGTACAGTTTCCGCTGTAGCCTGAACCCTAGGTAGGGGGAGAGTCGACGGCTGATTGGAATGTGCCAATAGGCGTCTGACAAGTCTATAGAGACTGAGTATGCCCTCTTGGGCAGTAAGGTCCTTATGTGTTGCAGTGTTAGCATCTTGAATTTGCAATTCACTATGAACTTGTTGAGTGGTGACAAGTCCAGAATGACTCTGAGCTTTTCCGAGTCTTTCTTGGGAACACAAAACAGCCTCCCTTGGAATTTGATGGAATTCACCTTTCGGATCACATTTTTCTCCAACAGTTCTTGAACGTACTCCTCCAAAACGGGGGTGGAGTGTTGGAAAAACCGAAGGCATGGGGGTGGAGTGCTGTACCAGCTCCAACCCAGTCCATTCTTGAGTAGGCTTTGGGCCCAGGGATCGAAGGTCCAGCGATCCCAAAATTTCATCAGTCTCCCTCCTACCGGTATCATTTCACTTGGACTGCCGTCCTGAGGTCTTGCCTCTCTGACCACGACCACCTCTAAATCCCCTTCCCCTTGAGGGGCGCCTAGACGAGCCTCTGGCTGCTCCTCTAGGTTTTGCACGAAAGGAAGAAGACTGTCCTTCGAACGTTGGGGCGAATGTGGTTGACTGACCTGGCACAGCCTGGGGTACCCACTGAAAGGTAGTCGGGGTTTGTGCCACCATCTGGGGCACTGGAGGCAAAGGCAATTGCAGTTGCTGTTGCTGTCTATAAGGCTTGGCTGGCCGAAATGGTAGCCTAGTCTTCATATTCTTCCTCTTTGGTTGAGGACCCTCATCCGGGGAAGATTTTCTTTTGATAGCCAGGCCCCACTTCTGGAGAAGGTTTCTATTCTCCACGGCGGCCTTATCAACAACCTCTTTGACCACATCGGTAGGGAAAAGGTCTTTTCCCCAAATGTTGGAGGAGATTAATTTCCTTGGTTCGTGTCTCACCGAAGCCCCGGCGAACACGATCTCCCTGCAAGCTCTCCTTGCCTTGATGAAGCCATAAAGGTCCTTCGTCACTGTGGCTAGGTGAGACTTAGCCACTACCATGAACATTTCATGGACCTTAGGGTCACTTGCCATTGTCTCAAGAGTGGTCTGATGAGACATTGAGGCAGCCAGTCTTTCTTTGGTCTCAAACTCTCTTCGTAAAAGAGATTCGGGCAGCTTGGGGAGGTCCTCGCCGAATTGCCGTCCGGCAATATCAGCCTCCAACTTTCCCACTGAGAATGTCAGATGGACATCCTTCCAGTCTTTGTGGTCCATAGGCAGAGCCAGCGACAAGGGTTTACACTCCTCCAGGGAGGGGCAAGGCTTGCCGGCCTCGACTGCCTTTAGGAGAGCCGCAAACCCTTTTTGTAAAAAGGGGAAGGCTCTATCAGGAGAGGACACAAAAGAAGGGAGCTTCTTGCTCAATGCAGCTACCTTCGAATTCGAGAAGTCCCTCTCTTTCATCGAGGATGAAAGTAGGGCTTGAGCCTTAGCGTGGTCCATAATAATGACCTCCTTCGGCTCTGTCTCTTCCCTTGAAGCTGGTTCTTTTCTCAGCCGGACATAGCAGTCCGGATATGATGCCTTGCTGGGCCAGAATTCTACCTCCTCTAGGGGAACTGAACCCAGCTTATCCGAAATGACGATCTTACCAGTCGTCATTGGCATGTGCTCAGCATACCTCCATGGGTTAGCATCTGAGCATATGGGAAGGTCTTTCACATTGAGCCTTTTCTGGAGCCCATGTGATTCTGCTAGGGACTGCATACGCAGTTCCATTGCAGCCGCCTTCCCCTGATTCTCCTTCTGCATTTGTTGGATCATTCCAACAATCGAAGAGAGGGCCTGTCCCAGTTCTACTGGGAGACCAGCCGATGTTGAGGGGATGGGCTCCGGCATCTGAACCGGAGTAGCCGACACCTCGTCGACCCCATCCTCTACGACATCCGGGGTTTGAACTTGATCCTGACCTTCTGCCAGGAGGTCTTCTTCCAAACCTTCGTCCAAGTCAGACATCCTGTCACACAACTGGATGTCTTGCATCGCATCTGCGACTTCCTCGTCCACCTGGACTTGATCTTGAGGGATCTCCTCTTGAGGCTGGGGAATCACTGCTTCAGCTGATGCCTGTGGAAAAAGATACGCCCTCATCTTCTCACTTGGAAGATAAGGGCCAGAGGTGTTCTTCTTGAAGCCCCTTACCCAAGTACGAAGCTTTTCCCTAGCTATATCCCTTGATTCCGCCGTTCTAGGGGAATCAAAAGCCTCAGTAATCAGGTTAGTGCATACAGTACATACCTGAGGGTCCAAATACTGGAGATCATCCTTGGAGACAGCGCATGCTGCGTGTCTCCTACAACACTCATGTCCGCAGAGGTTCTTGCTGCGGACATTGCAGAAAACATTTCCGCACTTCGGAGGGTCCTCCTGTAAAGAGAAAAAATTTCCATGAGTATCAAGTGAACTATGTATCACTGGATATGCATAGTATAGCATAACAATTCATAAAGGAAAGACACACACTTGTGTTTCCCTCACAACCCATTGTTGCAGCCTTCCAGATAATAAAATCAAAATGGTTTATCTCTACTAGAGTAACCAATGCAAGGTTTCCAGAGGAAACAGGTGGAGCTCACACCTAGGCAATGATTTTTAAAATCCTGGATAATAGACGGGGAAGAACTCTGCTTCCTGTCTGAGGGCAACAGCAAAGGGCTGTGCAAGAAAACACAATAGTGTTAGAAGATACAGTGCTGTACCTAAACTTTTACTATAGTTTTCTTCTTACTGTATATGCTATACAGAAGAATACTAGTACAGTATAGGAGGATGTGTGCCGGCCTGCCTTTGCCGGCCGGCACACACCACAATTAGCTTTAAAGTATACTACTTAACAGCTATAGGGCGGCAGCCCTCTGGTTCAAATGCCTGTGCCGGCGGCAGTAGCTGCCGGCCAGCAACAGCCAGTGTTGGCCGGCAATGACTCCCGGCCAGCAACTACACAAGGTAGTACCCAGCTGCCGGCCACACTCTTGGTGACCGGCAGACAAGGACTGACATAAGCCGGCCGGCAAAGGTACAAGACCGATGCCAGCCGGCAGCAAAAGAACCAGAAGACAACACCTGCCCGGCTGCCGGCCTCATAGGCCGGCAGCCGGGACAGGTACAGCACTTAGAAGAAAATAGAATGGATGCCGGGATAAGAGAGTACACTACCCCCCAAGCCCGGCAACCGAAAGAGTGCATATAAGGAAGGGGAGAAACTTAATTCAGGCTTCCTTGACCAATGCCGTCCGGCTCTGCCGGCAGGCATGGATGAAGGACCAAGAGAGGTCCGGGCAGCACTCGAAAACATAAGACCCTTGCCGGCCAGCATCTCTGCCGGCCTGCAATGGGCTTAGTCAATTCCACATCCCAACCTATACTAGGTCCAGAAGTAGAATGACGTACAGTACAGTAATACCCCTGCCGGCCAGCTCTGCCGGCCGGCAAGGTACAGTACAGTAATGGCTAGGCCATTACGGAGATAGAGGGGGAAGGGACAAGAGGGTCCTGCCAACCTTGCTTTAGTGACAGATCACCCGCAGCCAAGAACTTTGTCTTAGCCTAAGGGAGATCTAAGGGAAAGGGCCAGCAATACTTGCCAGCTTCCAGAGCACCAAAGCAAGGAAGGCGTTGCTACTCCCAAGGGAAGATTTTATCCTCCCCGAGAACAGCAACAGGACTTAGTCTGGTCGATCACAAAAGAAGGAATCATAACTTACAGAAACCTTCGATAGTGACCTAAGGGAGCTAAGCTCCCTTTGTAAGTGTTAGGTCAGCGAGGGGGACTCTGCCCCAAGCCAGACAACACGGACTCAGACTAAAAACTCTGTTGTTCTGTCCCTCTTTGAACCAGACTTTGCTGGAACAGGAAGGTACAGTAACACCCTAGTATAGTTTTATCGAAAATAAATTCGGAAAAAACCACTTAGGGATAAGCCCAAGGCTTAAACAGAGGGAAAGGGATTGCATACCTTCTCCGAAGAAAAGAAAGCAACCGGGGAGTATGATAAAGTATACTAAGGCTCCATAAGCAATTAGCCTAGGCACCAAGAGAATCGATTACCTGATTCACCGAAACTCACACGTATACAATCTTGGAAATATTCCACACAGTCTAAAATGTATAAAATATAGCCTAAAGCTTCAATAAAATTTTAATTACACTCGGAAAAACCAAAATCATGCATTAAGTACTAGGACCAAACGACTAGGCTACATGGCCTAGCGTAGGCCAGAATGGCGAATACTTCGCCAAATAATACTAAGCACGAAAGGAAATCCTATGTAAAGCTAAATAGCTAAAATTTATTAAGCAAAACAACCAGGAATGTCACTCTGACTAACTAATTTATACCTAGCGAGTGACAGTGTCCAGGACACCTCTGGTAGGCTACGGCTCTTGTATCAAAGATTAATCCTATTAATCACTCAAAATTTACCAAGAGCCTACATTTATACATAACAGACACTATACTCAACTTATCCGAGGCCAACGAAGACGAAGAAGCCATGAAAAGCTGAATAAATCCAAGATTTGCGAGAAAAACAGGAAAAAACACAGAGTTGTTAAGCTACGCAAAAAGGAATGCAGATGGCGCCAGGATTGGCGCCAGGCACGCATACGAATCGGGGGATAAGGAAGCCTTGGGAGCGGCTCCCCTTTTTCTTTCCCGAATTCGTATCTCGTCAATCTCCCTCCTACGAGACGAAATCTCTGTTCAGGTCGTAGATTGCCATGTGACGTGTCTAGAATACGTCCTCTGATATGTCGCGATATCCCTTTCACGAGGGATACTCGCTCCAGGAGTTAGAATTCTGGTACCTTAAGGTAAATTCTCTGGGAATATCGCCGTAGTTGTAATATACCCTAGGAAGCTACCCTATAGGAACTTCCATCAGGACGACATGGCTTGAGCCCAAAAATATATATATATATATATATATATATATATATATATATATATATATATATATATATATATATATATATATATATAATTATTGACATACAATTTCACGGCCAAACTGTACCATTATTCATAACACTCGCAAAAATGGCAGGAATGTTATTTTTTAACGAAAGTAATTAGCCCCCTTGTGTTACCTTCTAGACTCACAGGTAATTCGAAACTTTGATATCCAGGTAACTGAAAGCTAACACCATTTACCCCTATCTCCTGCAAAGCAACTACATCAGGATCGCAAGATAGCACGTGTACATCAATATTAGTTGCCCTTTTACTAAGATTGTTTATATTCCATGCTAAACATTTAAGTTTAGATACATCTATTACCACTAATTATTTGTATCTAAAAGGCTTTCCTTTCAGAATTACATTAATCCTAAGCTCATCATTTGACTCTTCCATATATTTCAACACATCTAATAATAACGTCACATCATGAACCTGTTTTACATATGAATCCTCTTTCCCTGCTTGACGAAAATTCATTGAAATATGTTTCCTCTCACTAACCACATCAGCAGCATGAACCTCAACCTCACTGTGACCCAAACGGCGAATATCTTTAGCAGGTGCAGTCGATCCTTGGCCATTCTTAGATGATATGCATTTAACTTTGCTAATCTTATCGATCTGATCTTGCAGAGTTAAAATTGAATTATCAAGCATATTTATTTTCAACCGAAGATCGCTTATTGGATCAGTGTGTTCTTTACTCCTGCGTTTCAATGCATTATCCACTGGAGCTGCTAGGCTATTTGAATCTAAACAATTGTAAGGTATCTTCGATGAAGAATCTATTACCTAGGTTATTCCTACTAATGTTTTTTCTGGCATAACCACGAAGTTGCGTTATGTTTTTCTCCACAGTTGCAACACTTTGGAATAATCCTAACATCATCCTTAATTTTCCGCAGGTATTCCTTTGACTCGCGGCCTTGCTGCAGAATCTATACCTATAACATTTTGGCACTTGTATGCTAAATGGCCCCATTTACTACATTTAAAGCACATGGTGGGAGGCTCATTAAATACCGATACCCTTTTATAACCAATACAAGAAAAGAAAATCTTCTCTGGAACTTCACCGCTAAATAACGCTATCGCTTGAAGTTTAGGACACATTTCAACACCCCCCGCCCCCTTGTTTAACCTCTCTCCGCTTAGCCCATACAATTCGCTCATCGTTTAATACAAGTTCAAGATCCAAACAAAACTAAATACCAAAAAAGGATAATTTTGGTGAATTTTCCTTCCACCTTAGGGTTTTCCAAAACAAGTTTTCCAAAACAATCCCATCAAACCCAGCGGTAGTTAAATACTTCACAGCCTTTTCATCTTTAACAGTAACAAATTCTCTATATTTACCTTCCTTGAACAATACTTCACGCTCCGGGTGACTATAGCTTAAATGTCCACTGCAGTTTGTTACTAAAATCAATCTCAAGTGAACGAGGAAAATACAATCGCTTCCTTTCCGTGTTAACATTGTCGCTTACCTGATTTTCACTATCGCTATTTTGCGATACAAGTACACTATCACTCACCCTTTTCCTCTTATTAGGCAAACCAACTGCATTGTTTTTTTTTTCTTTTCAGAAATAATGGTTGAAGCTCCTTGTGCTTCGACTACTTGTGAACTTTCCTTTTCTTTTCTCTTCTTCTTCTTCTTTGACTTCCTAAAAGGCTCCATCGTATGACCAGACTCACTACTTGACAATGCTAAATCCTCACACACAACTCCATCCTACACAATTACCCTGTTATCCAAAGACATGCCAGTTGGTTAGTCGACAAGTAGTCGGTAAAAACTCGTAGAACGTGATTTTTCATTAGCTTAATTCAACGTTACCCAACGTGTTGTTTATTTTCCTTTTTAACGGGGGCACTTTTAAATAATGTCCAACTCCAACAGTGTCCTGCTCAGATGTGAGCAAAAAAAAAAAAAAAGAAAAAAAAACAGCAGCATTTTATTTTAAATAACAGTGTGCTTACAATACAGTAAATTATATCTAAGTACAAGAAAAGCTCTTGGACTTTTATTACATACATGTCCGTTCATGCCATAAATTGTTTATGAAAATATAGGAATTCTTAGTTGATTATCACAGTTTAGAATATAACTTTTCAATGCATAAACTACTTTAGAAAAATTGTGAATTCAATATTTCATTATTTCGAATCAGAAATAATTAAAAATAAATACCAAACCGTAGATATTTCCTGATACATAATCCATTTTCTCTAAACTCCAGGGAAAAGGAAACCAGCATCACTAGTGATAAGCAATAAAAATTTGGGAGAATGATTCAGAACATACAAAAATAAGATTCTTATCTATTATTTTGTGGAAAATACCGGAAATTTTGAAGGAACTTAAAAAACCAAAAAGGACCATATTTGCCCAAAAATTCCTCGATTCCTATAAAAGAAATGAGCATTTCTCAACTTTAATCAGAAAAAAAGCCAATTAGGGGATTCTAACCGTTTTTATCTAAAAATCTTGTCAAAAAAACTTCAGCCTTCGGAATCAAAGAAAACATTGATATGTATTCTACTTGATGAGATATGATTAAAATTTGTTCCATAAATTCAGAAAATATAACTATCTATTTGAAACATCTGATTTAAATTATGTACGATAATTTGAGAAACATGGTTTTTAAGAATTGGAGAAAATTTTCTTTATTATATAATGACTAAAAAATGTATCGGAAATGGGGTACTAAATCATTCCGCTTTCTGCCTAATACATTTAACATACATTATGCAGGCTCATGGTATTAGCAGGAAATATTATGAAATCAAATATATTATATAATTAATAAAGAGAGAAGGACTCTTGAGAAATGTAACAAGCTATAGAGGTACAGATTTTGGTAGTAATCACCAGCTCCCCATTGCCACACTGAAATTAGAACTGAAAGCACCCACTAGAAATGTAAATAAAATACCTAGGTTTGACACAACTAAGCTTCCAGAGAATTAGCATAAAGAAACATTTGCAATTGAATTTAGAAGAGACTTTGAGACGAAGAGCAGAAAATTAACAAAGAACATTTATTATTATTATTATTATTATTATTATTTGCTAAGCTACAACCCTAGCTGGAAAAGCAAAATGCTATAAGCCCAGGGGCCCCAACAGGGAAAATAGCCCAGTAAGGAAAGGAAAGAAGGAAAAATAAAATATTTTAAGAAGAGTAACATTAAAATAAATATTTCCTATATAAACTATGAAAACTTTAACAAAACAAGAGGAAGAGAAATTAAATAGAATAGTGTGCCTGATTGTACCCTCAAGCAAGAGAACTCTAACCCAAGACAGTGGAAGACCATGGTACAGAGGCTATGGCACTACCCAAGACTAGAGAACAATGGTTTGATTTTGGAGTGTCCTTCTCCTAGAAGAGCTGCTTACCATAGCTAAAGAGTCTCTTCTACCCTTACTAAGAGGAAAGTAGCCACAGAACAAATACAGTGCAGTAGTTAACTCCTTGAGCGAAGAAGAATTGTTTAGTAACCTCAGTGTTGTCAGGTGTGTGAGGACAGAGGAGAATCTGTTAAGAATAGGCCAGACTATTCGGCGTATGTGTAGGCAAAGAGAAAGAACCGTAACCAAAGAGAAGGATCCAACGTAGTACTGTATGGCCAGTCAAAGGACCCCATAACTCTCTGGCGGTAGTATTTCACATTGGTAGTGAAGGTTTGGGACACGCAGTTTCAAGGAAAAAACTCATGGATACCAATGATCTTGGGATACTATAAAAAAAAAAGGCAAGGACAGAAATTTATTGTTGAAAGATTTCGAAGAAAATACAGTATGCAAAGTATTCCAGTATTGATAGTGAGGTCAGAAAAAAGCCAGGAATGGCTGGAGAGAATATATTTAGACAGAAAAGCAGATGAGGCTGACAAAGCTACGAATTCAGGGAGTGGCTATGGCGTAAGAATTGCTCATAGAATTATTAATGAAATCTCCAAGGAGGCAGAGAAGAAGAAACATATACCCATTAAAAAGAGATAAGGATTTGTTATAACAAAAGAAGATGAAGAAAGGCAACGTTGGATGGAACACTTCAGTGAGGTCAGGGATAATTATTATTATTATTATTATTATTATTATTATTATTAT
>NC_090732.1:100518047-100520547 GCF_036898095.1 Palaemon carinicauda | reverse complement strand
CTGCGAGACATCGACAAGGAGATGGAGCTGGGGGGAGAGTGACTGCTCCCCGCACTCTAGTTTTGGGGTGTTTGAATGTGCAAGGATGTAGTACGATAGAGAGTAAAAGATGTGAGATTGGAAGTATGTTTAGAAGTAGAAGGATGGATGTATTGGCCTTGTGTGAGACAAAGATGAAAGGAAAAGGTGAAGTGATGTTTGGTGAAATATCTGGTAGAGTGTCTGGGATTGAAAGGGGAAGAGCGAGAGAGGGTGTGGCATTATTGCTGAGTGAATGGATGACAGGTAAAGTAGTGGAATGGAAGGAGATATCATCTAGGTTAATGTGGGTAAGGGTTAGGTTGGGTAGGGAATGTTGGGCGTTTGTCAGTGCGTATGGGCCAGGTAGTGAGAAAAGTGAAGAAGAGCGGAATGAGTTCTGGAATAAATTAACTAGGTGTGTAGAAGGACTGGGTAGAAGGAATTATGTAGTTGTTATGGGTGACTTAAATGCTAGAGTGGGCGCTGGAGAGGTAGAAGGTGTCATTGGGAAGTATGACGTACCAGGTGAAAATGAGAGTGGTGAGAGACTGGTAGACATGTGTGTTGAACAAGAGATGGTAATAAGTGCTAGCTTCTTTAAAAAGAAAGATAAAAATAAGTATACATGGGTAAGAGTGGCAAATGGAAGAGTAGTAGAAAGGGCATTAATGGATTATGTGTTGATAACTAAAAGAATGTTTGGAAGATTGAAAGACGTGCACGTATTTAGGGGTATGGCTAATGGTATATCTGATCATTTTTTGGTGGAAGGAAAATTAGTTGTAGCAAAAGAGTGGGGGAATAGAGTAGGTGGATGTAAAAGGGAGGTAGTGAGGATTGAAGAGCTAATAAAACCGGGGGTAAAAATTAAATATCAGGAAAGGTTGAAAATGGCATATGACAAGGTGAGAGTAAGAGAAACTGGTAATTTAGAGGAGGAGTGGAAGTTAGTAAAAGAAAATTTTGTTGGGATTGCAAGTGATGTATGTGGCAAGAAGGTTGTTGGAGGCAGCATGAGGAAGGGCAGTGAATGGTGGAATGAAGGAATGAAGGTAAAAGTGGAAGAGAAAAAGAGGGCTTTTGAAGAATGGCAGCAGAGTAATAGTATAGAGAAGTATGAAAAATATAGAGAAAAATGTGGAAGTAAAGCGCAAGGTACGTGAGGCAAAGAGGGCAGCTGACCTGAGGTGGGGTCAGGGTTTGGGTCACTCATATGAAGAGAATAAGAAGAAGTTTTGGAAAGAAGTGAAGAGAGCAAGGAAGGCTGGTGCAAGAATTGAAGAGACAGTGAAAGATGGAAATGGAAGGTTGTTAAAAGGAGAGGAGGCAAGGAAAAGGTGGGCGGAATATTTTGAAAGTTTGCTGAATGTTGAGGATAATAGGGAGGCAGATATAATTGCTGTTCCAGGTGTTGAGGTGCTAGTGATGGGAGATGAGAATGAGAGTGAGATTACAATAGATGAAGTGAGGAGAGCACTAGATGAAACGAGAGTAGGAAAAGCATTTGGTATGGATGGTGTGAAAGCTGAGATGTTGAAGGAAGGGGGTGTGACTGTACTTGAATTGTTGGTGAGATTGTTTAATATGTGTTTTGTGTTGTCAATGGTACCAGTAGATTGGGTTTGTGCATGTATTGTAACACTATATAAGGGTAAGGGAGATGTGCATGAGTGTTGTAATTCAAGAGGTATTAGTTTGTTGAGTGTAGTTGGAAAAGTGTACGGTAGAGTACTGATTAATAGGATTAAGGATAAAACAGAGAATGCAATCTTGGAAGTACAGGGTGGTTTTAGAAGAGGTAGGGGTTGTATGAATCAGATTTTTACAGTTAGGCATATATGCAAGAAATATTTAGCAAAAGGTAAGGAGGTGTATGTTGCGTTTATGGGTCTGGAGAAAGCATATGATAGAGTTGATAGGGAAGCAATGTGGAATGTGATGAGGTTATATGGAGTTGGTGGAAGGTTGTTGCAAGCAGTGAAAAGTTTCTACAAAGGTAGTAAAGCATGTGTTAGAATAGGAAATGAAGTGAGCGATTGGTTTCCGGTGAGAGTGGGGCTGAGACAGGGATGTGTGATGTCGCCGTGGTTGTTTAACTTGTATGTTGATGGAGTGGTGAGAGAGGTGAATGCTCGAGTGCTTGGACGAGGATTAAAACTGGTAGACGAGAATGACCATGAATGGGAGGTAAATCAGTTGTTGTTTGCAGATGATACTGTACTGGTTGCAGACACAGAAGAGAAGCTTGACCGATTAGTGACAGAATTTTGAAGGGTGTGTGAGAGAAGGAAGTTGAGAGTTAATGTGGGTAAGAGTAAGGTTATGAGATGTACGAGAAGGGAAGGTGGTGCAAGGTTGAATGTCATGTTGAATGGAGAGTTACTTGAGGAGGTGGATCAGTTTAAGTACATGGGGTCTATTGTTGCAGCAAATGGTGGAGTGGAAGCAGATGTACGTCACAGAGTGAATGAAGGTTGCA
>NC_090732.1:100505547-100515547 GCF_036898095.1 Palaemon carinicauda | reverse complement strand
TTATGAACCACGTGACAGCGTCGAGATCCCAGGAGAAGGAGGGATGTAGGGACACGTTACAAGGCATGACCAATAGGACAGCGGTCAGGCCAATTCCCCCCTACCACTCCCAATTGGGGGTCAAGTGGGTTTGAATCTACCCAGGAAAAACTGGGTCTCATTCTTCGCTAACAGACCTCCATGAGAGAAAAATCAGCTCTCTTTACCCTCAAGACATCAGGGAGGCTGGACCTGGCATACCCTCCACAAGGGAAGAACCAGAGTCCTTTTTATTAAGGTAAGGTGTCTGATTTTGAGATCCTCATCATCCTTATCCAACCTTCCATCCCTTCCTAATCACATCCCCTTTTATTAATTTTTAATTACATATTATTGTAAATATATCAATTTGTCGGTATTCCTTGTCTTATTGCCAACTGGCGACCTTTCCATTATTCTTTCCATTGCTATTGCCACGAGTCCTTTAAGCAAGGCCGGACTCACA
Source organism: Palaemon carinicauda (assembly GCF_036898095.1). Classification (NCBI taxonomy): domain Eukaryota; kingdom Metazoa; phylum Arthropoda; class Malacostraca; order Decapoda; family Palaemonidae; genus Palaemon; species Palaemon carinicauda. The sequence continues at coordinate 100,515,063 of NC_090732.1, read as the reverse complement.
CCACGGGCTCGTAACAAACTGGTGACCTTGCCAGGATTCGCTAAGACAGTAATTTCAAATTATTTTTATTAAAGTTAAATTCCCCCCTTTTCTGTCTTTAGCAAAGAGATGAATCTCAATTTCATTTTAAGTAAATCCTATTATCAATGGAGTTGGACCCGTGGAAGAAAACAGCCAGAGCATTTTATTTTCATTGTTAAAATTTTGTGTTTATTTGAGCGTGTGTTCGCACCACGAACCCTTTTGTTTAAAAAAAAAAAAAAACCACGTGGTAGGTTCAATTCCGTTGTTCAGCAGGATAGCCAACCGCGTGAAAAGAATTTGTGTTCTGTTCGTTCTGAGTGGCGATTATGACAGTGATTAATAAGTATCAAATATATTGTGCAGTGGTGAATATTTATTAAAATATATTGTGGATTAAGTGCACGTGTTATTTTGTGTTATAAGAAAAGATCAGTGAAGTTTAATAAATTTTCCGAGAACGTAATAGGCTAAGCACGTGCTCATTTCAAACATGGCCAACCTGATATAACTTAGGCCACCGCCGTGTTTCCGAACGAAGCCAAAGTTTGTTATTGTTTGTTATTATTAGCTTTGTTATTTGTTTACGAGATTCTACTTAACAAAAGCACAGACCCGAGGTTTTGCTGAATTGTTGCACATTGGTAAGTGGTTCACGCGCATATCAAACATTTAATTTTGTGCATGATTTATCTTTAGTGCTAGGATACAGGCTAGTCTCATTTCGAAACTCTTGGCTTACAATTCACGTAAAAGTTTTACAGCAGTGAGGCATAATTCTGTTGAATAACGGTAAGAACATGTGGCATTCCTTATTTCAATTTTTTCTTTTGACAGTAAGGGTATGTAATTTCATTTTGTTACTTTTCGTGGGATATTTTTATGTACATTTTTGAAAGGGGCAATTTTCGTACGATTGTGTTAAAATTGTTAAACTAAAGATAAAGGATTTACGATATCACATTCAATTTATTTTTTTCAGTCAGGGTATACGATCATTGAGATAAAATAATTGGGAAGTGTAATTTCTTAAATGCATTTTTTTTACTAAAGGGAAAATATGTAAAGGGGTTGATTTTCTTAGCGAAGCATTAAACAAATTCAGTGACATTGTTTGTGTTATTCAATTTATTATACTTTAAGTATAAATACAAACTTTGGTTTAAGTTACAGAGTTGCAAGTGGTGGCGTTGCAAGAACGCACCCACACATTTTACAAATACATTTTTTCTTATGACTAGCATAGAGGGTCACACATCGTGGAGATTCCGTTTTTTTCTTATGACTAGCATAGAGGGTCACACATCGTGGAGATTCTATTTTTTCTTATGATTAGCATAGAGGGTCACACATCGTGGAGATTCCATTTTTCTTATGACTAGCATAGAGGGTCACACATCGTGGAGATTCCGTTTTTTTCTTATGACTAGCATAGAGGGTCACACATCGTGGAGATTCCATTTTTTTTTCTTATGACTAGCATAGAGGTTCACACATCGTGGAGATTCCATTTTTTCTTATGACTAGCATAGAGGGTCACACATCGTGGAGATTCCATTTTTTTCTTATGATTAGCATAGAGGTTCACACATTGTGGAGATTCCATTTTTTCTTATGATTAGCATAGAGGTTCACCCAGAATTGTGATTCCATTTTTGTTATGACTAGCATAGAGGATTATCCATTGTTGTGATTCCATTTCTTTTTATGACTAGCATAAAGGTTCACCCATAGTTGTGATTCCATTTTATTTTTTCTAGCATAGAGAGTCATCCATAGTAGTGATTCCAATTTTTTTTATGACTAGCATATAGGGTCACCCATAGTTGTGATTCCATTTTATTTTGTCTAGCATAGAGGGTCCCCCATAGTTGTGATTCCATTTTTCTGATGACTAGCATAGAGGTTCATCCAAAGTTGTGATTCCATTTTTTATGACTAGCATAGAGGGTTACCCATAGTTGTGATTCCATTTTTTTATGACTAGCATAGAGGTTCACCCATTGTTGTGATTCCATTTTTCTCATGACTAACATAGAGGTTCACCCATAATTGTGCTTCCATTTTTTCATGACTAGCATAGAGGGTCACCCATAGTTGTGATTCCAATTTTTTTATGACTAGCATAGAGGTTCACCCATAGTTGTGATTCCATTTTTTATGCCTAGCATAGAGGGTCACCTATAGTTGTGATTCCATTATTTTTATGACTAGCATAGAGGTTCACCCATAGTTATGATTCAATTTTTCTTATGACTAGCATATAGGGTCACCCATAGTTGTGATTCCATTATATTTTGTCTAGCATAGAGGGTCACCCATAATTGTGATTCTATTTTATTTTGTCTAGCATAGAGAGTCACCCGTAGTTGTGATTTCTTGTTTTTTATGACTAGCTTAGGGGGTCTCCTATAGTTGTGATTCCATTTTATTTTGTCTGGCATAGAGGGTCACCCATAGTTGTGATCCCATTTTTTATGACTAGCATAGAGGGTCACCCATAGTTATGATTCCATTTTCAATGTCTAGCACAGTTGCCATATATATCGTTACTTCTTTCGACGCATTGCAACAAGACAGCCTACGCACCCATCATTGGCGTGCTCCCTGTTTTCAAGTTAGACTCCAGTTCAATTACTTGCAAGGCTTACTATTTGGTGATAGTTCTTTCTCGAGAGGCATTTTTTACAGCCATTGTGCGTTTTGCCCAGCCCCATCTTCATCCTTCCTTCCATGAGACTCTTGAGTAAGGCTAGTGCGTCTTTCCCCTCTGTGTAATTTCTTGCACGGTTAACGCCGTACCTTGTGCTGTTGAGTTTGTTCGGGTCACTGTCTCCACACGAATTTAGCAAAATGACTGCTGCTGAGATCAGTGCATTTGTGGATTTGGCAGAACGACAAGGCTGCGAGGGAGAAGTATTGCAAAGGTATGTGCGGGAGCTCGTGAATGAAGCCAAAGCCCGGAGACGATCAGAGCAAGAAAGGATGCAGTATGAAAGAGAGAGAGAGCACATGAATTATGAATGCAGGAGATGGACGCCCGATTGGCACAGCTCAATCACTCGCCACCTCAACCCAATGTTGCCAAAGTCCAGCAGGACAATCGCAGGAGGGTCCACTTCATTGAAGGGTTCACCAAGGAACTCCCTACAGCGGAGTTCAAGGCAACCACACCCCAGATTAGTAAGAAATGCGGACTAGGGGCAGTGAGTGATCTCAGACATGAGGGCTACAACTTGCGTTTGGGTCAAGAGCCCATGAAGGTGGTACAGCAAGTGCCCCTCAGGTGCATGAAGGTTGCCAAGCAAGAGCCAAAAGCAGTGAGGATGCTTCCTTCAGGGGAAGACGAATGGCTCAGTGACATTGGCCTTGGTGAGGTAGCTTGGCTAAGTGAAGAGGCCCAAGAGTCTTCCTCCTCCAGCAGTGAGTCTGAGCTTCGTACGCCAGAAGTTAATTCTGCTGAAGGTGTGCCACTTTCCATCACAGGGGATAGGGCTACTTCAAGCATCATGCCAGAGGTCTCAGAGGAGGGCTAGGGGTCTCCCTCTTCCCAGCATGAGTCTGAGCCGAGTACCCGCAAATTCAGTCCAGATGAAGCTGTGCCACTTAACACCACTGGCAATAGGGCTACCTCAACCACCAGGCCAGAGGTCTCAGAGAAGGCAAGAGGCGAACAACCCATCAGCGCCGAGACCCCAAGGAGCCAGACAGAGCTCATCAGGTTCCAGCATTTGGACAAGAGGCTGGAAGACTACTGGGCACCTGCCTACTCGGACGAGGCTGGAATAAGTATTCCTTTTAATGGTGTAGTGGTAGGGTATGTAGGTTCCCTGACCAGGAGTAAGTGCGGAAATCGTTTTTGATTAACAATGATCGATCGTTTCATGCGCTGCCTCGAAGCTGTGACAACTAGGTGTGTTTATGCCAATTATGTGGACCAAGAGTTCCTACTGACAGTCCCAATGGACCATAACCCAGCAACTTACTTGACTGAGCTACATAAGAAAAATAAAGGGCTCATGAGGTGGGGCATAGACCTCCAGAACTACAACTGGAAGGTGAAGTGCCTAAAGAGCTTAGATAAGAGAGATGTCCTCTCCAGGCATTAGTGCTCAGTGCACAGTGCCATGTCCCTAGCCTGTAGTCATAGTCAGTAAGTTGATTTAGGTTGTATAGAAAAAATATTAATAAGGCCTTGGTGTCTCCCCAGGTAGAATAACCTAAGGAGCCATTTTGGCCTCATTATTTACATTTGATTTACTTTTATTGATTTATTGTATACACTGCATGTTGTAATTTATCTTTTGCATATGATATGTCAATTTATTTTCATTTTCATGTGTCCCATTGCATTAGGTCACTTAACTTTAACCATTTGTGGCATTTACATTTTTATTTTTGCATTTTTTATTTTATTTTTATTTTTTTGTGGTTACCTCACAGCCAGAATGCTTATTTCTATTTACCATCAAAATAAGGTAAAATTATGACCCTAGTTGCAGCTTAGAAATTAATTCATTACCGTGGTGAGACTCACTGAGGGAGGAGTCATTAAGGCTAGTGGCTTCAGACCTTGCTTGCAGAGTTCTTTTCATGTTCTAGGACAAAATCTCTGCTAAAATAGGGGGCTGTTATTACTGGAGGTCACTGCGCCACCTTTTTTTTCAAAGACCCCACCAGAAAGGACTGGGTCGGCAGGCCACAATTTTTGGGACCCTACCCAGAGTCTCAACCCGCCTCCAACCATCCTATACCAGTCTACTCCCCTTGAGATCTCATTTTCAGCCATCTTTTACGAACCACGTGACAGCGTCGAGATCCCAGGAGAAGGAGGGAGGCGAGATGTGAAGGATGTAGGGACACGTGACAAAGCCTGACCAATAGGACAGCAGTCAGGCCAATTCCCCCTACCACCCCCAATTGGGGGTCAAGTGGGGTTGAATCTACCCAGGAAAAACTGGGTCTCGTTCTTCGCTAACAGACCTCCATGAGAGAAACATCAGCTTTCTTCGCCCTCAAGACATCACGGAGGCTGGACCTAACATACCCTCCACAAGGGAGGAACCAGAGTCCTTTTTACTAAGGTAAGGTGTCTGATTTTGAGATCCTCATCATCCTTACCCAACCTTCCATCCCTTCCTAATCACATCCCATATTTTTTCCTTTTATCCTTTAAAGAAAGATCCTACCCATTGAACATTTTTATCCCATTCCTTATATCCACAACCACCTGTGCTGTTTGCTCCTAGCCTTAATTAATTCACACTGGGTCAGTGTTGATTCCCACGTATAGTGTTTAAATCCCTAAGCTTTGCACTTTCATTAAATTTGCCTAAAGGTTTCAACCACATGACTTCATCGTGTTCCCAGCGTGCAAAAGTAAGTGTTATGTTAATAATTCAATTTATTTCTCTTTCCAGGGAATGTGATTGCTCTGCTGAATTATCATCCACGGTCCATCAACTCCATGTGAAACTCCTCGTGACTTAAATTTAAATATAGTTATCTACTGTGGTCCCCTATTATTAATTTTTATTAACATATTATAAATATATCTATTTGTAGGCATTCCTTGTCTTATTGCTGACTGGCGACCTTATCATAATTATCCTTTGTATTACTGCCCACAGTTCATTAAGCAAGGCCGGACTCGCTAGCACGGGCACGTAACAATATATATAAATATACACATACATACATATATGTAAATATATAAATAGATATATATAAATACATATATAATATATATATAAATAAATATATGTATATATAAATATATCTACATGCATATATATATATATATATATATATTTATATATATATATATATATTTATATATATATATATATGTTTGTATTTATATGCATATATATACAATATATAAATACACACACACACACACACATATATATATATATATATATATATATTTATAAATGTATGTATATATAAATATATATATATATATATATATATGTATATATATATAAATATATATATATATATATATACAAATGTATATATATATATATATATATATACACATTACATATTCATATATGTATACATATATTATATATAAATATATATCTATCTATATATATATGATATAAATATATATATATATATATATATATATACATATACATATATATATATATATATATATTATAACTAGCCAAGCTGCAACCCTACTTGGAAAAGCAAGATGCTATAAGACCAAGGGCTCCAATAGGGAAAAATAGCCCAGTGAGGAAAGGAAATAAGGAAATAAATAAATGATGAGAATAAATTAACAATAAATCATTCTAAAAACAGTAATAACGTCAAAACGGATAAGTCCTTTATAAACTATTAACAACGTCAAAAACAGATATGGTATATATAAACTATAAAAGGACTCATGTCAGCCTGGTCAACATAAAAGCATTTGCTCCAACTTTGAATTTTTGAAGTTCTTCTGATTCAACTACTCGATTAGGAAGATCATTCCACAACTTGGTAACTGCTGGAATAAAACTTCTAGAATACTATGTAGTATTGAGCCTCATGGTGGAGAAGGCTTGGCTATTAGAATTAACTGCCTGCCTAGTATTACGAACTGGATAGAATTGTCCAGGTAGATCTGAATGTAAAGGATGGTCAGAGTTATGAAAAATCTTATGGAACATGCATAATGAACTAATTGAATGACGGTGCAAAAGATTAATATCTAGATCAAGAATAAGAAATTTAGTAGACCGTAAGTTTCAGCAGCTGAACACCAGCCAGGAGAACAATACTCAAAACAAGGTAGAACGAAAGAATTAAAACACTTCTTCAGAATAGATTAATCACCATAAATCTTAAAAGACTTTCTCAATAATCCAATTTTTTGTGCAATTGAAGAAGACACAGACCTAATGTGTTTCTCAAAAGTAAATTATCAATACTGAGATCCGGATGTTGAGGAGCCACCGTCCTTGACCTACTTACAATCATACTTTGAGTTTTGTTAGGATCCAGCTTCATACCCCATAATTTGCACCATGCACTAATTTTAGCTAAATCTCTATTCAGGGATTCACCAACCCCAGATCTACATTCAAGGGATGGAATTGAAGCAAAGAGAGTAGCATCATCTGCATATGCAACAAGCTTGTTTTCTAGACCAAACCACATGTCATGTGTATATAGTATGAAAAGTAATGGGCCAAGAACACTACCCTGTGGAACACTGGATATCACATTCCCATATTCACTATGGTGCCCATCAACAACAACTCTTTGAGATCTATTACTTAAAAAATCAATAATAATGCTAAGAAACGACCCACCCACTCCCAACTGTTTCAGTTTGAAAACAAGGTCCTCATTATTAACATGGTCAAAGGCAGCACTAAAATCAAGGCCAATCATACGAACTTCCTGACCACAATCAAGGGATTTCTGTACAGCATTGGAGATTGTAAGAAGGGCATCACATGCTCCAAAGCCTTTACGAAAAGGGAGTAGATGATTACCTTCAGCAAACCTATAAGACGTTTTCCCAAAAGACGTTCAAAAACTTTAGATAATATGGAAGTTATGGAAATTGGGCGGTAATCAGTGGGACTTGAGCTACCACAAACACATTTACATAGAGGAGTAACATTACCAATTCTCCAACAAGTGCTAAAAGCTCCTCTTCTTACTAACTTGTGCAAAATAACAGATAACTATGGAGCAGCGAGATCTGCTGTAACAAAGGAAAAATACCATTTGGGTCTACACCTCCATAAGCATCAAGGTCCATCAACAGAGCTTTAATCCCACGAGATCGAAAAGCTAACGTAGTTAGTTTAGCCTCAGGAAAACAGGAATGAGGAAGTTCAAGTTTTTCATTACTCTATTTACTGTCAAAAACATCAGTCAAAAGGGTTGCCTTTTCCTTTGGACAGTGAGTGACTGAGCCATCTGGTTTAAGTAAACGAGGAACTGTTGCATCTACACCAAAGAGTGCAGATTTAAGGGTAGACCACCATTTATGTTCCAGAGTTGTACCAGAAAGGGTTTCTTTTATGGTTAAATTGTACTTCTTTTCAGTTGAGGCATAAACTCTCTGAGCAAAAGCTCGAAGCTGAGTATAGTTGTTCCAGGTCAAATCCGATCTGTTACCCTCCCAAAGATGATAGGCCTCCAGCTTCTCCAAATAAGCACGTCTACAATCATCATTGAACCATGTTTTGTCCTTCACTCGGTACCTTAGCACACGAGAAGGGATACACCTATCAATTATGTTGACTAGATTCTCATTCAAAGGGACAACTAGGATCTACACTACTATATAATTGTGACCAATTCAAGCAAAAAAGATCATGCAAAATCCCATTCCAGTTTGCTTGTGATTTCATATAAATTTTACAAGAGTATGATATATCAGGGACAGGCTACTTAATCTTCACTATTAATGAAATCAAGGCATGATCAGATGTCCCGACTGGCGAACCAACCTTACTATAGTAAAACCAAACGAAAGTGGCGGGTGAGACACAGAATATATCGTGTGGAAATCTGTCGATTTCGGTCATTTTACCTGGACAAGGTGGATTAGAGAATTCCTGAAACAGAAGATGGATTAAGGTCTTAAAGGGGAGAGGCCTCGTTCCCTCAGACTTCTTCATAGGGTTGTTTCTCAATCTTTAATTATATATATATATACATATATATATATATATATATATATATATATATCACGAAAGCAAGCTGACACGTGATCAGCATGAATATGTAGTATAGCCAGGAAGGGAAAATTAAGAGACTTAATTGGAGTTAGTAGTTTCATCCATTAGGGACATCATTAGAATCAACAATGAGAATGTATATACAAAGACATAGTATTCATACAGGAGAAGGGGATCCAACAGCTGTCAGTTTCTTGATAATTCAATAAAAGTCAGATTTTAGATAAAAGAGTAATGCCGGATTATCGGAAAACAGATCAGAGCTTAGGTCAAAATTTAAATCCCAAAATCTATCCTTCCATATCTTAGCCCTTGAGGAATGAATTTTCAGCTTATAAGATTAGGACTCCGATCGTGTCATCAAAGGCCATAAATGTCACCTCAAACAAACCTTGTTTATAAATGGTATTTCATCTCTCCGTATATAAAGCAGTGATTCGGATATGTAGTAGACAGTCAATCGACAGTACTTACAATGGAAAATTCTACAAAACGCTTTCTCTCTTCTTTAGCCAAGGAAATCGTTGATAATGTGCACAGACATTTTACTGAATAAAAGAAAAACAATGCTACTTTGATTGACGCGACAAAAGGTTGTGATCGTACCAGTGAAGCAACAGCAGTTCCAAAAAGGACTGTTGAGAGAATCATTAAGGAAGGAAATGATTTTGGACAACGTATGTTCAAAGATAAGAAAAGAATTCGTCCTCGACCAGTGATCGATATGGATGATTTTGACAAGGATGCATTACGTCGAATAGTGTTAAGGTTCTATGTTAGATAAGAGCTACCC
>NC_090732.1:100483047-100498047 GCF_036898095.1 Palaemon carinicauda | reverse complement strand
CATATATTATAAATTATACATATACACAAATATACATAATATATATATACATATATATACATAACATATATATATGTATATACTGTATATACATATATATACTGTATATATACATAAAACATATATATATATATATATATATATATACATATATATATATATATATATACATATATATATATATATATATATATACACCCACAAAAAAAGAAAGGAAACAGCTAGTATGCAGAAAATTGAAAAATTGAGAAGCAACTTGAACTGTCGTCAATGGAGGATAAGGATGGAATTTATGGAGGGGTTACCGAGCCAACTTGTCTTTATGAAAATAAAGTTTGGAAAATTAAGGATATTAAAAAAAAAAAAAAAAAAACATTAAGTTATTATTCTATACTTATTTGAACTACATCAACCTACTGCTTCTATCACACCTATCTGGAACACACTTCCACTTTTCTTGACCAATAAGTGTCCTCTTCAAATCTCTTACATCTCAATTATCCAACCCTTTTTTACATCTGGCCCTCGCCCCTTTGTCAAGGCATTAACCACTTACTGTAACTAGATAGTTACAGAATCCTTCCGGATAAACAAGCCAGACTGGTGTTTGACCCCTCTTTAATAACAGACATTTGTTTCCAAATTCTCCTTTTTTTTCAAACGGAGTTCACAAACTTTGGACCTAAGCAGGCTGGAAGAGGCTCATACATATAGGAAAATATACTGCGAATAGGTAAATAGATAAGCAGAATGGAATGTAGGGCAATAGGAAGAACAGGTGTATTCTTTATCTGTGAATCCACTGTAAAAAGATTTATATGTTAACCTTATTTTTTCATTATCTGTTTATGTACAAGGGATGATATGAAAATAATTCCTATCTTGTTTAGAATAGCTATGACAATAATATTTACCAAATTGCATGGGAAATACTGTCCTTTACGTCATCAATCAAACACAAAATTAACCTTTTAAAATTATAATTTTCAGCCATAATTTGGCCATGAACAATATTTTTAATAACTATAATTTTACATTACTATTTTTGTCTATTATTTTTTTTCCATTGAGAGAAAAGATCTTCCAAAGGTAATAATCAAGTCAAACCTATTTATACTCTATTTTTTCGGTAAATTATTTTCCTAAGTATGAACTTCCTAGCATTTTCTTAACATTTTTCTGACTAATTTCGTAGCATTTTGTCTTTTATCTTAAATTCCATATTTATCTTATGGTATTTGTTTATTACGAGTATACAAATCAGGTTTATCAAACTCCTAACAATATTCTTTTATTGTACTTTCAATAGGATATACAACTTGATTTAATTAACTTGAAAAATTTGCATAAAGTCTCGCTAGCGTTGACAGCATAATTCATCGAGTTAGGATTTTCCAAAAGTTTCTCTACGCATGAAACTATTCATATACGTTTTTCCATTCAAACCTTGCATCTATTTAATTTAAGTAGACGATGAATGTTAACTAAAGATTAACGAGAATGGAGATGAAATAAGAGACTTTGATACTTTTATGTTGTTCCAAGTATAAAGTTTTAAAACTTACAAGAGATTCCAATAGCTCTAAAATATAGGTTTTAGGCAATCTAAATAGCTTGAATTTTAAGTGAATGCTCAATACTAAAGAAACAAAGGACAGAACTTGTCTCACTGATCAGGGTTTTGAAGAAGTAAGCTTCTTTATGTGAAAGAATATTCCTTGCTGTAGAGTTTTCATTAGATATAAAGTTGAAAAGAATATGGATATCAATGACAGAAAGAATATGGATTGGAATACAGTTATTACTATCCTTTCTGATAAAAATTGAAAAAAGGATGAAGTTTTTTTTTTTTCTTGGTCTTAGTCTCCCTTTTACTCTTAAAATTCAATGTTTTTAAACATTTAATAGGTTTCGACAAACTGAGTTAAATTCTTGAGAAGGCGTGATAAACTAGACTCACTTACATTGTCTGCTTTTAAATATCCTAACCATGACGTTGAACAATTGTTTAAAATAGTAACAAAATTATACTTATCCCTCAATGAGGCAAAAAATACAAAAACAGCAATACAACCCAGATTCCATCTAGATGGTATTGCGACTATAATATAAGAGAAGAAAAGGACAGGTAATAACCGAAACATAATGACTTAACGTTTACCTTTGGACTTGTTTACATGGACATTTTCGTTTATATTTCACTAATTATATTTATATACAATATTTCAGTTGAATACAGTGGTAATAATAACAAGCTTATTGCCCAATGTACTGTAGTTCTCAGGTAAAGAATTCACGTTATTTCTAACAAATGGGTCAATCCCAGTATGTGATATGTGCTTACTAGGAAGTTCCACCCCAGTTAGTCGTCCTGATAAAAATATATACATTATTGAAGGTACAAAGTGACTCATGTATAAAGTAATCTATTTAAAATGAGATTAAAGGTAAATCGAAAAGAAAAGACATTCTTGGAAATAGTTATATATCACAATATTGGGGCGATTTCCTCCGGGAATTTTTATGTATATCTAAAAATAGTTTATTTCTTTTTAAATATCTGTGTAACGAAAAAAAAAGTGAAAGATATGTACCACACATTTCTTAATAAGACTATTAAATTAGGGCAGACATTCATTAATATATCTAAAATCATCTTAACGATGACATAGTGAAAATATCAAACACATTATCCAATATAATTCAGATCAAAATGACGAATGTTACAAAAATATGATCTACTGCTTTAAATGAAAAAGTCACAGGTATGCAATTATAAAGAAAACCACTAGGCGCATTACTTAAGCCATGCTTCTTCACGGGTCTCACTCACATTAGGACATGGTAAACTGACTAACATCTATGAATTGAATAGGAAGGTGAAAGCTGCCTCAAAAGGAAGGTGGGAAAGTTGAAGGGGGAAAGGTAGACGAGTGTGTGCGGACGAGTCACGTAGACTCCTCTGGGATAAAAAAAGAAGAGAAATCTGAAGTGTGGACTGAGCAGTTAGACGGTAACGCAAAGAAATAAAAAGGCACCAAGAAATTTTTTACCAAGTATTACCTAATATTTCTTTAACCTTTCCGTCATAGTCAATAAAAAACTTTTTAGATACTATCGCTAGTGTTATTTTCTCCTTTGACTGGCCAGACAGTACTACACTGGATCCATATCCCTGGTCACGGCTCATTTTTTCTTTGCCTACACATACACCGAAAAGTCTGGCCTATTCTTTCCAAGTTCTTCTCTGTCCTCATACACTTGACAACACACATTACCAAACAATTCTTCTTCACTCAAGAGGTTAGCTACTGCACTATAATTGTTCATTGACTACTTTCCTTTTAGTAGGGGTAGAAGAGACTCTAGCTATGATAAGCAGCTCTTCTAGGACACTCCAAAATCAAACCAATGTTCTCTAGTCCTGGATAGTGGCATAGCCTCTGTAACGTGGTGTTCTGCTGTCTTGGGGTGGAGTTCTCTTGCTTGAGGGTACACTCAAGTCTATATATGAAAGATCTGCTTTAATTTTGTTACTGTTTTTGAAACTTTTTATATTGTTCATTACTTCCCTTGTAGTTTATTTACTTATTTCCTTTCCTCACTGAGCTATTTTCCCTGTTGGAGCCCTTGGGCTTATAGCCTCCTGCTTTTCCAAATAGGGTTGTAGCTTAGATGATGATGATAATAATAATAATAATAATAATAATAATAATAATAATAATAATAATAATAATAATAATAATAATAAAAATAATAATAATCAGTTCGTCAAATTTGTGAAGGAAGCCTTCAATTGCATCATAGACAAAACAAATTGCAATCAAGAACCCCATTACACGAGGAAGGGAACAAATATTTTGAGTTTTTACTTTTACCTTAAAAACGAAGAGTTTTGCAAAATCATGTGGGTTTCATTGCAACCAAATAGATATATGTCTGTGTCTGGTTTCTGAAGCTAGTATAATATTTCGAATATGAATTGAGTTGAACAATCTAAACTCGAGATTACCAGACATATTTTGGTGTAATCTCTAATTAAAATTAGTTTAAAGGATAGTATCAGTTCTCAGCGAGTAGCCTAAATAATAGGTAATTCGTTCCGAATCTCTTTTTAAAATTATCATCAACAAATTTTTTATAAGTCTCAGAATTTTGCTAATTTAATGTCACTTACGTTCTAAAGAAAAGAATTTTGAGGAATTATTACGAACCAAATTTTTATAGCCTCTGTACAAGTGCACCTTCGTTTCATGGAGCATATTTACTGTGTACTGTAAGCCACACATGCCGCATGCACAGGGAAAATAGTTTGGTGTGATATTGGTTAAAGAGGTGGAATGTAATGTTTATTAAAAAAGAACGGGTCTTTATATCAAATAAGCGGTAGTGTGCAATGTGTAGATGAGTTAATTATACTACAGTATAAATGACAATTTGTGTGGACTTAAATTTTCTTAAATTAACTTGAATTTTACTGCACATGCCATTTAACCACGACTCAGTAGAAATAGTGACGGCCATTGCTGTTTCTTTTTCTCTTAAACCCAACCTTTGTTACAAGGAATCGCCTTATTGGAAGACATTCTATCTATATCTATATCTATCTATCTATCTATCTATCTATCTATATATATATATATATATATATATATATATATATATATATATATATATATATATATGTGTGTGTGTGTGTGTGTGTGCGCACGCGCGCACGTTTATACGTATTATACATATGAGCAAAATCCCACTTTCTGAATACGCATTTTTACCCCGTATGAACAAAATATAATTTTAAGCATATTTTCCATAGCCCTGGAACATCCTGAATTCTGCTCCTCTGTGACAAGGGGAATTATGCTACCGGTCATTTTATCATTGATTGTATTAGAATCACCATTTTAGACAATATTGTAAACCTAATGAGCATACCCTGTCTACAAGAATGGAATATAATTTGAAATAGTATAAAAACGTACACTAAATGAAAGACAAACGTCTTGGTAAATAGCACAATTTCCTGCAAACTAATTTCGGCTTTTTCCTTAAGCATTTTAATTTATCTAATTAAAGGTATATAAGGTCATTAAGAGAGAATGGTTCAATGGTTAAGAAGGAAAATATGAACACACTGAAAGTAACAAGATTAATTACTTTCGACTGATAACGTTTCTATTAGTAAGAACACTGATATTCCGGACTTTTTCCATACTTTCTTATATTTGGCGTTGGCCTACTTTGTTAATTCGTGGGTGATAAAAAATGAGAGAGAGAGAGAGAGAGAGAGAGAGAGAGAGAGAGAGAGAGAGAGAGAGAGAGAGAGAGAGAGAGAGAGAGAGCAATTCTACAAGTTTTATTCTAGCTGTGAAAGATTGTAGAATGATCTTCCTAATCTAGCAGTCGAACGGGTGGAACTTCAGACGTACTAACTTGGTGTAAATCTTATGATGTTGAACAGGTTGACATGTCTCATTTAATAGTTTATATATGACTGATCTGTTTTAACGTTGTTACCTTTCTTGAAATATGCCACATTCGGAGGTAATTTATATTTTCTCTAATACAAACCTGTAATTATTTAAGTGGATTATCTTTCGGCGAGGCTGGAAGGTAGCCATTAGACTTAAAGCCCGAGGTAATAACCCTACCTAACTACTTGAGTGGGTAGGAATGAAGTGGCTGGGGGGGATACCCAGCCGCCTGTATATACTCTCACAGGTTTGTAAATAGGATATAAACAAAGATGTTTCCCATTGCCTACCCCGCGGGAAGCAATAGCGATGTGGAGTGTATATTAAATTTATGGCAATACTAGGCTACACAAGGGAAGTGATTCTTACTTGCAAAGGTTGAAGCCAGCTTACAGAGGGACCCTGGCGCTGTACCCCAAGGGAGGGGAAGATGAAGAGAGAGAATTACCAGACATACTCTCATACATTCAAGACTTAACCCGGGTAACCAATGCCCTCAACCATCTGCTACCGGTCCAACAAGGAGCTCAAGGTACTCTTAAACTACCAGTTGAGTAGCCACCACATGACCAACAGTAAACATATCGAGCCTCCTGTGGGTCACGTCTTTTAAATGGTGAGCTGTGAACGTTGTCTGACGTTTCCACCTGCCCGCTTGTAATACCTGCAACATAGAAAATTCACTCTTGAATGCCAGGGACGTACTGATGTTCCTGACACCATGGGCTCTAGGTCTTTGAGCCGGAGAAGGATTGGGATTTAAAGCTCTTTCAATGACTTGACATATCCAAGAGGAAATGGTATTTCTAGTGATCCTCCTCTTAACCCTGCCAGACCTAACAAAAATAGATGTTAGTCTTGGCCGTGTTACTGCAGTGCATTAAAGATATCTCAAATTACTCAATGGACATAGTAACTGTTGATCTCGGTCATTGGTTACAGAACCTAGACTTACAATCTGAAATGGCCCGAATTTAGGGTCCAGTACCCCCGGATTTTGAGTATTTGCAATAAACTCAGGGACAAAGCTGAGTGTCACTTCCCTGCATCCCCTTGAATGGGCGATGCCACGCAAGAGCCCATGCAGTTCACAAATTCTCTTTGCCAAAGCTAAAAGGAATGCCATCTCCAAAGTGGATTTTCCTCCCTAAGGTATACAAGGAACTCGTCTATTACAGGAACAGTGGCGCCGAGTGGAGATATATTCCTTCCACGACACCAACCACAAAAGACCGTCCACTTAGCCTAGTACACTGAGAATGAGGATTTTTGCAAGTATCTGGACATTCTCTCCACAACTTATTGCAAAAAGCCTCTCTGAGAGAGAGGAGACATTGGATAGTTTCCTGGCATGAAGTCGAAGAGACTGGACAGTCTTGTGAAAGATGTTTGCGTGTGGTTCTTTGAGTAGATCTGGTCGTAGATGGAGTTCTCGCGGTAAATCTACTAGCAGTTGCAAGAGGTCCGGGAACCACTCTGCATGATGCCATAGCAGAGCTACAACAGTCATCATTAGATTTTTGGATGATCTGGTCTTGTTGAGTAGCCTTCTCATCAGACAGAACGGGGGAAAGGCGTACACGTCGATGATGTCCCACCGTTGTTGAAATGCATCCTGCCATAGAGTCTGAGGATCCGGGACTGCAGAACAGCACAGCAGATGCTTGCTATTCAGAGATGTCACGAACAGGTCTATTGTCAGGAGACCCCATAAAGTCAGGACTTTGTTGGCTATCAGAGGATTCAAAGACCATTCCAAGCCCACTATCTGAGTCACTCTGCTCAGATTGTCCAAGAGCAAATTCCTCTTGCCTGGAATGAAGCGAGCCGTTAGGAACACCGAATATTCTCCTGACAATCTGGGAATCTCTACTACAAGAATGCATAGAGACTGCAAAAGGTACAGCCTGTTTGTTTATGTAAGCCACTACTGTGGTGTTGTCGCTCATCAATCACTACTGTGGTGTTGTCGCTCATCAATCACTACTGTGGTGTTGTCGCTCATCAACACCAGGGAGTGACCTGCCAGAAACCGATGGAACTCATGAAGAGCTAGGTATGTAGCTCTCACCTCTAAGAAGTTTATATGCTGGTACCTTTCAGACTCTGACCAAAGGGCAGAGATCGTGTGATGCAGAAAGTGGGCCTCCCATCCTTCTTTTGATGCGCCTGTATACAGCATAAAGTCTGGAGGAGGGACGAGAAGATCTTAACCTTTGCAAAGGGTTTCATGTGCTTTACACCCAAGTAGATCCATTTTCTGTTCCTGAATTACTGGAACTCATGTGCCCGGCCGATCTGAGTGTTGGTCCCACACGGATTTCAGCTGTCATGGCAGGGTTCCGATCCTGAGGCGGCCGTTTGGAACTAGACGGAAAAAAGAGGCTAGGTGACCTAGCAGACGTAACCATTGATGAGCCGGTAGATCTTCTCATCTGAGGAAGGGTGATGCTACTGCTCTCAGCCTGAGTACTCTTTCGTCTGATGGGAAGACTTTCTGTTCGACAGTGTCAATGATCATACTGAGGTATACTAGTCTCTGAGAAGGAAGCAGTGATGACTTCGAGATTTATTAAGATCCCAGATCCTAACAAAAATCTAAAAGCATGTCTCGATGATGAAGGGTTATCTCCGAGTCTGCTAGAACCAGTCAATCGTCGAGATATCCGGGGAGACGGATGTCGTTCTTGTGAGCCCAAGATGACACTGGGGAGAACACCCTGGTAAAGACCTGAGGTGCTGTCACAAGACTGAAACAGACAACCTTTAACTGGTATATTCTGTCCTCGTGTACGAATCTGAGATACTTCCTGGAAGACGAATGAATTGGGATCTGGAAGTATGCAAACTTGAGATCCATCCAGTGTGCACATGAAGTTCCTTAGTTGAACTGCCTGGATGACCGTGTCTGCCGTCTCCATCCTGAACGATATCTGTCGAACAAACTTGTCCAGGGGAGAATGACTGACGACTGGTCTCCAGCCTCAAGACGCCTTTCTCAGAAGAGTTGACTGCAAAACCTTGGAGACCCATCCACGACCTCTTAGAGAGTGCCCCTCTGCAGCATGGTCTGGACTTCGGCCCAGAGGGCCAGCTCCATTGAGGATCCCTTCGCATAATAGTTTATGAGACTGGATCCCAAGTCATAGGAGGGAGTAATTGAATAAACAGGACGCGATACCCTACGCCGATCACCTCAATCGTCTAGGAATCTGCCCCACAATGCTGCTACCTCTACCAGAGGCACTACAGGCCTTCCCCCACAGGTGGTCAGTAATGATGATTAACGGTTCTAGCCGGAGCAACCACATTGGCCCCTCCTTCTAGCTCCCTTCTTTCTCCTGAAGGACTTGCTCCTTTTCTGGTCTCTGGTCTGAGAGGGGCGCTTAGACACCTTTGGAAGTCCAGAGGACCTACAAGTCAAGGGATTGGAGGTAGCCTGCTGATTACAAGAAGACTGGGATGGTCTTCAGTAGGACCTACATGTCAGGGCCCTATGGAGGAGAGAATCATTCAATGATTTCCTGCATCTTTCAGCAACCTTCTCAGTCTCTTTGGGTAAAATGAGAGGAACCTTCAAGCATGGAATTCCTTAAGCATGACACTTTCACTTCCGGCACCTCCCTGTGGAACTTCCCTATGATGGTGTCTGCTCTCTACAAGCCAAAAGAAAAAAGTTACATAGCTTCTTCTTCTTCTTCTTGGGGTATTAAAGCCAACACTTGTTGTACGTAGCTCACAGCTGTGAGAGTATATATAGGCGGTTGGGTATCCCCCCCCCCAGCACCCCCTGCCTACCCACTCAAGTGGTTAGGCAGAGTTGCCACCTTGCATTGTTTTAGTCTAATGGCTACCTTATAGCTTTGCCAAAAGATGATCCACATAAATAATGTAAGGTTTGTTAGTGTGGGAACAAATTTTAGTTTTTATTCATAACTTGAATATAATTTATATATTTCCTTATTTCCTTTCCTCACTAGGCTCTTTTTCCTGTTGGACCCTTTGGACTTGCAGTATTCTGCTTTTCCAACCAGGATTGTAGCTTGGCTAGTAGTAATAATAATAATAATAATAATAATAATAATAATAATAATAATAATAATAATAATTAGTCTCTACCATAAGCAATTACACAGAACCGCAGGTGGAACAAACTACAGAGGACTATTATAAACTTATTTTCACTTCACAAGAATCAGTTAGAAAAGTCTTCCTGATTTTTAAACATATGTGACCAGCCTAACTGATGACAGACTTTGTAGGTAAGGTGCTACAAAGTATCCATGTGTTTAAAAAGGAAAAAAAAAAAAATATGAAATAACTACGACATAAACATAGATCAATTAACTAATACAAAACATACAAATAAGAATCTAAAAGACAGCATTAAAGTTAACAGTTTCCATCCAAAGAAAATTTAATGCTTTTCAACAGAATACTTATACAGTTGCTCTGTAAAGTAAAATTGGTGTACTAGGTCTTGAGAAGCGATTGCATGAATTACTTGCTGAAATATATAAAAGAGCAAAACTGGATATATATGAGCGAAGGTATACATTTTAACTATTACTTTTAAGTGAGAGAAACTTATGATTTCAGGCAATTATTTCTAACATTCAAAGGTCACCAGGGAACTGCTGCTAAGTAGCCAAGAGAACGCTATTCCAATAGTGGTAAAACAATATTAAGCAACACCAACCGATTTCAAGCACCAAATACTGTATGTCAAGTGTCGGAGAAAAGAAGCTTTGACCTGAATTACTGCAGAATATACAGAACCATAAAACACAATGTAGCCTATAAAATGTGTAATATTAGTCAATAGCCCCAATTTTGCAACATCATAGCCTCATCTAATACTTACTATATTTATTGATGTATTTGCACCAAATACTGTATGTCAAGTGATGGAGAAAACAAGCTTTGACCTGAATTACTATAAAATATACAAAACCATTAAGCATAATGTACATATACACTGTGTTACATTAGTCAACAGCCCCAATTTGGCAACATCATAGCCTCATCTAATACTTACTATATCTATTAATGTCTTCTCATCTCTACCTATTACTCTTTCCTATTTAAAATGCAACAAGTACAGTATGTCGCTAGGAAAGACTCTAAACAATACAGTTCTTAGAACACATCCCTATGGAAAACCACGTGAGTGTCAAGATTCAGTGTGAACACCAACTTTAGATCATAACTCGTGCAACCCTAAAGGTTGGCTATATCAAATGCATCACTAAAATCAAGTCTAACAACTTTGGAACCAAACTTATTGTCAATATAACTTTGGTGTAACTAGTCATAATCTGAAAGTATTACATACACTTTATGTACTGTAAATATGAAATTTCCATTGAATACTCAAAGTTTCAGAAGAATTAAAAGATGAATTTTCAACAACTTGCAGAGGACACTGGCTGGGTGTTAATTGTCGAAATCCCACTTCCAAAGCAGCCACACCCTAGTGAATAAATGGCGAAATAATACGCCAAAATACAGAAAATAAACTATGCACACTAAAGGGAGAGTAACTCCAGACATTCTAGTTAAAAAAATCAGTAAACCACTCTGGACATTCTTCAACTTCTGCTTTCACTGGGTTTCTTTTGTCCCGTGAACAAAACGAAAATTTGATTAGAAAGGGTCAAGCAATCATTGAAAAGAACACACATTAGCGCCTGAGGGGGTGGCGCTGCTTTGTCCTTATGCAGAGGTAGTTAACTGAAAAATTGGAAGTTTGTCATGTGAAATTTCTAGAATTAGCAATTTAACAGCAAAAAATCACCAACCCAAGCCTGATTTTATGGTTGAGAGGAATATATCGTATGAATTTTATGTGGTTGTCTGAAAATAGAATCTCTCACTAATAGTAAAGCAAAATGGCATTTGTAGAACAAATAGCAGTTGTTTTCCGGCAGAAAAAAAGGAGAAACTATTCTAAGAGTGGGCCAAAAGAAAATTGTTACAGTGAAAGGAGTCTTCTTAATAAGCCAAAAAAATAAAGGGAATGAGAGATTCACTTGAAAAACAATAATGCAAAATAGGTTTAAAATGCATCTTAAGACTCATCACAATCATTCAAATGGTTTACCAGTACTTTAGAAAGCTTATTAGCTGGTGTATGAAAGTATTTTTTTTCCCTCCTTATGTTAGTTGTTCAATTTATCAAATGAAAAGTGAACTCTCAGCCATTATAACATGCTAGAAAACATCCATTTACAAATGCGATCTTTAAATTGGTGAACAAAATATATTAAACTCAGAGACCCCTGTGATTTGGTACTCTTCCCAACGAACAACTTAAGAGTCCTTCCAATTACGTTCTAACGATTAAATACAAATTATATATATACGAAAACATGCATTGTGAGAGAGAGAGAGAGAGAGAGAGAGAGAGAGAGAGAGAGAGAGAGAGAGAGAGAGAGAAATTAATTCTTCCAGAAATATTATGGTACCTTTGCTGTATCTTTTTTTTTACCTCAAACTCTCTTTTCCTTATCTTCTGCTCGCATCTGAACATCCATTTGACTGGAGTCAACACATGATTCATCCCTCACATGGGAGTTGGTGTTTTAGCAAGTCAAGGAATCAGGAAGGAAATTCTTTAGTCTCTCCTTCTCTTCATCTTTATTCTAAAATTCGTTTCCTCCCTTCACACTTTCCATTTACAACCACAGTCAAGTTTAGATAACTATTCTATTTCTACCCACTGATTATTTACTGCAGCCAGTATTGTTTATCATGGTTTTATAATTTTTCCTTGCAATTTGCTGTTATATTTGTATGAATATGCTTTTCGTATCCATGTAGAATAATCTGTAAGACATTATACTTTGCGCGTTTTTGAGTATTTAAACAAACATATGCATTGCATCTTTAATTATAAGAAAGCCTTTTGTCCAATGGAAAAATCTCTCTTTTATACTTACATTCATATAACACGTAAGAACACAATATTAAAAAAAAAAAAATTATCATCTCAGATACACACAGAAATGTCATTCCAGATATAAAAAATATATAGATTATCCCAGATGTAAAAATATATAAGGATTAACTTAAATAAATAATGTTTAATCTTATCAATCTATATTAGTTTTCAATTACGCTTCATATAAAATTTTATGAAAAAAAAAATCTTTTGTCCAAATAAAATTTTCACACACAGCAAGCGGTTCAGCTAGGTACAGCAGAAAGTCTTAAGCTCCGTAAGAAACTGTTATAAATCTTCTCCATTCCAGCTGTTGTGTCTTAACGCATTATCTATAAATATTTCAAAAACCTTCACCCATCAAACCCTATTTCTTTTAATATTCCTTCACGCCATGATCCCTTCTACCTTACACCAATATCATTACATATTCCTACCATCCCCATTTGACTCATTTATAATTTCAGTAATTTTTACCATATCACACTAATTCTAATTTCTAAATGTTCAGCCTCTCAGACCGCATGGTACCACAAATCCACCGAAATATCCCCATTTCTTTTTCATTCTAGCTTCTGATCTTCCATCTGCATGCCCACGTTTCTGATCCATATATTACCACTGGCCTGATTCATTCTCTTGTCAAACGCAACCCAGCTATCTTCCTCCATTTCCCTCAAGGCGCTTTTATCCATCTATCAGCCGCAGCACACATCCTCACTCTTGCTTTAAAATATATTCCAAGTGTTTGGAATTCCTTGTCTGTTTTAAATCTCGGCTTCTTCTATCTCTTAGTAATATTCTATCCCTCTTCTCGTTTTGCTGGACACTATAACCTCAGTTTTACCCTTATTTACCTTCATATTCCTACCAATCCCTTATGAATATTAAACACAGACCCAAAGAACTTTGTAAATTAAACAATCAGTCTCGAGACATCGCGTCTCCTCGTCAGGGAGTAGAATACTTTTCACACGAAAGAGTAGTAATTTCTACATAATGCTTTAAAAATATATTTTAGTTTTTGAACGAGATCTATTACATGCATCATTAAATGTTTAATTTAGTTACCCTCCACAATTGCTTAAAAACTACATGAAAATTCACATTAGCTTCTTGTAGTCTTGCATTACGAATTTTACTTATTAAGGTTTCTATGTGCATTCCATTTCCCTAAAATCTTTCTCACGTGCTACAAGGAAACCGTTTTGAATAATTGTTATAATAATAAGAGCCATAGTCAGCAAGGAAGAATGCCTTCAAAGCTCAATTCTCTTTTCCCCGGTTAAATATAAAACAAGAGGGGCGCTCAGTAGAGCACAGACCTCCACCAGGGCAGCTATTTCTTCACCTTTTGAGCTGATTTTCGACGTTTTATTCGTCTGTGACCTTGACATTTGACCTTCCAAATTTTAATCATTTCAAGTTCTTTACACAAGTTCAAAAACAATGCGTTTCATTATTTTACTATTAAAATTATGGCTGTATGGTTGATGACCGGGATTTTACCTTCTGCTTGACCTTGACCTTGAACTCCAACTTGACCTTTGACCTTAGCATATATCAGTTTACGTGGATTTTCGTACACTCAAATATGAACCAAGTTTGAAGGATCTGTGACAACAGATTCCAAACGTATGGCTGATTTGACTTGACAATGACCTTTGCCCTTCCAAAATTTAATAATTTCCAGCTATTTACACAACAGTTAATCACTGCAAGTTTCATTACGCTACAATTAAAATTGTGGTCAGAAAGTTTTTCACAAAAACACAATCAAACACACAAGCAGGGAGTAAAAATAAACATCCATTACTACAGAAATACCTCTCTATCTCGTCAATATATTCTGAACTGAAAGACGTGCTTGTTGAAAATTTAACTACTTGTTTACGCCGTTAGGTTGAGGGGAATTTGGTTCGTCGTTAAGAGTATGATACTGTTGTTAAGGCATTTAACCAAATACGGCTGCATGGATCTATAGTTTGCAAAATTAACTGATTATTGTAATATCTACCGTCGTTCGAAACTCAATAATAATAACGAAAACTTTATTACTAGGACATGATATATTTCAGAACTTTTTAATACTATATAGAAAATATCGATGCTGCAAAATAGATTGACTCTTTCAAAATTTATAATGAATAAAAATAGAATACAAATTTACAATGTCCTAATGGTAAATGATGATCAATGAAAGGAATCAACAAAATCTTAGGCCGGAATTAAAGACGAAATGAAACAAATATAGCAAGGAAAGATAGCAAAGACGTGAGAACAGTAAAAGAATAAAAGGTTGAGGAGCATGATAAAAATATCGTATGCAAAAACGAGGTACCTTCAATACAAAAGTCCCATGAAACCTTTCATAGATATATATATACCGTGTATATATATATATATATATATATATATATATATATATATATACTTGCATATATATATATATATATATATATATATATATATATATATATATATATATATATATACATACACATACATATACCAAGGCACTTCCCCCAATTTTTGAGGGTAGCCGACATCAAAATTTAAAAACAGGGGACCTTTCCACTCTAC
>NC_090732.1:100418047-100478047 GCF_036898095.1 Palaemon carinicauda | reverse complement strand
ACATACATACATACATACATATATATATATATATATATATATATATATATATATATATATATATATATATATATATATATATATATATATATGTGTGTGTGTGTGTGTGTGTGTGTGTGTGTGTGTGTAAAGAACAATAAGCTAGAAGTCTTAGTACCTATATCAAGTATATAAACTCCCGTTCCACACAAAAAAATGTAAACCCACAAATTTCTTTTATAGTCATTACCGGGATCACACGAGTACGGTTGCAAATGGCGAGGAAACTATGACTGGGATTCAAGAGATAAACATCATAGTTAAAAAGAATCCTAAAGCTTACCCTAGACAAACCATTTTCCATAATCCATTTAACATTTATGCTAACTTGAATAGACACGGATAAACAGTTTAAAAGTATCACATCTAGAGGCTATTCAAAGGAATTCGTTGATAAATTGACTAGTTAGCTTAACAGTAGCATATACGGACAAAGGCATATAGCCTTACCTTATTGCAATCGAATGAATAATACCTAAAATAAAAGACTTACTTGATTTTTCTTTTGAATAAAATGTTCCTCGTTATTTTGGTGTTGACTACTGCCAGAGACAATTTTCAAGATACTCCAAATCATGCTTAACCTGTAAGAAAGGGTGCAGATATATACTAGAGAAGTCTGGTTTCATTAGCGAAAAGAAAAATCTTTAATTATAAATCAAATCAAGAAAGTATTAAGATATCGCAAATTAAAAGAAAATTTTTCAAAAAATCCGTCTACAACTTTAAATTATCGTTACTAAACTATTACTATTCATATGTATATATTGAACTATTTTGAAAATCAAAAACTTGAAACTAATTTAATAGTCTTTATCAATTACAAACAGTCAATCTGTATTACCAACAAGCCAAGGAAAATGTATGTGTAATGCAGTATTTTTTCTAATTAATACAAAGATATCCGTGTTATTGCTATTTACATATACCATAACCATCAGTTATATCATTCTTGCCATTTTCCATCAACCTTTTACTGTTCACAAAGTGAAAATATCACGCATTTGAAATGTAATTCATTTATTAAAAAACTGCTCAAACCGTTTTCCTTAGCTTCCTGTAAAACAAACTCTGCAACATAAAAAAAGAAAAAAAAAACTTTTGACTCACCATAAAAAGAAGGCGAGAAGTGAACGCTCTATCTCTTGCAACGGAGTAGTCAGTCCTCTTGGGCCAAAATTCTTGATTGACATGCAGTCACTAAAACAAACTAAGCTTCAAGGCCAGAGATACATAACCTAACATATATCCTTAATGCCATATTATAAGGTTTGATCTGCATAACCTAAGAATTTTAACCTATTCATAATCTCTGACCAGCCTAACAAAACCCAATAGCTAAATAACTCGATTCGTCCAAAACATCACACAACACAAGCGGCAGAGGAGAACTAAGACATGCAGCAAAAATTATATATCGGCCCCCTTATCTATCCCCCCATTCCTTCCCACCAACATTCCTAGGCCAAAAGCGCTGATTTGTTTAAGAATATTTTCTTCGGTATTTTGACTGAGTCTAACGCTTCACATAAGAAGGTTATTATCTTACTCTAATGTTAATAAACTACAACACACGTATTTGTTGTTGTTTACATTCTTTCTAACGCCATATTTGAACGCTTATTTATTCGGAATTAAAGCAAACGTTATTAGTAATTTTGAGACTTTTAGAAAATATTAATGACAAAGTGAGGTACACCAGAACACTGCAATTCAAAAGCTTACAAAAGACCTAACCAACAGATGATACAGATATCGAACCAAATAATCTGAATCCTAAAAAATCTGAAAAACAATTACAAATGCAAATTAAGGTTATGAAAGTAATAAAATATTAAAACACTTAAAAGGAAAATATAAAACACTCACCATCTGCAGCCACACGCAGAGTTTCTTGCACCATGGATGCAACATTGAAGGCTTTTATTGATAAGTAAAATGGTAAAAAATATCAGATGGGAAAAACTACATGAAGAAAATGTTGGTGACCAGCTATTTTCAAAGATGTTGATAATCCTAATATAAAAAAAAAAATAGATCACAAATCTTTTCACAGAGGAACAAGAATCAACGTCAAAGAGCACAAGACAGCGCGCAAAGCAAGCAGCAGGGAATAACGAAAGCGGTCGCCAGAGAATGAGGAAAGCGAGAACACATTCGCGTGCAAATATCAAAGATTGAAAGAAAAGATCATCGCCAACCCAAAAGCAACTACCTCTATAATTCTCTTCCTCTGTGAAATGAATGTTCAAGACTTTTTGAAATAAAATATATACATTATAATTATAGTAGTAAGCAAAGCAAGTTTCATAAAACGGTGTAATGTGTGAAGTTCTGGTTAAATCCTTAGATATCTATTAAACACAAAGCTTTTCTATTCCAAAACAAAAGCCAACTAAATTACACGATGAAATAACCACTTCTTTTTCAAGAGAAGCCTTCAAAGTAGCATATTGCACACTGAGCCAAAACTAACATGCAAATCTTACTTGCTACACAATTATATAACCACATTGCTAACATAAAAAAGGTTAATTGAGAAATAGTATGCACAATGGAACAATACGGCATAATACACATCATAAATATTTACACAAATAACTGCACACATCATAAATATTTTTACATATAATTGCACACATCATAAATATTTATACAAATTGCATAACGTCAGAAAAACACAAACATAAATGAGCAATAAGATTTCAATACAAACTGAGCATTCATATTATAAAAAAAAAAAATCAATAGGCTTTAAATATCACCCGAGAAAAATATACGCAGTTTTACATGTTAAAAAAGACATACTCATCGCGAAAAACAAAACAAGAGAGACCTCCTTTCACAGATCTCAATGGTTGTTAAAACATCCCTAGATCACCACAGAATACCATCTCCTGTGGTAAAAGTTCCCAAATCCCTAAAATAATCTTATAACCTATTTTGCATATACAGTACTTCTATGGGACTAAATTCTGAACACAACAATTGAATACCATATTGTATTCAGAGTTACCATGTATGAGGCTGGAATTGCAACAAAGACGTAAAACTAATAAATAATAAGTAAGAAAAAATCTAAAATTCCAGGCTCAGGTGCACCATGGTGATCCCACCTTTATGAAGAGAATGAATCTGTAAAGAGAAAAAAAAATTAACTACAGAAAAAAAATAGCTAAGATCTTCAAAGAAATATTTACTAATAACAATGATCCTTATCAAATACAACTACTTTCAAACAACAGATACGTTACTTTATTAGTAATAAATAAATGCAAAATATGAATATAGGACTACATAGCCAATCAGATGGTGGTTTGCAGAACCAAAATAATCCAGAACATTTTCTCTATACTTGGTATTGGTACCATCATAATCAATATTCCTACCCATTAGTTTATAACTCTAGTGAGGTCAATAATGCTACCCATCTCTTCCCTTATTCTGCTTGGATTGCATCCTTCAGAGTCTGCCATTCCTCACAATGAAAAGTTTTGGATTAGACTGGATTTATGTATTTAGGCTGTATTGCTTAGATATGGGACCTGAGACCATTCAGCACCCAAGTATAAAAACCATACAGTTACACTGTGAAGTAAAATTTAATAGTGAATGATAAAAGTAAAATGATGTATAACAAAAATAGCTAAGGACCGAAAGAATGCTACAAAGAAACCTACTATGAATTCAAGAAAAAAAATAGTTCTTTTTTTCCTTCAATATCCCCCATGCTGATCATTTGTTGGTGCATAAAAAAAACTATAACAGTCATATTGCACTGCTTTGATTTAAACTTTACAAGTAACAATGTACTATTTACAACTCTCCATTTCGTTAATGTCTTTTCTGCTCTTGGTGTCATCATTCCTACCCTTTCTCTTCCAACTCCATCTGTTCTTCCTGAGTCGATATATATACATATTGCCTTGGTCTGAAATTTCTTTACCAATCCCCTCACAACGCATTTCATTTAGGGCTAAAATAGCCAGCCTATATTTCATAAATTCATTAGCCACTAGATGTAACTTCCCAATCTAACATTCCAGTACCCAATTTTCCATTTTTCTGTAGTATCTATAAACCGGATGGTTCTTAGCACTCCACTACGCCTGGGAATGGGGGCCATTCTGTCATTTCCGCTTTCCTTAGACTGATTAATCCATAGAGGATTCATTGGCTAAATTCATCAAAGTATAGCCAGTTCCTTGTGATTCGAACTGAAATAATGTCATGAATAGGAGAAATGAAGGTAATAAACTGATTGAAATACATGAAGCTGAGAAAGACCTTGATGTGCCCATTACTATCACAAACTAAAAGACCGCTCAATAGATTTAGTCATCAAAACGAGAAAAAATGCCTATGGTACTAGAAATAATTATCTACATAAGAGAGTCTGTAAATAATAGCGAACAATACTGGCTTCTCCCAAAACCGACTCAAGACGTGCTTCCTTCTTAAATACCTTCCAAAAAACCCTTTTTCACGGAAACCTTTGTCCAAGTCAGGCCTTTGTTAGTTCAAGTGACGTCTTTTTGAGTATTTTTCGATGGAAGTTATAGAAACTTGTAACGACTGCAGTAATCCATACTTGAAAGCATTTCGGTGAATACCAATGTTGATAATTTTCTTAAATCTCATAATCTAACAGCCCAACCTTTACAGTGTCCCAAATGCAGTACTAAGCTAAGACAAAGAAGAAACAGCGATGTGGATATACAGAAGTTAAGACGTCACAGTCACAACATCCCGGTGACCCATAAGCTTCGTCGTCGTGGTCATGAAAGTAAGTCATTAATTTCTTTAATTTTATATATTTGCAGGAAGAACCTTGGCTAGGGGTTGTGACCTGGGAAGGTTTGTGATCTGGGAAGGAGGTCTGGGGGCTCGGCCCCGGCTAGGGGTTGTAACCTTGGAACTATTAGGTTAGATTAGGTGGTTTGGTATTATTGTACTGTATTACAGGCCAATGTAACCTAGGAAAAAAAATACTTATTCTTATAGAGAAAATTACGCTCTTTGAAAATGACACTCGTTCCCATTACAAATGAATATTTTCAGAAATATATATATATATATCTATATCCTACAATAATGGTGGACCCCCAGTGGGAACTCGGGGTTTTGGGTGGGGAAAACATCCTGGGGAAACGATATATAAACGTAAAACAAGCCTTTTCTTCTCTATACATTACCTTCTTGGATGTATAATAAACGGAGGAAAATACAAAACAGTATAGCTGGATAAACTTTGGAGGCGCCGTTGCAAAGGCTATGTCCCATGAAAAAATACAGTAACTAGTGCTGCCAACGTGTGATGTAGATCAAATGTTAGCATATCATGCTAACATTAGCAGTGTTTTTCATTTAATTTTTCTCATTCTACTTGCCCGTTGTAGTCGCTCTTTTATGTGTGTTTATACATAGCAGGTTTCGACCTTCTGCGAAGAGACTTTTCCTCCACCAATATGACAAATTCGAAGATAGTTTGTATTTTTCCTAACCATACAAACCTTAGCTATTTACATTGGGTTTACCTTTTAGCGCAGCTGAAATGGCAAGTCATTACAATTTAACGAGGGTGTATTACCCCCGCGCTATTTAGCGGGGGGGTAGGGGAGTGGTAGCTAGCTACCCCTCCTCCCCCTCCAACACAGATGAATGCTCACTTTCACTTAGAGGTAGGACTTGTCTTGGGGGACAGAGCTGGCGGGCAAATATGTGTAAATAGCTAAGGTTTGTATGGTTAGGAAAAATACAAATTATCTTCGAATTTGTCATTTGTTCCGTAACCGAAATACAAACCACGCTATTTACATTGGGTGACTTACCCATTAGGTAGGGTGGAAAGTCCCCAGCCATACTGGCTTTGGCTTTACCCGGGGACTCAAAATCTGAGTGAGTCGCACTCGAGAAAAGGAGTCCCTGCTCCTCACAAGTTCCTTGCTCCGCAAGGAACCGTGTGGCCTACGTAAGCTTGTGTGTGAAGGAAGAAGTGTGACCCGTCCTAGGCAGTTGACCTGGAGTTCCAGAAGGAACTCTGGGTTAGGACGTTCCCAATACCATCTCGTCAGGGTATGGGGGACGCGACAGTATTGACTCAATACTCGAAACACAAGGAAGCATGGTTTACCTGCAGAGATTCGAGGTCAGCTATGCAGAGACCAGGATGCTGCTTCCCCGTAGAGGGGATGATGAAGAAAGAAATAAGGGCCAGACATACTTCTTTCGTTCATGCAGACTAAAACCTGATAACAATGCCCTCAACCTTCTGCTACCTGTCCAAAAAGGAGCCTGAGGTTAGACCAGCTGTTGTGTAGCCACCACAGAGCGATAGAAAACGTATCGAGACTCCTGTGGGTCACGCCCTGCAGGAAGCGGGCTGCGAAGGTCATTAGACGCTTCCAGACTCCAGCTTGTAGCACCAGCGTCACAGAGTAGTATTACTCGAAGGCGAGGGACGTTGCGATGTATCCAACATCGTGCTGTAGGGCGACGTGACGGGGAGGGTCTGGAGACAGGTCGAGATGAATGTCCTTGAGTCCGCGCTGAAGAGGTATACTGGTGACTCCCCCGTGACCTCCTTGTGCTCCCAAATCGGCTGCAACTGAGGACAAACTGCAGCTGTTCCCAAAGCTAACCTCTCGATTCCTTTACTGGCAAGAAAGAAAAAGTCTTAGGACATCAGATACAGAATGGAGACTCAAAATCTTGAAGGAATTGGACCGAAGGGCCGGGACCCCCAGATTCTGAATCTAGCCAACAACTCAGGAGCAAACCTGAATGTTGCCTTTCACTCTTCCTTAGAAAGGGCGGAGTCGTACGAGACCGAGAAGATTGCTTACACACTGGCCGTGGCCAGAGTGAGCAGGAGACCCAAGGCGGAATACAATCCGACGACTGTCGTAAAGGGTCTTGAGAAGATCTCTTAAAGGACTAAAAGTCCGAGCCATGCTCCAAGTTGGAGGTCTTCCTCCGACTAGGGCAGGGATGATCGTACCTTCGCATGAGCGAGGAAAGATCCAGCGGGCAGGAAAAAGTTATTCCTTTAAGCCTGAAGGTCAGGGAAAGGCTTAGTGACAGGCTTCATTGCCGAGAGCGGAAAGGAGTTTCCTCCCGCCGAAAGGCAATAAGACCGTTATTGCTGGAGAAGAGGCCTCAAGGGAAGAGGTATATCTCCCACGGCACCAACCACCGAAGACTCTTCACTTTGCCTGGAAGACCCCTGAGGATGACTATCGCAGATGACGCGACCTCCGTACCACGACTGTAGCGGGTTGTCTCTTCTTGAGGAGGAGGCGTAGTGTCTGCAGATATGAAGCCGAAGCGACGCCCCGGTTCGGGAGAGATGTCGCAGTGTGGTTGTTTGATTAGTCTGCGCCGTGGGAGAAGCTCGCCCGGGAGTTCCGTCGGGGGAAGCAGAGGGTCCAGAAACCGTTCTGCGCATAGTCCCAGTGGAGCTCTCCCATTGAAAGGTTGACAGACAACCTGGTCTTGTTGAGACCCATTGTCCACAAACAAAAAGGAGGGAAGACGTAGGCGTCGAAGTTGTCCCACCATCACCGGAATGCATCTTACGAAAGTCTCGGGGTCTGAGACTGAGGGGAAGAACAGCGGAAGCTTGAGGTTCCAAGCTGTCGGGATCAGGTCCCCCAGACCAGGACTTGCTGGTTACTCAAGGTCAAAGACCCCCAGGTACACTCTTTCTACGAGGCTCTGCTCGGATAGTCGGAGAGAACATTCCTCTCCCTGGAAAGAGAGAGCCGATGGTGGTATTGAGATAATCTCAATCATCCCGGTATCTCTACTGCAAGATGTGAAGGTGTGAAAAAGCGTCCGCTGCTGGTTAGAACACGCCAAAATCATGAAGTCGACGCGCACGGGGCGACTCGGCAGGAGCTGTAGGATCTGTAGAGGGTCAGACTACGGCCCCTAAGCCTGCCTGAATGATGGAGAGGTATCCTTCAGGTCTTGACCATAGGCCTGGACTGGAACATGCCCCCCCCCCCCCGCCCCCTTTCCTTTGACGAGTCCGAGAACAGCATCAAGAATTGCAGGTCTAATAGTTCCGCTGGTCCCATAGGGGCCAGTAAGTCCGGTTAAACGTTGCCTGAAACTACCGGAACTTGGACCGCCCCACATGGAACTTATCCTGAGGCGACCGTTCGGACTATAGACGGGTCAATGATGAAAGGAGAAATAGGAAACGTTCCAAGGTAGGGCTGAAAGCTCTGCTTGACTGAGAACAGGTACTGCGACTCTCCTCAGTCTTGCCACAGTCAACTGAAAGGAAGGCTCAGAGGATGTGGCAACAGAATCTGGCGTCCCCAGGTGGTCACCCATCCAAGTACCGACCAGAACCGACGTTGGTTAACCTCGCTGGACGGACGAGAAGCGGGGTTTCCAACGTGGTAAGGCTGTTGACTCAATATCATGGCCAGATACTTCAGATGTTGAGGCAGAAGAAGAGAAGGCTCCAAGCAAAGTACCATGAATCCACACTCATGGTAAGCATCTGGAAGCTTGTCCCGGCGCTGAAGAAGGTCGAACCCGAGCCTACCGGAGTTGACCAGCCCTCCAAAAAGCAGAGGAGGCGGAAGCCTGCACCTGAGCGGCCATGAGGAAAGCAGGGAGAGTTCTCTGGGGAAAAAAACCTGCTATGCCACGGAGGGATAGCCACACTGCATCATAAGCAGGAATACTTGCAGTCTATGCTGAATTCCACGAGCTCCCTGGAAGATGGATGGAATGGAAACTGAAAGTACCCGTCCTTCCGAACCAGGGTTTAAGGAGTCCTGTCGCCTCGTTACCAGTCTGATCGATTCTGCTGTTCTACGCTGGCCGAAGTTTGTTCGACAAACTTGATCAGGGCTGAGAGGTTGACTACGGAACTCCCCTCTCAGATCCTTCCCTACAAGAAAGGATCGACTGAAGAGGCCGGGGGTTAAGCCGTCGATGATCCTATGGAGGACCTTCGCCTAAGGTATGGAACATTTTGCCCAACCGGGCAACTCTTGCCGACGCTATGGCATAGAGGTTCAGAGACACTGAATTCTCTGACAGAGACGGCGGGCGCGATATCCTTGGCTGATCACAGAGATTGTGCGGGAATGGGCATCGGGAAGCTGTCATCCGGATGAGTAACCCTAAGCATCCTCCCAGCGAGAAACCTGCAATCCTAGAGTTCGTGAACTCTGCCGCTCCTTTTAGGACTATGCCCCCCCGGGGGAGCCTCCCGAGCCATCTGTTCCTGACAGGAGGAAACTGCAATTGGACACCTTGTCCCAGTTGTCGTAGCCGATAACTTAGGCCGACGTGGTTGAAAGAAAAGGGCGCTGGAGCCCTGCAGAGTCTGGAAGAAAGAACCTTGGAGGAGTGAAAACGTAAGTCGATTTCCTCCGCGCAGCCGCTGTCTAAGTCTCTGTCCTTGGGCACAAACAAACTCTTCTCAAGGATGGAAGGGTGTCTGAGGTCGTCGACCTCCCCAGATGAGACACCCGAAGGAAGCCCTCAGTCAGCGCGTCCAGATGGTATAACATCGAGCTTGTCCGCAAGTTAGATACTTAACGACGAAAGGCCAAGGTGCCTGAGCTCGAGAGGAGGTAAGTACCCATGATCTTCCTGTAGCTTCCTTGAACCAAACCTCAGGCCGTAACCGAGGAGGGAAAGGACCTAGTAAGCCCCCAGAGGAAGGGGTAAGCAGTCACCCCTTGTCCGATGGAGAAATCTCGAACGGAAAGCACCCCCCCCCCCCCCCGCCAAAAATCCTTCCAGGGAATGACGGGGAAGGGCTAACCCAGGTTCTGGAGAGAGGAGTGTTGCTCAGACCTCCCTGAAGTTTCTTCCTATTCTTGCAAGTGCCATGCTCTGCGTTTACAGGGTGAGGCCGTGTTCTGGAAATACGCTCCAGAAGAACTCGCCAGGCTGGCCATGCTGCGAAAACCCCAATGGGAATCGTGGTCGCAATCGCCCTGGAGCTTGCGCGATGGTAATTCAAAGATTTGCGCGTGGGCGAACGTGGAAGCGCCCATGCGCAGTCACGCAGGAACGCAAACGAAGGTGAGCGAAGGAGCGCAGAAGGAGGGCGAGCGTGGTAGGAAGGGCGAGAGCTGGTGGTCGGCGAGCGATAACTCATAGACGAGCAATGGATACTGCAAGAATTAAGCGGACGTTTGTGCAAAGAAACACCGTCGGTTCGCGAGACGGAACACCGTCGGTTCGCGCGACGGAACACCGTCGGTTCGCGCGACGGAACACCGTCGGTTCGCGCGACGGAACACCGTCCGTCCGCGCGATGGAATACCGTTTTTTCGCGCGCGGGCGAACAGAGGAGAGCAGGGGCGCGGACGCCCATGAGCGTAGACGTGCAGGCATGTGGGCGTGTGGGCGCGGAGGCGAATGATCGCGCGGGCGCACAGGCGAGCGGTCGCGCGGGCGCACAGGCGAGCGGTCGCGCGGGCGCACAGGCGAGCGGTCGCGCGGGCGCACAGGCGAGCGGTCGCGCGGGCGCACGGGCGAGCGGTCGAGCGGGCGCACGGGCGAGCGGTCGCGCGGGCGCACGGGCGCACGGGCGCGCGGGCTAACGGTCCATGGGCGCGCGGGCTAACGGTCCACGGGCGCGCAGGCGAACGGTCCACGGGCACGCAGGCGAACGGTCCACGGGCGCGCAGGTGAACGATCCACGGGCGCGCAGGCGAACGGTCCACGGGCGCGCAGGCGAATGGTCGCGAGGGTGAGCAGGTGAATGAGCGCGAGTCCGAGGCAGCGAACGCAAGTGTTAGCGCGATGGCGAGGAAACGCGCTGCCGCGTGGGCTAGGAAGACCGCTGGCGATATGGATCAACAGGCGATCGGTGGCGAGCTGGTGAGCGCTAACGAGCAGGTTGGCAATGGCGCGTTGTGGCATGTCGACGCGTTGGCGAGCGATGGCGAGCAGCATGCGCAGGTGGGCGGTCGCGCGATGGCGACCAGCATGCGCAGGTGGGCGGTCGCGCGATGGCGACCAGCATGCGCAGGTGGGCGGTCGCGCGATGGCGACCAGCATGCGCAGGTGGGCGGTCGCGCGATGGCGACCAGCATGCGCAGGTGGGCGGTCGCGCGATGGCGACCAGCATGCGCAGGTGGGCGGTCGCGCGATGGCGAGCAGCATCCGCAGGTGGGCGGTCGCGCGATGGCGAGCAGCATCCGCAGGTGGGCGATCTCGCGATGCCGAGCAGCATGTGCAGGTAAGCTAGTAGCTGGCGAACCATGTTCCTTCAGAAGTGTTGGAGAACGTTGGCGTGCCGGCTGTAACACACGCGGGCGACCCGGAGATCGCCGAGAGACAGGTGATCGCTGGCGAGCTGATGATCACTGACGAGCAGAAGGCAACGCGTGGAAGCCTGCGCATAGAAGAAGAGTCCTTGACCCATACCTGAACCGAAGTTCTAGATTGCGAGGGCGAACGTGGGCGCACAGGGAGCGTAACAGGAACCAACAGGAACAGCAGGGATGATCATCATGAGAGCGCTGACGAACAGGAGAGCGCTGATGAGCAGGAGAGCGCCTGTGCGCTAACACTGAGCAGGAGCAGGAGAGAACACAGCAGAAGGGCGTGCAGGGGAACCCTGACACGCAAGGGAAGAACCCCCGTGGGAGGCAACCCTTTGCCCCGAAGGAATCGTTGTCCATCGGGAGACTGATGTCCGTCGGAAGACCGTTGTCTGTCCGCTGGGAGACTGGTGTCCGTCGGAAGACCGTAGTCCGTCGGGAAGACCGTTGCCCGTCGGAAGACGAGATCAGACTGCTGTCCATCTGCACCAAGGCGGAAGATCAAGAAAAAGGAGTTGTAGGCTGCAAACGGAGATTCAAAATGGCGCCTCTTAGCACCCTTATAGGGAGATGAGAGGCCCTTACGACGAGGCGGACGGTGGGCCTTACGGCGATGGAGGCCAACAGCAACAGCAGCAGAAGAATCCTCCAAAGAGGAGTCTCTATGAGTGTACTCTCGCGAACAAAAGAGAAACACTTCGTAGAAGAGACTGGTCAGCCAGTGACCTAAAAGGAGCAATCCTCCGAAGAGGAGCTTCTGCAGTTGCCCAGCCCCTTGAGCGAAACTGCAGGTGTGACCGCTCAGCACCAAGAGCATAGTCGCACGAAAAAAAGGCAAGAGAAGAACCCCCCAAAAGGGAAAAAACTCAAGCCTGGACAGGAAAAACTTCCCTCGGAAGGAAAGTTACCCGCCCAAGGAGGCAAGCCTCCTGAGAGTTCTAAAATGAACTGGAGAGCTGTCCGTCGTCACGGGAGTACTTCCAGTAGAAGGAGACACGCCCCTGACGAAAATACAAGGGGGGAGGCCGCAACAGCCGAATCCCCAGGCCTCAACAAGACAGCTCACACCGTTGCCATATTACAGGAACGAACTAAATCGGTAACTGTAAAAAAATAAAACAAAAATCATTAGTACACATTCATTCCCCCGGGAAGGCTCCGAAGAGGAATCCCGAGGGAAAGGAAACAAGAATTACACAACAGGCACGTGCCCTCACAACCACTTACACTCACGGAAGGAGAGCTGTAACCAAAACAGAATTATAACAATTATAATTATGTAACTATGTAATTATGTAATTTAAAAATTAATGAACACTAAAGAAAGAACGAAAACCCTGAAAGGAATCGTTCTACAAGCTGAAAAAAAAACAACTACAATTAGATTCATAAACTAATTGAGACAAACGTACGGCGTAGCAACCCCCCCACACGGAGAGGAAGCTACAAGGGCGTAGTAACACGTAGTAAAAGGGTGAACGACCTCAAGAGAGAGAGAGAGAGAGAAAGACCGAAGTCAAACTCGATCGCCACCCATAAAACACGCCGTGGTGGCCAAACTGCCGAGGACACCATGTAGATATCGTACACTACACACACAAATCTGAAAAGGAAACTTACTGATTTCTATACTCAAATATATATACAAACATGAAAACATGTTTACATATATATTGACGAAAAGAAAAGTAAGCGATTAAGTAAAGACAAAACAAGCAATGGCTGCCAAGAGAGGACCAAGACAGAGATGTCTGTCACAGTCCGAGCCAAAAGTGAAAGTGAGCATTCATCTGTGTGTGAGGGGGGGGAGGGGTAGCTAGCTACCACTCCCCTACCCCCCCCCCCCCCCCCGCTAACTAGCGCGGGGGTAATACACCCTCGTTAAATTCTAATGGCTCGCCATTTCAGCTGCGCTAAAAGGTAAACCCAATGTAAATAACGTGGTTTGTATTTCGGTTACGGAACAAAGGATTTTTTCTCTAAACGTGAAATGTAAGTATTCGTCTCTACCAGCTATGTTCAAGTCTATTACTTGATTAGTTATGTAATACCCTCGTAGAGTATACATATTACGTTTGACCCAAGTATTACTAGTTTTATTATCGTATACCTTATAAAATCACCTCATTTTATATATCCATCAAATATTATTTATCATACATTCCATTTTATCTTCATATATTACTTTTATACATTTTGTTATTACCTTGTCACTCCCAGATTTCACATAAATACTTGCTCTGGACAAGTTTCCCATTCTGTTCATTCATGTTTACTCTCTAGACTCCTTTGCTTTTCTGTTAACCGATCACGAACCCATACGTATGTAAAGTTTGCACAGGGGGGTTAACATTTCCCTACCCCCACCTTCCAACAAGCCCTTTCCCGTGGAAACCTTTGCCCAAATCATGTCTTTTTTAGTTCAAGTAACGTCTTTTGCGTATTTTACGATCTAAGTATTAGAAAACTGTAATGGCTTCAGTAATCTATACTTGAAAGTATTTTGGTGTATTCCAATGTTGATAATATTCTTAAATCACGTAATGTAATATACCAACTTTTACAGTGTTCCAAGTGCAGTACTAAGGCAAAACAGTCAAGACACCACAGACTCAGTCACAACACCCCCGTGACCCCTAAGTTACGTCATCACAGTCATAAAAGTAAGTCATTAATTTCTTTAACTTTAATGTGTTAGTTTTATTATATTTTGTTAGAGTGCGAATCTCAGCATTACCGACTGCCAATGCATACGAGGGTGATGTTTTATTTTCCTGTGATCGTAAGTGAGGAACAAGAACCATTATATTTAACTTTGGTAATGTTAGTGTGCGCATCTCAACATTACCGCAAACGAAGGTGAGCGAAGGAGGGCAGAAGGAGGGCGAGCGTGGTAGGAAGGGCGAGAGCTGGTGGTCGGCGAGCGATAACCCATAGACGAGAAATGGATACTGCAAGAAATAAGCCGACGTTTGTGCGAAGAAACATTGTAGGTTCGCGCGACGGAACACCATCCGTCCGCGCAATGGAAAAACTGTTGGTTCGCGCGACGGAACACCATCCGTCCGCGCAATGGAAAAACTGTTGGTTCGCGCGTGGGGGAACATTGGAGAGCATGGGCGCGGACGCGTATGAGCGTAGACGTGCAGGCACGTGGGCGTGTGGGCGCGCAGGCGCGGGCGAGCGGTCGCGCGGGCGAGCGGTCGCGCGGGCAAGCGGTCGTGAGGGTGGGCAGGTGGATGAGAGCGAGTCCGAGGCGGCGAACGCAAGCGTTAGAGCGATGGCGAGGAAACGCGCTACTGCGTGGGCGAGGAAGACCGCTGGCGATATGGATCAACAAGCGATCGGTGGTGAGCTGGAGAGCGCTAACGCGCAGGTTGGCGATGGCGCATTGTGTTCGATCGTGCGTTGGCGAGCAGTATGCGAAGGTGAGCGATCGCGAGCAGCATGTGCAGGAGGGCGATCGTGCGATGGTGATCAGCATGCGCCTGGTGATCAGCATGCGCCTGGTGATCAGTATGCGCAGGGTTGCGCGATGGCTATCAGCATGCCAGGGTAGCGCAATGGCGATCAGCATGCCAGGGTCGCACGATGGCGATCAGCATGCGCAGGTGGGCGATCAGCATCCGCAGTTGAGGGTCGCGCGATGGCGATCAGCATCCGCAGTTGAGGGTCGCGCGATGGCGATCAGCATCCGCAGTTGAGGGTCGCGCGATGGCGATCAGCATCCGCAGTTGAGGGTCGCGCGATGGCGATCAGCATCCGCAGTTGAGGGTCGCGCGATGGCGATCAGCATCCGCAGTTGAGGGTCGCGCGATGGCGATCAGCATCCGCAGTTGAGGGTCGCGCGATGGCGATCAGCATCCGCAGTTGAGGGTCGCGCGATGGCGATCAGCATCCGCAGTTGAGGGTCGCGCGATGGCGATCAGCATCCGCAGTTGAGGGTCGCGCGATGGCGATCAGCATCCGCAGTTGAGGGTCGCGCGATGGCGATCAGCATCCGCAGTTGAGGGTCGCACGAAGGCGATCAGCATCCGCAGTTGAGGGTCGCGCGATGGCCTCCTGAGAGTTCTAAAATGAACTGGAGAGCTGTCCGTCGACACGGGAATACTTCCAGTAGAAGGAGACACGCCCCTGACGAAAAGACAAGGGGGGAGGCAGCAACAGCCGAATCCCCAGGAATCAACCAGACAGCTCACACCGTTGCCATATTACAGAAACGAACTAGATCGGTAACTATAAAAAAATAAAACAAATAATATTAGTACACATTCATTCCCCCGGGAAGGCTCCGAAGAGGAATCCCAAGGGAAAGGAACAAGAATTACACAACAGGCACGTGCCCTCACAACCACTTACACTCACGGAAGGAGAGCTGTAACCAAAACAGAATTATAACAATTATGATATTTTGATTATAAAATAAATTTTTGAATATACTTACCCGGTGAATATATAATAGCTGACGTCTCCGACGGCTCGACAAAATTCAAATACTCGCGAGCGATCGCCATGAAGGTAGCGGGTGTGCCCACCAGCGCCGACTATCGGCCAGATACCGCATATACATGTAAACAGCTCCAGTTCTTCTCATCCCGCTGGGTCTCTATCGGGGAGGAAGGGGGGGCCTTTAATTTATATATTCACCGGGTAAGTATATTCAAAAATTTATTTTATAATCAAAATATCATTTTTAAATATTAAACTTAGCCGGTGAATATATAATAGCTGATTCACACCCATGGTGGTGGGTAGAGACCAGTATTAATACAGTTTACGGCGTAAATGCTTAGAGTTTTTGACAGTTATATCATAACAAAACCCAAATAAATATAGGTACCTGGTAAGGAAGCTGACTCTAACGATTACTCTGCCTTGTTAGTCCGCTTTCCTCACGAAGCCCAGCCATCCTCTTAGGATGCTGAAAGACTCCCAGGAGCTGAGGTATCCAGGGCGACAACCCATACAACAGGACCTCATCAAAACCCTTAATCTGGGCGCTCTCAAGAAATGACATTTGACCACCCGCCAAATCAAAAAGGATGCGAAAGGCTTCTTAGCCTTCCGTACAACCCAATTAAAAACATTTCAAGAGAAGATTAAAAGGATATTGGAATTAAGGGAATGTAGTGGTAGAACCCTCACCCACTACTGCACTCGCTGCAACGAATGGACCCAGTGTGTAGCAGTCCTCATAAAGAGTCTGGACATCTTTCAAGTAAAATGACGCGAATACCGACTTGCTTCTCCAAACGGTAGCGTCCATAATACTTCGCAGAGATCTGTTTTGCTTAAAGGCCACGGAAGTTGTTATAGCTCTTACTTCGTGCGTCTTAACCTTAAGCAAGCAACGATCTTTTTCACTCAAGTGAGAATGAGCCTCTCGGATTAAAAATCTAATAAAATATAACAAAGCATTCTTTGACATAGGCAATGAAGGCTTCTTAACTGAGCACCACAAGGCCTCAGATCCACCTCGTAAGGATTTAGTCCGAGCTAAATAAAACTTCAGAGCTCTAACTGGACACACCACTCTTTCAAGCTCGTTGCCTACGATCTCTGACAGGCAAGGTATATCAAATGACTTAGGCCAAGGACGAGAAGGCAGTTCATTTTTGGCCAAGAAAACCAAGCTGAAGTGAACATGTGGCTTTATCAGTAGAAAAGCCGATGTTCCTACTGAAGGCATGGATCTCACTGACCCTTTTAGCCGAAGCCAAACACACTAAGAAAAGCGTCTTGATGGTGAGATCCTTCAGGGAGGCTGAATGTAATGGCTCAAACCTGTCGGACATTAGGAACCTTAGGACCACGTCTAAGTTCCATCCAGGAGTTGCCATACGATGCTCCTTAGAGGTCTCGAAGGACTTAAGGAGATCTTGGAGATCTTTATTATTGGACAGATCTAAGCCTCTATGTCTGAACACAGACGCCAACATGCTCCTGTAGCCCTTAATAGTGGGCGCTGAGAGGGAGCGAACATTTCTCAGATGTAGGAGAAAGTCTGCAATTTGGGCTACAGAGGTACTGGAAGAGGAAATGGATGATGACTTGCACCAGTCTCTAAAGACTTCCCACTTCGACTGATAGACCTTGATGGTAGATGCTCTCCTAGCTCTCGCAATCGCTCTGGCTGCCTCCTTCGAAAATCCTCGAGCTCTTGAGAGTCTTTCGATAGTCTGAAGGCAGTCAGACGAAGCGCGGGGAGGCTTTGATGAAGACTCCTTACGTGAGGCTGCCGTAAGAGATCCATCCTTAAAGGTAGACTCCTTGGAACGTCTACCAGCCATTGAAGTACCTCTGTGACCCACTCTCTCGCGGGCCAAAGTGGAGCAACCAATGTCAACCTGGTCCCTTCGTGAGAGGTGAACTTCTGCAGCACCTTGTCTAGGATCTTGAAAGGTGGAAAGGCATAAACGTCCAGGTGAGACCAGTCCAGCAGGAAAGCGTCTATGTGAGCTGCCTCTGGATCTGGAACTGGAAAGCAGTAAGTCGAGAGCCTCTTTGTCAGAGAGAGTAGCAAAAAGATCTATGGTGGGTAGACCCCATGTCATCCATAGCTTCTCGCACACAGTCTTATGCAACGTCCACTCCATGGAGATGACTTGTCCTCTTCTGCTGAGGCCGTCCGCCAAGACATTAATTTCTGCACAAATCTCGCCAAAGGAGAGATGTTACTGCTTTAAATGGAGTTCCTTCTGATCTGTGGATCAAAGACCTGAGCCTTCCAGACTGTCCAGTGGAGCTCCCTAACCCAAATCCGCTGCATCTGAAAACAACACATGGTTTGGGTTCTTGATCACAAGAGAAAGACCTTCTCGAAGTCTGATGTTGCTGTCCCACCAAGTCAGACATGTCTAGACTGAGTTGGAGATTGGGAAAGAGATACTCACTACGCCCTTCTCCTTGTTCCAATGTTTTAGGTGAAATAGGAAAGGGCATAGGTTGAGTCTCCCCAGAGAGATAAACTACTCCAGCGATGAAAGAGTTCCCACGAGGCTAGTTCAAACTCTTACAGAGCAACTTTTTCTCTTGCAAGTGAAGGACTTTTGCAGGAGACGAAAAGGGCCAAAAAATCAGACACTGTATCTCCATTCCCAAAAAAAGAATAGTCTGGGATGGGATACTGTAAGTTACGACTTCTCTACGTTCACTATGAGACCTAGCTCCTTGGTTAGGTCTAATGTCCATTAGAGGCTCTCCAGACAGCGATATAATGACGACGCCCTAATTAGCCAGTCGTCAAAATAAAGGGAGGCTCTGAATCCTCAAAAAATGTAGAAAGCTTGCTACATTTTGCAAGGGCCTTGTAAAAACAAGAGGAGCAGGAATGAGGTCGGAGTACAGTGCTCGACAGTGGTGCATTACTTTCCCGTCCACAAACCTCAGATGTAGTTGAAAGTTTGGATGAATCGGGATGTGGAAGTATGCATCCTGAAGGTCGAGAGAGACCATCCAGTCGCCTTCCCTTAATGCTGTCAAGACAGCTTGGTAGTCTTCATCGTGAAGTTTGTCTTGACAATGAACACATTGAGCGCACTTACATCTTAAGTACTCCTGCAGTGAACGTGGCTGCCAGATCATTGGAGCCATCCCTGATAGTCTTGTTCCTGCAGAGAACGTGGCTGTCAGATCATTGGAGCCATCCCTGATAGCCTTGTTCATGCATGACATAATTGTACAGCAAAACTTCAAACGCTCGAAAAACTCCTAACAGGAGATGGTCTAGCTCTGAAGCCGACCATAAAATCTTGGAGCGTCTCATGGCC
Organism: Palaemon carinicauda; assembly: GCF_036898095.1. Lineage (NCBI taxonomy): Eukaryota > Metazoa > Arthropoda > Malacostraca > Decapoda > Palaemonidae > Palaemon > Palaemon carinicauda. Next base: position 100,458,930 of record NC_090732.1, on the reverse strand, counting down.
AGGCACCGGGGAGAGTCTATGAGGCTTGAGAAGTCTCTCTGGGCAGAGGCAGGAACTTCCAAGCCGAGAACTTCTCCCGTGTCATACCAGACGTTCGCTCTATAAGCCAGTTTAAAAGGAGGGAAAGCAAAGGCTGTCTCCCTCAAACTCCACCTGGTGATCAACCAGTCGCCTAGCAAACGTAAAGCTCTCTTAGAAGAGCGAGAGAGCACTAGCTTGGAAAACAACGGCTTCGAAGTAGCTAGGCCTAGTGTAAACTCTGACGTTTAGGCGAACAAGGAGCAGCAGTTACAAAATGGTCCGGACAAAGATCCTTAAAAATCAGCATGATTTATTTAAAGTCCAGAGAGGGCTGAGCAGCTTTAGGCTCCTCTCCGTCTGACAACGTCCCCAAGGGAATATCAGTAGGAGGGGGATCAGCAACTTCCTCATCTGAAGGAACCTCGTCCGACAATTGCCGAGTCTCAAGCAAGGGAGAGACCTGCCGTGGTGGCAATGCTTGACAAGCAGAGTCCACACGCAAAGGAGCATCAGTAGCAGTCAAGGACGCTACGTCATGTAACTGCTTAAAGGACTGACCAGCAACAACAACAGGTGCGGGAGGATGCTCGACGTCAAGTCGAGACTGCCTTGACTGCCTATATAGAGCAGTTAAAACAACTCTTGACTGCGGTGCTTGACGTTCAACGTCAAAACAAGGCAACTGAGCTGGTTGGCGAACGTCCTGAACGTCAACACGAGACTGCGGCAGCGGCTGAACGTCAACACGAGGCTGCGGCAGCGGCTGAAAGTCAACACGGGACTGCAGCGAGTGAGGATCCAAGTCACGTGACTGACGTGACAAACTACCGACATCACGTTTCATAACGTCAAAAGAACGAGTAAATGCTCATTTGGGCGGCTGACGGCCAGAGTCTCGTTTAGTGTAACGGCGACTCAAAAGCGAAGGTTCATCGTGAACCTGCTCAACGTCATACTTCTCCATAAGGGAGGCAAGCTTAGTCTGCATGTCCTGCAGGGCAACCCATTTAGGATCAACAGGAGTCAGAACGGGCCGAGACGACGGTAACGTCTGTGTTGGCAAAACATTGCCTTTACCGCGACCCTCGGACCCCGTGTTACGCTTGCGTTTAATAGGCAAACCGTCTTCTGATGACTGCAAAGGGTCAGAGCTGTCCCCATGGCTACAGCCAGGACGCTGGACCTGTCCTGAAGGGACTGACTACCGCTTTAAGGGTCTAGAAACTTTGCTCCAAGGTTTCTTTTGCGAGAAGCCTTCGGATGACGAGGAGAAAAACAGCCTCGCTCGTCTTATGGTAGGGGCGATCTTGCTAGACACGCCCGATACCATAGAGGGAACGTTTTTTCGTTGGTTAAAGCCTCTCGTCCCCATAAGTCCTACGACATTACTTCTCCCTGGTAGCATGGGAGCCTGAAAGAGGTCTCGGACTAGGTGAACGACAAGCACGAACAGACGAACCCTCGGTTGCAACACTAAAAAAACACTTTGCGCAATTATCACTTTATCACTACGATTTTCTGTTTTTGCACTTACTTCACTGAAATCGTATTTTTCAATAATTTCACATTAGGCATGAATAAAACTGATTTCTACCTGAAGCACGCAATTCTCCCCTACATCAAAAGGTTATAATTGCGAAATGAGTCGTATAATGTAAGCACATTAGTACAAGCAAAAATCAGTAAACATATATATCGAATAAAACGGAAATATATAAAGTTAAAAGGATCAGTGACTGGGGAGGAGACTAAACACTAGTTCATTAAAGACTACGTTTTCAATCTCTCACCGTACAGTGCCTTGGGACGAGAATAAAAACTAAAAACGTTTTATCCTTTCTCCCCGTACAGAGACTTGGGACGAGAGTAAAAAACTGAATCGAGAACGTTACTCGCTTGGGACGAGAATAAAGATCGGAACGTTCTCTCTTCCTCTCTCTCTCTCTCTCTCTCTCTCTCTCTCTCTCTCTCTCTCTCTCTCTCTCTCTCTCTCTCTCTCTCTCTCTCTCTCTCTTGATTTCACACAGAAGAGAAATGCCCACTCACCCTTCGTCAATAAACAGGTTATTTGACCAAAGAGAAAAACTGAAAGAACTAAGAAATTGAAAATTAACAAGTTCCTTTAAATTAGTATTTAAAACACTTCAGTTTGAAAGAAGAATGAACAAAACGTCAAAATCGATTTACTCTTTCTGCAAAGTGAAACCGTGATTCTCTCTTTCTCTATCGTAACGATAGAGCGCAAACTGCGTAGCATAAGTAAACCAAACGTTAGTTCATCTTTGAAACAGCACGAAGACTATTCAAAGAAAATCTTTCATAAAATATCTACTAAAAAATATTCATTTCATAACTCTTACAGAGCAAATGATAAAACTTAACGAAAATAAAAGTTGAATGGGCTCAACGTTGTTTAACTTCGGTTTCCAAGTTAGGACCGCCTACTCTCGGACTAGGGGAGGAATAGGTAAGGCCGCATATAAACAAAACATAAAATTTATCTTGATGTTTAGTATAAATGGAAAGCTAATCGAAGAGGCCTAATAAAGGCGGGTGAGATATAAAATATATAGAGGAAAATCTATAATTAACAACAACAATTTATAACGTGATAAGATAATTGCTAAAAGCCTAAAACACACTTCCGTACACTAAGGGAAGGGTCGGCCATCTTTACTCTATGGAAAAAACCAGAGATAAAAGAGCAAGGGCAAAACACTTTTACTCTCCTTTCAAAAGCATTTCTTTTGAGGATAGTATTGAATAATCCAACACGGCGAAAGCAATAAAACCAAAACCAAGTACTTCACCAATTCGGTAGAAAACTCGAGGTCATAATAGCGAGTGGAATCGACTTGTCGATGAAACCGACAGAGAAGAACTGGAGCTGTTTACATGTATATGCGTTATCTGGCCGATAGTCGGCGCTGGTGGGCACACCCGCTACCTTCATGGCGATCGCTCGCGAGTTTTTGAATTCTGTCGAGCCGTCGGAGACGTCAGCTATTATATATTCACCGGCTAAGTTTAATATTTAAAAATAATTATGTAACTATGTAATAATGTAATTTAAAAAAGAATGAACACTAAAGAAAGAACGAAAACCCCGAAAGGAATCGTTCTACAAAAAACAACTACAATTAGATTCATAACTAATTGAGACAAACGTACGGCGTAGCAACCCCCCACACGGAAAGGAAGCTACAAGGGCGTAGTAAAACGTAGTAAGAGGGTGAACGACCTCAAGAGAGAGAGAGAGAGAGAGAGAGAAAGACATAAGTCAAACTTGATCGCCATCCATAAAATTACGCTGTGGTGGCCTAACTGCCGAGGACTCCACGTAGATATCGTACACTACACACACAAATCTGAAAAGGAAACTTACTTATTTCTATACTCAAATATATATACAAACATGAAAACATGTTTACATATATATTGAGTAAATGAAAAGTAAGCGATTAAGTAAAGACAAAACAAACAATGGCTGCCAAGAGAGGACCAAGACAGAGACGTCTGTCACAGTCCGAGCCAAAAGTGATTAGTGAGTACAGTATTCACCTGTGTGTGAGGGGGAGGAGGGGTAGCTAGCTACCACTTCCCTACCCCCCCCCCCCCCGCTAACTAGCGCGGGGCTAATACACCCTCGTTAAATTCTAATGGCTCGCCATTTCAGCTACGCTAAAAGGTAACCCTTTGTAAATAGCGTGGTTTGTATTTCGGTTACGGAACAAATAAATTTTTTAATATACTTACCCGCTGGTTATATAATAGCAAGTCCCCGACGCCTCGGCAGAAAATTGAAAATCTCTTGCGCAGCTTAGCGCATATAAGCCAGGTGTACCCCAGCGCCCTCGCGGTACCCCAGGTAGAACTATGCTCAATCAATTCAGATTTTCCATGCCCCATGGTCTCTAGAGGGGAGGAGGGTGGGTCTAAATCTTATATAACCAGCGGGTAAATATATTAAAAAATTTATCTTATTATGAAAATATCATTTTTAAATATAAAACTTACCCGCTGGTTATATAATAGCTGATTGACACCCATTGGTGGCGGGTCAGAGCAGCCGCATAATTGGAAATTCACTTAAGAGTTACATAAACAACATAAGTGGTTCTAACCTGATAAGGAAGCCGACAGCAATGCTCTGCCTCATTTTGTCTGCTATCCTTAGGAGATCCAGTGATCCACTCGGGGCTGATGATCTCTAGGAGCTGTCAAAAGGTACAACCACCTATAACATGACAGGACCTCAACTAATACCCTTGTTCCGGACGCTCTCTAGGAACAAAATGACCACCTGACTAGGTCAAAGATTGCTGAAGATTGCCGACCAATCTTCACGTACAATCATAAAAATATATATGACAGTTCCAAGAGAAGAACAGGGGTACTAGGAATTTAGGGAAATGTAGTGGAGAATGTTTCACCTACTACTGCACTCGTTGCAAGTGATCCCAAACCGTAGACGTCTTCATAGAGACTGGACACGGTAAAAGTAAAGCAAGACGAATACAGGATTACCCCTTCACAAGACTGTATACGTGATGCTTGCAGAGAACAGTTTAGTTTAAAAATTACAGAAGTTTCTACAGCTCTAACTTCGTGAGTCTTTACTCTTCCAACGTCTTATGATCTGTCACCCAAACGTGTGGAAGAACCTTTGTAATCAAAGTCTACACGAGATGACAGAATGTTTAGACATGGATAGCGCAGGCTTCTTGACCATGCACCTAAGAGTTATGAAAAGACTGATAACTTCTTTGTTCTTGTTCCAATAAAACTTCATCGTTTTAATCGGGCAAAAATCTCTTCTCAGCCCATCACAAATCAAATTCGAGAGAACAGTGATCCCGAAAAATTTAGGCTATGGATGAGAAAGATGTTCATTAATAACCAAGAATCCAGGTTGCAAGGTACCTATGGCTTAACCAATGTGAACTTCACTGACTCTCAACTATGGTAGATTTACTCAACAAATCTCCAAAGTTAGGCCTTAAAAAGGAAACCAAGTGTAAAGGGTCGGATCTGTCACTACCGCGAAGCTCCAGAAACGAACCCTGAATTTCACGCTGGAGCATTTTGCTGATGCCTCCAAGTCCTCTCAAACAATCTGAGATGATCTATTAAGTCTCTATTTGATAGATCCAATCTTCTGCGTCTGAAGACAGATGCCCGCATACTCCTGTACCCTTTGATGGTTGAGGAGGGAAGAAAATGTGTTTTCTTCTAAGGTCTAAGAAAAAATAGGCCACTTGTGTTAGAGTTACCTAATGAAGAGCTGGCTCTAGCTCTACACCACTCCATAAAGCACTCTAATTGGGTTGGAAAACCTTGAGGCAAAAGTCCTTTGTACAAGCGAAAGCCTCAGCTGTCTCTTTCGAACAACCCCCTAGATCTTAGGGGTTTTCCAAAATACTGGAGGCAGCTAGACCTAAAGCTTGATGGTCTAACATAAAACGTTCGTGATCCTGACACGGGGAAAAGGACTAAAGACATGCTTCCAGCATGCACCCAGTATGGTCCCAGCATGAGTCCAGAACGGTTCCAGTATGCTGCCTACACTCAACATGTCGTGAGAGAGAATCGGAATCTAGAACCGCCTCCCAAAACTCGTCCATATCTGTTGCAAGAAACCGATATTAAACCTAGGCGTTGAAAAGAAGCTTCAACCACGTGAACCTCATGCTGTGAGGTTAAGACCTGATTCGTGTGGAATCAACAAGTGTTCAACAAACTTAAAGCCAAAGCTTGACAAGAGGGAGCGTTAGCTGCGAGGCCAGAGAGACGCGAAGGAGAGACAACAATCTGGTTAAACTGCTGTGAGAACAAGACCTAACTGTATGCGTCTAGCATGCGACCATAATGTCGCATGTGGTTGCATTTCCGTAAGGTGTCAGTGTGCGTTCACCTTGTCATGTGGGTACAGCGGTGTGTGTGTGCCCAGCTTGTTGTAAATCTACAGCGTGCAGCGTGGAAGCGACAGCATCGCGTCCGGTCATTGACGGAAGGACGGAACTGATAGCCGAGAGTTGTCCACGTGTAGGATGCGTACGCATGAGTGATAGTCACGCGTCACGCGTCCCGCAGACCGCGAAAAAGGGACAACTTGTTGAAAGGATCAACTTTGACTATTAGCGGCCAACATACGACCAGACTGGTGTCTGCGTCTGGGACTGCGTGAGGGAGAGACCAGCACTTGCGTCTGTGTCTGCACGACGTCTGCCGTAAGAGAGAGACCAGACCGCTACAAGCACCCGCTCTAACGCTTCTCGTAACACGAGCATATTTCTGCAAGGAAGTGTTACTAAGCATAGGAGAACTATGCCTTCTGACACTAATCGGAGAACCATTTCTTTGATCTATGGTAGTCCTTAGACTCTTTAGGAGAAAATCTTCTCCCCCCCGAGAATCGTAAACGCTAAACACAGATGAAAAAGACCTCTTTTAGCTCAGACCAAATCTACACTCGCGGGGTAGCGAGTGCGTCAACTTAAGCGTGGGCGAAGGCCGGGAAAGAGCATCAACCACAGTCCTGAGAGCGACCTGGGAGAGTCCCTATGACATTTCAAGCGTGCCTTGTGCGCGAACTGAACGTCTCCAATGCTGTGAGATACCGTCAATAGTAGTCACTAGACCTCAGAATAAAGTAATAGACCTTTCTCCAAACTGGGGAAGGAGAAGAAGTGTGAACAGAAGAAAACTGAGCACCTTTTCCCCCCGAAGAACTGTGTCTTAACGAGTCGGGTGCTGACACGTCGCCTTCTTCCGAAAAGAAAAAACTTCCGGCGAACGTTAGATACTGCAGGATAAGTTAATAGAAAAACATGCGACTCCTGAAAGGTCTTGGACAAATCGATTGGTGACTACCAATTCTAGGTTATGTGTCCTTCGATGAGGACAAAGTCCTTCCTCCCTGAAAGTGAGTCAGAATCCAGAGAAAGAGCTAGGATTGTACATGACTTGTCTGACTTCCGCTCCTCTCGCGAAAGAAAAAACACACTCGATTGCTTCCTGTTCACGCATCAAAACCTGTTCGCGTGCATACATGACGAGTAACTACCAAGTCTGGTAGACAGGGAAAACGTAGAATGTTATTCTCGTCAGGAAACTGCATTCTAATATGCAGAAAACAGTTACAAGACCCATGATACCATAACGATGACGATCTGATCGCTTCAAGACCTTCCAACTCCGCTCTTTTCAAGATACTAAGTCACATGGTTGTGATGTCATAGCTCGCCAATCATAGGCGAAGAAAAGAGCATCATTCCAAAGTGGAGAGAGACCGTCTTGGACTGCATCAACAATATTGCTTGGCGGAACAGACGTTTAATGCACAAGGTCCGCGAAGAACCTCAGCCTACCGACCTTTCTTCTCCCAAGGGTTGGAACGTAAGTTAGAGATATAGGACTAGGGGCAAGGTGAAAACGAACAAACACTTTCTCCAGAGCACTGTGCTATGTTAACGAGTCACTAACAAGAGTGGTTTAAAAACATGAAACATTAAATCATAAAAGATCTGCCCGTGGTGGGAGATATACTTTAACGTTCTATTCTCATAAAGGCCTTAATGCCCTTTCTGTTGTAGCAGCTGCAAGCGCTGTATCATTTCAACAGGAAGCTTCGTTATTTTCCTGAGAATGATTTAATGTTAATTCATTAATTTACTAGGCCATCATTCCCTAAAGGAGCCCTTTGGGTTAAAGCATCTTGCTTTCCCAAATAGGGTTGTAGCTGGCTTGTAATATAAATAAATGAGGGAAACTCTTTAGAAAAATTCTCATGAGTTTCTGAAAGTTATTCCCTTCCTTTAACAATCTCTATCCTAGGAAGAGAAGTCTTGATTCTTATGAAACCACTCCTTATGATTCTGAATTCGGACCTCAATACTAAGAGGTTTAATTCTAGTTCTCACACCCAAGAGTTAGCCCAGCAGGCCTTGTACCGAGAATATAAAATCTTTCTAGTTAAGATTTATTACTTAATATAGCGCCTGGAGTAACAATAACTGAACACTAGACGTTCATGGTCAGGTAGATATCAAAGTCTATAGACATAGGTAGCAAAGCGACCACCCGGACGCTGAAGCGTCCACACTGATGCTGAAGCCCCCACACTAGCACTGAAGCGCCCACACTGACGCTGAAGCGTCCACACTGGTGCTGAAGCGTCCATACTGGTGCTGAAGCGTCCATACTGGTGCTGAAGCATCCATACTGACGCTGAAGTGTCCATACTGACACTGAAAGCGTCTACACTGACGCAGAAGCGTCCACACTGACGTGGCGCTTCGCTCCATTCCGTCGACGTTCCGTTTCCGTTGCCGCTTCACTGGCTCTGCTTCCTGGCGAACGTCGGCGCGTCTGTATAGACTAATACTAGGTGCTATGATCCGTCGGTTTGCGTCAAGCATTCGAAGTAAAGCATCCACTTTCCCCCACCATTGAACATTGCGGTAGGTAGTCCGCCTGTGCGACAACGAGCTCTCACCGTTAAAGACACAACGCCTGTGCGTCCGTGTCAAAGACCAGAATCGAGACACCCAACCGCACTGTTAACGGCAGGCAGAAAAGACTGCAAATCCATAGTGCTAGCCACTGTCGAGAGACGACACCCAACAGGAAGGGTGGTGGCACTGCGACTGCGCCGCATGAAACGTAATACACGCAGAACGAATCTAATTTTGTTTTCAGCTTAGCGCCTTTGAAAACACTAACACCTCGCTTTATCTATAGTGAGGGAGAGCGTTCTGGTGGTCGACAGAAAACACTCGAGAGGACTTCAGTTAGGGTCTAAAAGACTGTAACGCCTGGTTACCATCTCGATTCCTTTCGCCGTTTGACTTAACCTCTCCCATGGGTTCGGGAGCTCGATAGAGGTCTAAGGCTAGGATAACGACAGGTCCGAATAGAAGCACTCTCCACTGAATAAAATTCACTGCACAATTTATCATTCTAAAATTTGCACATTTTACTCTTTGGCACAAAGATAGTTTCATAATTACCTGAAAGACAAAGTATACACTCTCTCAAAGGAAATGAACTCTGTAGGGAGAGACTAATAATTCTGTCACTGGACAATTGTTTGAATGGGAAAGCAACCCATATAAATGTAACAAAATATTAAATATCAAAAATTACCTTAATAGATATAATATTTATACATTAAAATAAACCCTTAAATTAAAGGGTTCCAATAGAAGATGAATCATCACTCGCATCATTGGAACATCTACAAATAATATACAAACAATTTAGTATTCCGAAAACCACCAAATCAACAACGATACATAGAATCGTGCGCTACGACGAATGTAAAGAATACTGCATCGTATAAAATAAACTGAAATGTAACTTCCTTTAATCTCTGACAAGGAAAAATACTGAAAGGACCAATAAATTGCAAAATAAAATGTTCCTTTTATAAAGTACAATAAAAAAACTTGAGAAGTAATAGAAAGTACCATTCATAAAATCGCTACAATATAAGTAATATCGTAACCATACTGATTACTGTACAGACTTTTAGCCTACGGAAGAGGCTGTGACTTCATCCATGAACGAAATGTTTACATTTCGCCCCTATGATTTCGTGAGGTTTAAAATAGGTTGAAAAACCTTCCAACCCTACCTTTTAAGTTAAAATACGTGATCAACAAAACAAATATGCGAAAGCCAAAACTCAAAAACGTTAATACATCACCAAATAACGTCCAAACAGAGTAAGAAAACAAGAGAGAATTTCCAATAGTTCAGCCAGCTATGGCGGCAGAGAAAATCTGAATTGGTTGAGCATAGTTCTACCTGGGGTACCGCGAGGGCGCTGGGGTACACCTGGCTTATATGCGCTAAGCTGCGCAAGAGATTTTGAATTTTCTGCCGAGGCGTCGGGGACTTAGGCTATTATATAACCAGCGGGTAAGTTTTATATTTAAAAATATATGTTTTCCTGTAGAAAATAACGTGATTTAAATGGTTTTCACCTTCATTACATCCGTAATAACAGCAACCAGTCCGGATACTTAAAAGTTAGTCGAATTGGTTGTTCTGTTGCTTTGCTGTTGAAATGAAGGTCATATTCGGTCAAATCACGTTATTTACTACAGGAAAACATGACAAATTCGAAGATAATTTGTATTTTTCCTAACCATACAAACCTTAGCTATTTACATTGGGTTTACCTTTTAGCGCAGCTGAAATGACGAGCCAATAATTTTAACGAGGGTTAATTACCCCTGCGCTAGTTAGCGGGGGTAGGGGAAGGGTAGCTTGCTACCCCTCCCCCCCCCCCCCACACACCGGTGACTTGCTTCACTTCACTTAGAGGTAGGACTTGACTTGGGGGTCAGGGATGGCGGGCACATATGTGTAAATAGCTAAGGTTTGTATGGTTAGGAAAAATACAAATTATCTCCGAATTTGTCATTTGTTCCGTAACCGAAATACAAACCACGCTATTTACATTGGGTGACTTACCCCTTAGGAAGGGTGGAAAGTCCCCAGCCTTACTGACTTTGGCTTGCCTGGGGGCTCAATCCCTCAGTGAGCAGCACTAGAGGAAAGGAGCCCCTGTACCTCACAAGTTCCTAGCATCGCCAGGAACGAGTGGCCTACATAAGCAGTGTGTGGAGGAAAGTGTGACTCGTCCTATGAAGTTGACCTTGAGACCTTTAGATAGGAATCTAGGATAGGACGTTCCCAATACCACCTCGTCAGGGTATGGGGGACGCAACAGTATTAAGCTTAATACTAGGAGCACAAAGAAGCATGGGTTACCTGCAGAGGTCGAGGTCAGCTATGCGAGGACTAGGATGCTGCTTCCCCAAGAGAGGGGAGAATGAAGAAAGAAGTAAGGGTCAGACATACTCTTTCATTCACACAGACTAAGACCGGGTAACAACGCCCTCAACCTACTGCTACTTGTCCAAAAAGGAGCCTGAGGTTAGACCAGCTGTTGTGCAGCCACCAGAGGGCCGATTGAAAACGTATCGAGGCTCCTGTGGGTCACGTCTTGCAGGTAGTGGGCTGCGAAGGTCGTCTGACGCTTCCAGACCCCAGCTTGAAGTACCTGCGTCACAGAGAAGTTTCTCTTGAAGGCCAGGGATGTAGCAACACCCCTGACATCGTATGCCCTAGGGCGACGTGACGGAGGAGGGTCTGGATTCAAGGCATGGTGGATAGCCCTTCGAATCCAAGCTGAGATGGTGTTCCTGGTGACCCTCCTCTTAGTCCTGCCTGTGCTCACAAACAAAGCTCGCACTTGAGGACGGACTGCAGCCGTTCTCTTCAAGTAGTGCCTCAGACACCTCACTGGACATAGTAGTAGCTGGTCTGGGTCGCTTGTTACAGAACGGAGACTCGCGATCCTGAAAGAGTCGAAGCGAGGATCCGGCACTCCAGGATCCTGAGTCTTGGTAACAAACTCAGGGACGAACCTGAACGTTACCTCCCCCCATCCCCTTGAAAGGGCGATGTCGTACGAGAGACCATGAAGTTCACTAACCCACTTGGCTGAAGCCAAAGCGAGTAGGAAAGCCGTCTTCCAAGACAGGTGGCGATCGGAGGCCTGGCGTAATGGTTCGAAGGGAGGTCTCTTCAAAGCCCTGAGGACTCAAACCACGTTCCAAGGAGGTCTCACTTCCGACTGGGGGCAGGTAAGCTCATAGCTACGTATGAGTAAAGAGAGTTCTAGCGATGAAGAAATATCCACGCCCTTCAGCCTGAAGGCCAAGCTTAAGGCTGAGCGATAGCCTTTCACTGCCGAGACAAAAAGGCGCATTTCTTCCCGCAGATAAACGAGGAAGTCCACTATTGCTGGAATAGTGACATCGAGTGGAGAGATACCCCTCCCACGACACCAACCACAAAAGACTCTCCACTTTGCTTGGTAGACTCCCTCTGAGGACCTTCGCAGGTGCCGAGACATTCTCTCCGCAACCTGTTGCGAAAAGCCTCTCTCCGCGAGGAGACGCTGGATAGTCTCCAGGCGTGAAGCCGAAGCAAGGCCATGGCCTTGTGAGGGACGCTGGAGTGGGGTTGTCTGAGAAGCTCGTGCCGTGGAGGGAGTTCCCTCGGGATCTCCGTCAGGAGCTGCAGAAGGTCCGGGAACCATTCCGCGTGATGTCATAGCAGAGCTACCAGAATCATCGAACAGTTGACCGATAGTCTGGTCCTGTTGAGCACCCTTCTCATCAGACAGAATGGTGGGAAGGCGTACACATCGATGTTGTCCCACCATTGCTGGAAAGCATCTTGCCAGAGTGTCTTGGGGTCCGGGACTGGGGAGCAGTACAGGGGCAGCTTGAAGTTCAACGCTGTCGCGAAAAAGTCCACAATCGGGGAACCCCACAAAGTCAGGACTTTGTTGGCTATCTGAGGATCCAAAGACCACTCGGTACTCACTATCTGCGAGGCCCTGCTCAGACTGTCGGCGAGCACATTCCTCTTGCCAGGAATGAAGCGAGCTGATAGTGTTATCAAGTGGGTTTCGGTCCACCTCAGAATCTCTACTGCAAGATGGGATAGCTGCTGCGAAAAAGTGCCTCCCTGCTTGTTGATATAAGCCACTACCGTGGTGTTGTCGCTCATCACCACCACGGAGTGACCCGCTAGGGACCGTTGGAACTGCTGAAGAGCCAGAAAGACGGCCTTCAATTCTAGCAGGTTGATGTGTAGGCACTTTTCTGATTCTGACCAAAGGCCTGAGGCCCTCTGGTTCAGAACGTGCGCCCCCCACCCTTCTTTTGACACGTCCGAAAACAGAGTCAATTCCGGGGGGAGGACGAGAAGACTCACTCGCTTCCGCAGGTTCTCGTCGGCCAGCCACCACCGCAAGTACGTCTGTTCCAAAGATCCCATCGGGATCAGAATGTCCGGAGAATCGGATCCTTGATTCCACCGGGACTTGAGCCGCCACTGTAGGGATCTCACCCTGAGGCGGCTGTTTGGAACCAGACGAGCCAGGGAGGATAGGTGACCTAAGAGACGCAACCACGACTGGACGGGGAGCTCTTCTCGCATGAGGAAGGGTTCCGCCACCCTCCTCAGCCTTGCTATCCGGTTGTCTGATGGAAAGGCTTTGTGGAGATTGGTGTCTATTAGCATGCCTAGATAAACCAGTCGTTGGGACGGCTGCAGAGAGGACTTCTCGAGATTTACCACGATCCCCAGATCCTGGCAAAGCTCCAGAAGCCTGTCTCGGTGCCGAAGAAGGGTCGACTCCGAGTCTGCTAGGATCAGCCAATCGTCCAGATAACGAAGGAGACGAATGCCGTTCCTGTGCGCCCAAGATGAAATCAGGGTGAACACTCTGGTGAACACCTGAGGAGCTGTGGAGAGACCGAAACACAGCACCTTGAACTGGTAGATCTTGTCGTCTAGGCAGAATCTCAGGTACTTCCTGGAAGACGGATGGATTGGGATCTGGAGGTACGCGTCCTTTAGATCCAGTGTGCACATGAAGTCTTGTGGTCTCACCGCAAGTCTGACCGTGTCTGCTGTCTCCATGCTGAACCGGGTTTGCTTGACAAATCCGTTCAGAGCTGAGAGGTCGATGACAGGTCTCCAGCCTCCAGTAGCCTTCTCTACAAGAAAGAGTCGACTGAAGAAGCCTGGGAGCCGTCGACGACCTCCTGGAGAGCACCCTTCTCGAGCATGGTCTCGACTTCGGCCTGAAGGGCCAGCCCCTTTGCCGATCCCGTGGCATAGGAGCTCAACAACACTGGATTCGCTGTCAGGGGAGGTTGAGATGTTGTGAACGGGACGCGATAGCCTTGGCCGATCACAGAGACCGTCCAAGCTTTGGCCCCGTGTTGCTGCCACCTGCGGACGCAACGCTGAAGGCATCCCCCCACAGGTGGACACGCAGGGGGACTGCCACCCCTAAGGCTTGCGGCCGCGGCCGCTACCCCTAGGAGTCTTGCCTCCCCTGGAGGACTTACCACCCCTCTTGACCTTGGCTGGAAAGGGCTGGGGCTTAGACACCACCTTAACTGCCGGTGCCTGCTTTGGAGCCTTACGAGGCTGCTACTGCTGTTGCGGCGGAGCTGGAGGCTTATAGGGCCGAGCTGTAAGGGCCCTATGGAGGAGGGAGTCCGTGCTGAATTTCCTCTACCTCTCAGCCGTTCACTCCATGTCCTGAGGCTCAAACAGGTTCTCCCCCAGAAGGGAAGCATGTCTGAGCCTACACACATCCACGGCGGGGACCTTCGGATGGAATCTCTCGGTCACAGCATCGCACCGCTTCAACACAGAGTTGGCCCACAGGGTGGTAACCTGGTGCGCCAAAAACTCGATGGAGCGGGTGCCCGAGAGTAAGAAGGTCTCCAGGGCCTTCTTATTGGTCTCCTTGGACAAGTCCTCGGAGCGCAATAGGATGCCCAGAGTTCCTAGCCAAAATCCAGCCACGAAGTGGCCTGCATGGCACACTTCGCGATCTTTTCATGGCTAAGGATCTCTGCCGCCGAGAACGACACCTGCCGGGCAGAGAGCTTCTCAAGGGGAACTCCCTTCGCCAGCTCCTCCACGGAGTGATGGAGAGGAAGAGCGAGGCTGGACTCACCCAAGATCTCAAAATACCTCCTCTGCTGAAGACGAGGAGGAGGGACGAGCTTGTTCCCGGCAGAGGAACGACTGGAGGAGGCAAGAATCGCGAGCTGAGCGTTGGCCCTAGCTCTGGCACTCTTCAGACCCCGAGACCAGGGCAGAGCCGCACTGGACTTAGGGGCCTTCCGAACGTCAGACACTTCGTCCAAGATAGTGTCCTTGCCTTCACGGGGGGTGATCATGGGGTCCATAAGCCCGTTAAGTTGCCTTATCAGGCTCAGGACCTGCCAGAAGGCATGTTCGGATTCCTGCTGATCTCCTCCTTGCGGGCTGGCAGCTAAGTCTCCTGTCCCCGGAATCTCTTCCTGGGGTGAAGCGTGGACGTACCCCCGGGGAGCCGCGGGTTCCTGGCGAATCCTCGAAGATGATTTCGGGACGGTCTTAAGAGTCCTTGGATTCCCTCCTGGGAGGGATACAGGATCCCAACAAAGAGGTTCGAGGAGCCCCTTCTGCACGAGACGATTCTCCTCCATGAAGCGAAGTCTCCCCCCTTGGTGCCGAGGGGAAGACTACCGCTTCACTGGACTCACCCGAGGATGGAAAAGCCTCGTCCACGGGAGAAGGAGAAAATGCTCAAGCAGGAGAAGGGGCTTCGCGACAGACCTCTTGGGAACCAACTTCGCCCTGGGGGAAGTCACCACGGAGTCCACTCCTCTCTTTCTCTTCAGCGTAGGAGAGGCAGCCGTTGGTTTGTTGCCCTGATCGGCAAGTGCTGGTTTCATTACCCTCACTAACGCCCGCATCAGACGACCAAACCAAATCTGTTGTTCCACGGACACAGAGTCCGAAATCCTAGCTGGAGGGAAAGGGATCGGGCGATCCTTTGGAGTGGACACCACAGTACCTGCCTGAAAAGAAGGGGGGGAAGAATGATGCACTAACCTCTCTGCAGTGTCTTCCCTGTCCTGCACTACAGTCCTGCGTTTGGATGGAGGCGATCCCGAGCGCTGTCTAGGAACACGCGTTCCTGCTGCCACCACTGGCTGCGAAATTCGCCGCTAATGAAGGTCGCGCGAAGGCGAGCGGTCGCGCAGGCGAGCGGTCGTG
Organism: Palaemon carinicauda; assembly: GCF_036898095.1. NCBI lineage: Eukaryota > Metazoa > Arthropoda > Malacostraca > Decapoda > Palaemonidae > Palaemon > Palaemon carinicauda. The sequence goes on along the minus strand of NC_090732.1, from coordinate 100,443,252 downwards.
CGGGCGAGCGATCGCGCGGGCGAGCGATCGCGCGGGCGAGCGATCGCGCGGGCGCGCAGGCGAGTGGGCGCGAGGGTGTACAGGTGAACGAGCGCGAGGGTGAACAGGTGAACGAGCGCGTGGCCGAGTCGGCGAACGAATACGTTGGCGCAATGGCGAGGGAACGCGTTGCCGCGTGGGCAAGAAAGGTCGCTGGCGACGTAGATCAGCAGGCGATCGGTGGTGAGCTGGCGAACGCTGACGCGCAGGTGAGCGATGGCGCGTTGGCGAGCGATAGCACGCAGGACGCGCAGGTGAATGATTGCGCGATGGCGAGCTACCAGATGGCGAACCATGTCCTTCCAGAATCTCTGGTCGACGACGCGTTGGAGAACGCGTGCGGGCAGGCTGTAAGTCACGCGGGCGGTCTGGAGATCGCCGATGAACAGGTGATCATTGACGCGTAGGAGAACGCTGACGAACAGGCGATACTAGGATCGTCTGTGAACGCTGGCGAGCAAGAGGGCGACGGGTGAGATCCTGTGAAGGAGCAGGTGGCGCGGCACATTCACGAACAGGAACAGGAAGAGCGTAGGCGCGTGGGCGAACATGTGCTTTAGAAACACGCGCTGGAGAACGCGGACGTTGTTGGGTAGACACAAGATGAGGATCGCGAGAGAGCTCAGGAGACTGATGGCGCGCATGGTGTCCAACAGGGACTGCAGGATGATCAGAGACCACAGGGGAGTGCTGGCGAGCAAGAGGGCGATGATCCTCAAAAGAGCGCTGACGAACGGGAGAGCGCTGACGAGCAGGAGAGTGCCTGTGCGTTACCACTGCAGAAGGGCGAGCAGGAGAATGCTGGCGCGCTAAGCGCTCTTCAGGAACCACAGGATGAAGGATGTCCTCAGGAGAGCGCTGACGAGGAGGGCGAACATCAGGAGAGCGCCGGCGAACAGGTGAGCGCTGACGAGCAGAAGAGCATTAACGAGCAGGAGAGCGCTGACGAGCAGGAGAGCGCCTGTGCGCAAACACTGCATGTGAAAGGGAAGAATCCCTTTGCCCCGAAGGGACCGTTGCCCGTCGGGTGACGGGGTCCCCAAAAGGTGAAGTTCTAGCAGGAGTAGGAGAACGGTCTACAGAGAGGTCCAAAGGAGCAGGAGCTGTAGGCTGAGTACGACGAGGAGAGTCCCCTTCGGAGGAAGAAGATCCAAAAAGGGGCCTCTTAACCCCCCTTATGAGGGGAAGGGAGGCCCTTGCGACGCAGCGGAAGGTGAGCCTTACGGCAAAGGCGGCCACGGGGAAGATCATCAGGACCATCAGTCCTCCGAAGGGGAGTCTCAGTCAAGGCACTTCCCTTAGAGGGAAGCTGAACAGCAGAAGAGCCAGTAGGACTCACTTCCCACTTCGAAGGACGTACGGAAGGGGGAGGAGAGCCGTCAGCACCATCATCCTCAACTGCACCTGCAGAGGATTGCCCCACCCCGTCGGAGGCCTCTGCCACCACGACGTCGACGATAGACAGAGGGTCTACCTCTGCTACCGCCGGCGACTGCTTAACGGCGGCCCCCAACGAGACAAGATCAATCAAGGCGACCCTGGAGGGCAAGCCCTTAAACCCCAGGGAAGACCAAATCTGTAAAAGATCATCATTAGACAACGAATTATCAATAACCTCCCCCGGAAGAGGAGGAGGAACCGTCCCGCTATGGGAGGCGACGCCCTCTCCCCCCACCCAAGGTCGGGAAACAGAACTAGGGCCTGCGCTATCACTCGGCCGACTCTCCTTAGGAGCCGGACGAGGGGGAGCTTCGGAGGAGGTTTGGGCGGCGAAAGAAGAGTCCCGAGAACCTTCCTCCTTCAAGGCAAACCCCGAAGGAGAACGGTCTCTCTTGGACTTCTTCTTACGCCGGCGGCCAAACCTCTCCCACTGGGGGGCAGACCACTCCCTACACTCACTACACGTTTTCCTGGTCACACCGTCGGCCCCGACAATGAGGGCAAAGGGTGTGGGGATCCGTATCCAAGGCCGACATAAAGGTCCCACAAGGGTGGCCGGCAACACCAGGGCACGTACGCATAGCAAAGATAAAAAAAGGTAGTCAACTTCAAACGCACACACAAGCTGTAGTAAAGAAAAAGCAGAAAAAAGATTAAAGGCTGTCAACGAGGACGATGGACAGACACGTATGTTCACCGCCGAGCCAAAAGTGAAGTGAAGCAAGTCACCGGTGTGTGGGGGGGGGAGGGGTAGCAAGCTACCCTTCCCCTACCCCCCGCTAACTAGCGCAGGGGTAATTAACCCTCGTTAAAACTATTGGCTCGTCATTTCAGCTGCGCTAAAAGGTAAACCCAATGTAAATAGCGTGGTTTGTATTTCGGTTACGGAACAAGTATCTTTTCTGTTGGAAATCAGAACCTGTAATACAGTAAAACTTTACCGGTGGTGGTGTTAGGTTCTGTACCCTTTTACACCCTTTCATAATAAATAAACACACACTATTTACGCATTGCTAATATTAGCGTAGCATTGCTAACGTTAGCAATGTCGGTGTAACATTGCTAATGTTAGCATAATATTGCTAATGTTAGCGTGCGCAGTACATATGTTCTTGATGAGTGAAGTGAGGACGGAATTTGAACAAGAGCTATTATATTTAAACATTTTAACAAAAAGTATATGTTTTCTTGAAGAAAATAACATGATTTAACCGGTTTTCACCTTCATTTCATCCGCAACAACAACCAATTCGGCTACTTGAAGTTACTCGAACTGGTTGTTCTGTTTGTTTGCGGTTGAAACGAAGGTCAAATTCGGTTAAATCACGTCATTCCCTACAGGAAAACATATTTTCTGTTCGAAATGATAATCTGTAATACAGTATAACTTTACCAAAAATACTGTTCCTCCTCAAAAAAGGATCAGCTTAAATAAAGCACTAAGTAATTTATCAGAAAAGAAAATATGGTAAATTTGTATTGTATTACAGGGTGTGATTTGTTTGTTTTACGATTATACATTGTTTCCCCAGTATGTTTTCCCCAGCCAAAACCCCGAGTTCCCACTGGGGGTCCCCCATTACCGTAGAATATAGATATATATATTTCTGAAACTATTCATTTGCGACGGGAACGAGTGTCATTTTCGGAGAGCGTAATTTTTTCTATAAAAAAAAAGTAGTATTTTTACTAGGTTACATTGCCCTGTAATACACTACAATAAAACCAAAATATTTAGCATTGCTATTGCTAGTAATGTCACCGTACGGTTGGTAACTCTGTGTACCATACGTCAACGTTGGTAACACTGTGTATCATTGGTAACGTTGCTAATGTTATCGTTCGCAGTTCATTCATAAGTGAAGTGACACCGTTGAACAAGTGCTTATATTTAAATATTTTAACACAACATATATGACAACAGTTATTATATTTAACCATTTTAACAGAAAATATATGTTTTCCTGTAGGAAATAATGTGATTTAACCGGTTTCCATTTCATCCATAATAACATCAACCAATTCGTCAACTTAAAAGTTAGCCGAATTGGTTGATCCGTTTGTTTGCGGTTGAAATGATCGACAAATTCGGTTAAATCACGTAATTTACTATAGTTAAACAAATATTTTTTGTTTGAAATCACCCCCTGTAATACAATACAAATTTACCGGATATATATATATATATATATATATATATATATATATATATATATATATATATATATATATATATATATATATATATATATATATATATATATATATATATATATATATATATATATATATATATATATTTCTGAGACTATTCATTTGCGACAGGAACGAGTGTCATTTTCGAAGAGCGTAATTTTTTCTATAAGAAAAAGTAGTTTTTTTACTAGTTACATTGCCCTGTAATACACTACAAGAAAACCTTATATCCTACGGTAATGGGGGACTCCCAGTGGGAACTCAGGGTTTTGGGTGGGGAAAACATACAGGGGAAACAATGTATAATCGTAAAACAAACATTTTCTTCTCTATACATAACCTCCTTGGATTTATAATAACCCGAGGAAAATACAAAACAGTATATCTGGATAAACTTTGGAGGCACCGTTGCAAAGACTGTCTCATGAAAAAATACAGTAACCAGTGCTGCCGTCTGATGTAGATCAAATGTTAGCATTCCATGCTAACATTAGCACCCGTACGTACGTACATTCATGCATACCAGTTTTCGACCTCCTGCGCAAAAACCCAGCCCCCTCCGCAGAAGCTTTTCCCTCACCAATTACTTGTTTTATTATCCTATACCTTTTAAAATCATCTCATTTTATATTCCCATTCATTATTATTTATCATACATTCCATTTTATCTTCCTATATAAACATTTTCTTCTCTATACATAACCTCCTTGGATTTATAATAACCCGAAGAAAATACAAAACAGTATATCTGGATAAACTTTGGAGGCACCGTTGCAAAGACTGTCTCATGAAAAAATACAGTAACCAGTGCTGCCGTCTGATGTAGATCAAATGTTAGCATGCACCCGTACGTACGTACATTCGTGCATACCAGTTTTCGACCTCCTGCGCAAAAACCCAGCCCCCTCCGCAGAAGCTTTTCCCTCACCAATTACTTGTTTTATTATCCTATACCTTTTAAAATCATCTCATTTTATATTCCCATTCATTATTATTTATCATACATTCCATTTTATCTTCCTATATTGGTTTCTTAATTCTTTTGTTATTTCCTTTTCACTCCCAGGTTTCACATAAATACTTGCTCTGGACTAGTTTCCCTACCCAGTTCATTCATGTTTACCCTCAAGACTCCGTTGTTTTTCCGTTAACCAATCACGAACCGATACGTATTCAAAGTTTACACAAGGGGGTTGTCAACTGATATTTTCCTACCCCCTTCCTTTATCTCTTTAAGTGGTCTGTTCATACCCATTCCACCAAATCCTTTACCCTTGAAACCTTTGACCTACTAAGGTGTCCGTCATTTCAAGTGAGATTTATTTTTTCGTATTTTGCGATGGAGGAAGTTATATATACCTGTAATGGCTGCAGTCTTCCGTACCTAAAAGCATTTGCTAAATTCCAAGGTGATTTTTATGATTCTTCAGCCAATGTTGATAATTTCCTGAAAGCACACAATGTAATTCCTCAACATTTCCTGTGCCCCAAGTGCCATTCCCTCCTATCATACAGGAAAGACATTCACGCGTTTTATTGTAATACTGAAACCAAGATACCTAAAACCAAAAAGAAACGTCGTTGTGGTAATACCGTTACTTCTTATAAAGGTACATTTTTGGGAAAAAGTCATCTACCCCCATGGAAGATATTACCATTTGCAAACCACTTTTTACATAAACATTGGGACCATGAGAAGCTGTCAGTCTCATCCTCCCGAGACCGGCAAGTTTCGACGTCTTTTTCATAGAGGTAAGTCATTCCTCAATAGTCATGATGTGTGTTTTGTGACCGGGGAACTCCTAGGTTAGGTTAGGTGGGTTTGTTAGGTTCTGTACCCTTTTTGTACTTTTTATATAGTGAAAAATTATATGGAAAAATTATTTAAAATACGTATGGAAATATCTAGCATTACTATCGCTAGTAATGTTACCGTACCGTTGGTAACTTTGTGTATCATTCGTAACATGGAGAATTTTACCGTTCTCAGTAAATACCTGAGGTTTGTGACCTGTCATACTACTAGGTTAGGTTAAGTGGGTTTGTTAGGTTCTGTACCCTTATTGTACTTTTTATGTATTGTGTAAAACTTAAATGGAAAAATTATTTAAAATAAGTATGGAAATATTTAATCAAAATTAGTAGTGGTGGAGCTATTGTATAGAATTACCCATATCATCAATGTTTTGTATAGATTAACAGAGGTCAACAACGCCAACAGCTACCTATGATATTCTTACGTGTGTGTTTTTTTTTTATTAAATTTTTTGGAATAATATACAAAATTACCAAATTTTTTGCCTTACCAACTAGAGTAAAAGCAGTAATAGAGTTATCACGGCCTATGACTGATACCAGGATGGTATGATTTACGGAGGAATTAAATTGCTACTCATCCCTTACAGATATAATGTATATCTTGGCCGTCTTGCCTGAACAGGAGAGCACAGAAGAGTAACAACAAATCAAATTTGATCTAGCAGATATGGGAAAACATAGCCTACATACCTTGGTGAATATTTCAAAGAAGTTATTAGCTCATATTTTGCTTTACACGACAATTTATTCGAGAATATAGACAAATTATGAGACGCACGACAAATATTTTGAAGATGAATGTCAATGATGTCAATAACAACACTACGTCTTCAACAATCCTTGCTTCCATTACCAATTTACCATGATCTTTTGGCAGTTCCAATAATTCTGTGAGGGGTAACTTTAGATCTAATAAATGTCTTCTTTCTCTGAGGTACCTGAGATAAAACGTGTATAAGATGGTCCTAAATTACGAAACAAATATATATCTTTTTATCATGATAAACTGTCGAAATAAATAGCCTTACACTATTTTCTTAAGACGACATTTTATATGAAAAATTCCACGCTTTCGGGGTGTCAACGCAAGGCAATCTAAAACGAACGAACCCTTCTACTCCTTATGTTTTGTGTGTTTTAAATAACATACCCAATGAAAGAGATCAGATATTTTATTTTTTAAATAATGATGTTTGTACCAAAATTGTCAAAAAGTTTCCAAACTTTTACTGGAACAAATAACGTAGGCATTGCTTGATTTGTTTGTATAATACTGTTTGATATGTATGTATATTTTCACTATATTCGTTGGCGGGTTTATTAGCATGCTAATTCACCCCATTTCATGTAATTCTTATGTCAATAAATCATTTGAATTTGTGTGTTTTAAACATTACATATCTTATATATTATTCAATAACATTGGTCTGAATTTAAGATCTTAAAGTACAATTAGTACACACACATACTATATATATATATATATATATATATATATATATATATATATATATATATATATATATATATATATATATATATATATATATATATATATATATATACCACTGCAGATCCAGAGGGGTCTCGGCAGGGGGGGGGGGTCACAACCACCCTAATTAAAAAAAAAAACTATTTTAATTGTAAACCTTAGGGGTTTCAATAAAAAAAGTTTCACTTTTAAACTTGGAGTTTTCGAAAAAGGGGGGGATGAAGTTTATCGGGACAGGGCGATATCTTTCTTATAACTAGCCCAATCGTTTTTCCTTAGGGGGAAGATGTGCTTTACTGTGATCCGATATACTATTATATGAAGTTATTTTATATTTTTTAAGTTCACCCCAAGAAGAGGATCCGGGGGCTTGCCCCCGACTAGGGCTTGAGACCTGGGAACTACTAGGTTCGGTTAGGTTGGGTTTGTGGGGTTTGTATAATAGCGACAGTGGTTGGGAGGTCGCAGGGAGGCGTTAGCCCCCCCCCCCCACACCCCCCCCCCTCGTTAGGTCATTCGGAAGGTAAAGACATAGCTTGTAGGTCATGTTACGGGGGAAATTTGGGTTAGTTGTTGTCCATTTTTCTCGGCGTGTCCCCATAAACTACAAAGGCTCCAAGAAAAAGTTTGTTAAACTTGGGGTTTTCAAGAAAAAAAAAGTTTGAAGAGATTGACTAATAAACTCGGCATATGGGTGGGAAACATACATTTTGCCCGTTATCTTTATTTTCAGGTTTAACCCTTTATTAAGTAATTTTTCTTTTTACGAGTTATCCTACAACTATTCTTTAACTCATTATTCTAGGAGTTGATTAGGAACGCCACCTTTGCACACTCCCTTTTACCAAGGCCGTCTCGAGACGGCCTTGCTCTTACTCAATCGTCCTATCTCCCTCTCTCTCTCTATCGCTATCTCTCTATATCTCAATCTCTATTAGTTCAAGAGCTAGCAGCCATTTATTTACCGGAGATGACCAAAATTCCAGTGGGCATTTTTGGAAAGGGTCTACCATGGGACATCCAAAAAACGGATTTTGAGCGAAGCGAAAAATCTATTTTTGGGTGAGATAGCCATGGCGTCCTGATGGAAGGTTCCTGTTTGGTAGCTTCCTTGGGTATAAGACTACTAAGATATTCCCAGAGAATTTAACCACAGGTTATCACAGAATTCTAACTTCTGGAGCGAGTATCTCAAAGGTTTCCCTTTAAGACATCGTAATACAACAGGGGACACGCATGTCTGGTCGTGCCACATAGCTATCTCCACCCCGAACAGAGTTAACGCTTCGGTGTGTAAGGGCTGAGAATAGCTGGGAGCCGTTCCACAGCTAATCTCACTCGTGGCTACTACTGATACTCGAGACGTAAACAAACGGACGCCATTGCTCTAATGACGTCACGCGCGTCTTTATCCTGGCGCCAGTTGCTGCCCATCACCATGATACAATTGTGTAGGGTGGGAGCAAACTGAACGAAGTAGTAGGGAGGGTCCATCAGGACGCCATGGCTATCTCACCCAAAAATAGATTTTTCGCTTCGCTCAAAATCCGTTTTTTGGGCTCAAGCCATGGCGTCCTGATGGAAGAGTACCAGAGAATCAATGTATCGTGGTAGATTTTCCCCCAGAGTTAAGTGCCTAGGCATTGACAAAACAGCAAAGTAATCTTAGGTAAGAACCATAGGAACGAAATATCCTGCCCCCCATTGGTAGGAAGTTCCCATGGGCTATGCCGACGTCAAAGTGGTATTGAAGGGCTATTCATCTTGACAGAAGAACTTTTAAGAGCTTAGAGATGAAGCAGAATGTTTGATATTTGTATAGGAACATTCTGAAGTAGGCCAGTGGTGGTTGGGCACTGTGTGTAGAGTTCATCTCCTGATTATCAGAAGTAAGTATTCGTGTAGGAACCTTACTGAGGCAAGGTGAATATAATTTAGGAATAGACATCTTAAATTCTTCATGACCATAAGAAAGGAGGAGTAAATAAAACTATGACAGTATGTATTTCATAGTAAGTAGGAGCTGAAAGAGACGCATAAGTAATAAAATAGAAATTTTATTTCACAATGCAGAAATTAAATAATTTACAGCAAAAGTAAAGTTCATTTACAGTAACAATAATGTACATAGAAATAAAGGCTTGCTCTTGAATCTGAAAGGGAATTTCAGGATTAGTAGGTACTCGTTCTCGAGGAACGCAAGTCTTTAAATAACACATCATGCTCAAGGCATGCGGCACTTGTGTAACACTATGACATTTCACCTGGGATAAGAACAGTTATAAAAGCACTAAGTGTTTTTAGACGTCACTATGAATCACTCGAGGGTCAACATAGGCACCCGAAGAGTTAGAGTCCCAAGTAACTCACTGTTCTACGCAGAGTTAGGTGCAGGTTTCATAACACTACCTGCGGCTACCACAAAATGTTTGATTTCGTGCACTTGTTTCGCATAATGTTTAAAGAAAACTCGCGAGGACTTCCAGCCCGTAAAGTTTTTAAGGCTCTCAAAGTCCATGCTCTGAAAGAAGTTCAGAGAAGATGCCACTTTTCTAGGATCATGACCAGCGGGTGTACTGTTCGGATCCGCTCTGCGAATGAAGTAGGTGATTTTCGCTCTTAATTGTTTCAGTGACAGGTCGCTGCCCGATGTTTCTCCTTTGAAGAGTTGGCCTCCACCAAAGTTTGAAGTTCTGCGAAGATAGACCTTGAGGCTCTCTACTGGACATAGAGAGACATCCTCCTTCAGGGGGCATATTCTCCAAGGGCCCCATCTTTTGGTGGGTAATTCATTTTTGGCGAGAAACGTCGGATCAGGGGAGAGGGTCACTTCTCCTGAATCAGCAAACAGGATGTGTCCCTCTTCTCTTGATAATGCCACTATTTCGCTGACTCGAGCTCCCGAGGCGAGAGCAAATAAAAATATAACTTTCTGAGTCAGATCCTTGAGGGGGCATGAATCATTGTCCAAGTTGGAGGCGAAATGGAGCACCTTGTCTAGTGACCAGGAGATCGGTTTCGGAGGGGGTGCTGGGCGTAGGCGAGCACATGCTTTCGGCAGTTTGTTAAAGATGTCGCTGGACAGATCAATTTGGAAAGCATATAGAATTGGTCTAGTCAAAGCCGATTTGCAGGTTGAAATCGTATTGGCTGCTAATCCTTGTCCATGAAGGTGAATGAAGAAGGACATACAGAAATCAATGGTGATTTCTTTAGGATTTTTTGCTTTAACAAAGGAGACCCATTTCCTCCAGGATGATTCATATTGCCGTCTCGTGGATTCGGTCTTGTATTCCTCTAGGAAGTCTAGACTTTTCTTCGAGATCCCAAACCTCTTCTTTGCGGCAAGGGAGAGAAAATCATGAGATGAAGGTCCTTGATTTTCGATGATGAAGCGAAGACAGTCGACTTCTGTACTTGTTGAGAGAGAACTGGGCCCGGGAGAGGGATCAGCTTGGGCTGCAGCTCCAGGACCAGGGGGTACCAGTTGCTCCGGGGCCACTTGGGAGCCACTAGGGCCGCTGTCCCTTTGAAGGTTCTCAGTTTGGAGAGGACTTTCAACAGAAGGTTGGTGGGGGGGAACAGGTATATCTTCGACCATCTGTTCCAGTCCAGTGACATGGCGTCCACCGCTTCTGCTTTGGGGTCCTCGTACGGGGCTACGTACAGAGGAAGTTGATTGTTGTCGCTCGTTGCAAAGAGATCTATCTGAAGTTCTGGGACTTGATGAGAGATGAAGGAGAATGATCTTGCGTCTAGAGACCATTCCGACTCTATCGGGTTTGTCCGAGATAGAGCATCCGCTGTCACGTTGCGGAATCCTTGTAGGTGAACTGCAGACAGGTGCCACTTCTTCTTCTCCGCCAGACGGAAGATTGGGAGAAGCACCTGATTTATCTGGGGCGATCTTGAGCCTTGGCGATTGAGACAACGAACTACCACCGAGTTGTCTAGGGTTAGACGGATGTGGATCGAGGGCGGCGGGGATAGTTTCTTCAGAGTAAGAAGGACCGCCATGGCCTCCAAGATGTTTATGTGGAACGTCTTGAATAGTGGAGACCAGGTCCCTTGAGCTTGTTTCAGGTGGGAGTGACCTCCCCAGCCCTCCAGTGAGGCATCCGTGTGGATGTTGAGTGAAGGAGGAGGGTGTTGGAGAGGAATGGACCTTTTCAGGGCCATTGCTTCCGACCACGGCTTTAGGAGGCGTCGAAGTCTGTTTGGAAGCCGTCTCTTGAGGTCTCTTCGAGCGATGGATGCCGATCGTCTCCAGACTCCCGCGGCATCCTTTAGCTGTGCACGAAGCACTGGGTTTGTCACTGAGGCGAATTGTAGAGAGCCTAGAACTCGTTCCTGCTGTCGTCTTGAAATGCGTTTGGATTTCAGTAGTCGCTTGACAGACCCTGCTATTTCCTTCCTTTTCTTCTGGGGGATGGAAAGGCGGTGTGACTGAAGATTCCAGTGGATTCCCAGCCACTGAAACTTCTGAGCCGGAGAGAGGCGAGATTTCTTCTCGTTGATCTTGAATCCCAGGTGTTCTAGGTACTGGGTAACTTCGTCGCAAGACTTTGTACACTCTTCGGGCGATGGAGCCCAGACTAGCCAGTCGTCGAGGTAGGCCATCACCTGGACGTTTCTTAGGCGGAGCTGTTGTACTATGGCATCCGCCAGCTTTGTGAAGATCCGAGGGGCCACATTGAGGCCGAATGGCATGGCCCGGAAGGCGTAGCTTTTCCTTTGGAGTCGAAATCCTAGGTAGGAGGAAGCGTGATGGTTCATTGGAATGTGCCAATAGGCATCCGCCAGGTCTATAGAGACCGTGTAGGAACCTTGAGGCAGAAGGGTCCTTATTTGTTGAAGCGTCAGCATCTTGAATTTGTTGTTCTCTATGAACTTGTTGAGGGGGGATAAGTCCAGAATGACTCTGAGCTTGTCTGAGTCCTTCTTGGGAACGCAAAACAGTCTCCCTTGGAACCTGGTGGACTTTACCTTCCTTATCACCTTCTTGTTCAAGAGGTCTAGAACATATTCTTCCAGAATGGGGGTCGATTGTTGGAAGAACCGCTGGAAGATTGGGGGTGGTTGCACCCAACTCCAGCCTAGACCGTTCTTGATGATGCTGTGTGCCCAAGGATCGAAGGTCCAACGATCCTGGAATTGGCGGAGTCTTCCTCCCACCGGAAGCACTTCATTGCTTCTGGTGTCCCGAGGACTTGTTGCCTCGGCCGCTAGCTCCCTTTCCTCCTCTACCTCTGGAGGGACGACGAGAGGCGTCTCTGCTTGCACCCCTGGACGAGCCTCTACCTCTGGCATGAAAGGTAGTGGATGGCTGCTCAAAGGCAGGGGTGAAGACCGGTGACTGTGACAACACCGGTTGGGGGACCAATTGAAAGGTCTGTTGTGGTTGGGCAACCACTTGGGAGGTAGCGGGTCCCGGAAACTGACGTCTTTGTTGACGTTGCTGGGGTTTCGGCTTCTGAGGTTTCCTCTTAGGCTGAGGTCCATCGTCCTGAGAGGTTTTCCTTTTCCTGGACATGCCCCACTTGTGGAGAAGGTTCCTATTCTCCGTGGCGGCTCTGTCCGTTATTTCCTTGACAAGGTCAGAAGGAAACAGGTGCTTTCCCCAGATGTTGGAGGAAATCAGCCTCCGGGGTTCGTGTTTCACGGTGGCACCGACAAACACGAATTCACGACAGGCTCTACGAGCCTTTATGAAATGGTACAAGTCCTTCATTACCGTGAGTAAGTGGGATTTGGCCAGTACCATGTAGTGATCGGGTACTGCTGTGTCACAGGCCATAACTTCAAGTTGGACTTGATGAGAAAGAGACGCTGCAAGCCTCTCCTTCGTGTCTTGTTCCCGGCGAAGGAGGTGATCATTGAGCTTAGGGAGGTCTTCATTAAACTGACGTCCGGCAACGTCAGGATCGAGCCTACCCACAACGAAAGTATGTTGGACATCTTTCCATTGTCTAGTGTCAGGGGGCGTCACGATGGAGAAGGGTCTGCACTCCTCCAGTGCAGGGCAGGGTTTCCCTTCTTCCGCCGCTTTAAGGCATGCAGCCAAGGCCTTTTCCAAAAATGGAAGAATCGCAGTGTCGGGTGCGACATAAGTAGGATGCTTCTTGCTCAAGGCAGGAAGCTTAGAGCAGGTAAAGCCCCTGCTCTTAAATGCGGAGGCTAGCATAGCCTGGGCCTTTGCGAGATCGAACACTATCTCTTCCTTAGGTTCGGTCTCCTCCTTCGAGGCAGGTTCGGAACGAAGCCGGACGTAACAGTCCGGGTAGGCCTCGAAGCTTGGGAAGAATTCCACATCTTCCAACGGGACCGTGCCGATTTTGTCACTAACAAAGATCCTGCCGGTCGCAATAACCATATGCTCTGCATACCTCCACGGGTTGGCATGAGAGCAAGCTGGGAGATCCTTGACCGAGATCTTCTTCGGTTCTCTGGATCCAATCATAGACCTGATGGACTCCTGGTTCTCCTTCAGTCTGTCGTCCATGACAGCTCTAATCAGTCGGATCAGTTCTTGTGTAGAAGAGGAAGGATCCGGGGTCGAGGAGGTAGACGGGATGGACACATCCGTCGGTGTAGGAGTAGGCGGAGGGATGGACGAGGGAGTAGCTCCAATCTCCGACTCGGTGTATTCCACCTTGTCTTCGTCCTCTTCGGCTCCTTGAGCCATAAGCGTCTTCTCCGTGTCTTCCGAGACGTCAGAGATCTGTTCATCCTCCTCGGAATCTAGGCGACACTCGTGCATGGACTGAGCCATGACCACATCAGGTTCCACCGTAATTTGGACAGTGGGGATTGCTTCCTTTGGAACCACTGAGTCAGGGGAGGCCTTAGGGAACAACAGGGACCTCAGTTCTTCGGTGGCCAGGTACGGTCCAGTGGCATTTCTCTGAAAACCACGCACCCACTTGCGCAGTTTCTCACGAGCAATGTCTCTAACCTCCGCTGAGGGAGGGTTATGGAAGGCCTCAACTAGGTAGGCCTGGCAGACCGTACATTCCAGTGGATTCCAGAACTTCCAATCCCCTTTCTTGTCTGAGCAAGGGGCGTGAGTCCTGCACGCCGTATGTCCGTAAAACTGGGAGCGTTTCACAGCACAGTATGCGAAATCGCACTTCATCTGCTCCTCCTGTGGAAGAAAGAGAAAATGAGTATGGGGGAGTCATAGGAATGGCTCTTAATTTAAGTTAATATTAATCATTAATTTTAACTTACAGAAGGTGTGATGCATAGAGAGTGAAACAGTAAAGGAGAACACGCTCCATGCATCTCGCCCGGCTGGTTACCATAGGCTTGGTCCTGGGATAATCCAAATGACCGAGATCATTGGATATAGTTTCCTAGGATTCCCATTATATTGGAACTCCATGGAAAGCCAAGGACAAGGTTGGGATCGAATTCATTCGGTTCCCAGATAAGAGCCAGAAGGTCTCATTAAGGGTAACTGCTTCTGGCAACCAGCCGTGCTAAGATGCACATAGCATGCTGGAAATAGAAGAATGCAAAGAGACAGCATGATCACTAATAGAGCAGTACTAGGTACTGATCTTAGAAGCAAAGCAGCTTATCTATTTGCCAGGTAGGGCTATCTTAGTCTTATGATAGCTACAGAGAGGGGGTGCAAGTATACTTGACGCCTCCGGGGTATCCGGCAAGCCGCCGGCACGCCGGAGCTCGCTCCAGCATAGATTCTGGCACTAGAACAGACAATTTGTAAAGTCAGTTAGATACCAGGATGGCGGCCGCCGGCACAACGGCGGCACGCCGGCAGGGAGCGGCGGCTCCGGCAGCCGGAGGATGCCGGATTGGTGACTGGGGTAAGGATGGTACAGGTAGTATCGGGTTGCCGGCAGTATATGCCGGCACTCCGGAGATCGACCGGCAAGCGGACGATTAGATAGGAGTAGGAGAGCCGCCGGTAGTAGCCGGCGGCAGCCGGCAGTCCCTCGGAACACGGGGGGCTGGCGGCAAGGGTAGGGAAGTCACCAAGAGGCAGGTATTGCCGGCAGAAGAGGCGGCAAGAGACCGGCACCCGGATAGATAGAGAGACAGGGGGAGGGGGGGGAAGGATGCAGGAAGTACCTTCAGGGTTCCAGACATCCCTCCCCCTCCCTGAGGGGGTGTACCCATGATAGAGACAGGCTCTATCATCCATATGCAGGGGTCACTAGGGACCGGGAGCAGGTAGCCCAAGGGAGGACTAGGGAACACCCAAGAGGGGGGGGGGAGACTCCCTTATGCAGAGCTACATTAGGAACTAACCTTATAGGACACTATGAAGGTATATGTACCAGAGCGGACTGCACAAGGAAGCTCGGGTAGCCCTACTCTTCCACCCTAAGGAGGAGTTGTAGGACAGGGGACAGATGAGTATAAACTAACCTAAGCATAGGCTAGGCTATACAAGAGATAGGTGGGGAGGGAGAAGAGAGGGGTCTTCCCAGGAAGGGTTTCTGTACCAGAGCGGCCACAAAGGGAAGGGAGGACACTCCCTAACCTAAGATTAGGCTGATCGGCTAAAACGGTGCAAGAGTACAGTTTCAGCATGGAACAGAGAAACCTTCCTAACCCGACCTAGATCAAGGCTAAAAGTCCTGAACTAGGCAAGGAGGAAGACGTATCGCTATCGCAGGAAAGTCGTAGACTATCCTAGCCATAGAGGTAGGCTAGCCTAACCTCACTCTCAGACGCAATCCTAAAGGGGGTTCATTCCTTTAGGGAGGACTGAGAGGCGATATAATACTCTATTAGACAACAAATCCCTTTACTCAGAAAAGGGATCAAGGCTAATTAGAGGGAATGCCAAGGCAGGGGATGAAGGAAGCATATAGGGGTCCTAAGGTTAGGTTAGGCTAGTAAGAATCACTGACTAGCCTATCCCCTATATGGTCCCTGAAGGCGAAAACATTTGCATCACTAGTCAAAAGTATTGTAAAATAATAATGCCACTATCTTCATAACTTAGTCTAGGATCACTGATAAATCATGCATGAACACTTGTATATAGGCTCCTGGCCTGGGGGCTATAGTAGCCGACTGGTATGAGGTCAATCGATGACCGATAAAAGCGTCTAAACACGATAAAAAGTTCCTAGCTATGAAGACTAAATAAACTAATGTATTCGATTAGTATATAAGGCCGGAAGCGTTGTTGTGGCTAACTAAATAAGACATGCAAAACAACAACGACGCCATAAAATGGCGGGTCCGGTAGAGGCACAGCTCTGCCACAAAACTTCAATTATTTCGCAAAATAATATTTACTTTACGGCCAGAGCTTAATTAAACAATACTGGAACCTTGTACTCAACTTTCCAGAAGAAGGCGAGGCTGAAGGTAACGACATAGCGAAGATGCAAAACGATAAAGTTCACACAAGGGAAAATCCGTCTCAGTAGGGCAGCTACTAAACAAAGGATGAAGACGCGCGTGACGTCATTAGAGCAATGGCGTCCGTTTGTTTACGTCTCGAGTATCAGTAGTAGCCACGAGTGAGATTAGCTGTGGAACGGCTCCCAGCTATTCTCAGCCCTTACACACCGAAGCGTTAACTCTGTTCGGGGTGGAGATAGCTATGTGGCACGACCAGACATGCGTGTCCCCTGTTGTATTACGATGTCTTAAAGGGAAACCTTTGAGATACTCGCTCCAGAAGTTAGAATTCTGTGATAACCTGTGGTTAAATTCTCTGGGAATATCTTAGTAGTCTTATACCCAAGGAAGCTACCAAACAGGAACCTTCCATCAGGACGCCATGGCTTGAGCCCAAAAATGGGTATCTTATAAGTTGGGCAGGGGTGGGTGTGGATTTCATTAACCCACTTTTTCCGAAAACGGACTTTTCATTTTTCGGCAAAATATGTAGGTAGGGGAAAGTAAATTGGCTGCAGCTCCTCCCACACTGGACCTAGAATAAAATTGATGCTATTGATTTGTAGAGTTATTTCATATCAAACAACATTAATTAAATGATCATTGGGGGTCACCAGGGGTCAAAAGGTCAAGGTGAACCCTTTGAAATGCCGGTTTTGGGTTTTAGCTGTATTTTGGCTAAATAAGACATCAAAATTTGCCCAAGGTTTACTAAATATAAATAGAATATAAAGAAGACATAAATCATTTTTTTTTTTTTTTGAAGAAGAAGAAGAAGAAGATGGGATCTATTCCAGCAATATGACTGATATGACAAAAGTCATTATTAAACGGTTGCTATGAAATTCACTTCTCAAACCGTTTCAAATTTAGTTGATAGATGGTTCACTTTATTACCGAGATCTGTTTTATTGACTTTGTGTGTGCACCTGTTTTGTCTTTAAAACATTATAAAAACATTTATTCTTTAATAAATGTAATGAACACCACCCTGCCGCTGTAAATAGTATGCCACTAATGGCTGTGAGCTTTCGTCAAGGTCATATGGTATTTTAATGCATACGTTTTTTCACTTTTTTCAATTGCTTTATCAACAGTAATGACGTATGTGCGTGGACCTATTATGTAGATCAAAATCATTGAAGAAATTTTATGCAGATTTCTGGCAGTGAGAGATAAACAACAGTTCAGTTCACATGTATAATTTCAAAAGTGTTGATTCACAACTCCTTACACAATTCCATTTTTTTATGTAAGTAAATGGCTGTTTACAAATAAGTAGAATCCTAGAAATGAACTATAAGAGTTTCAATTTGTTCAGGTTGATGTTGCTCTTAACACTGCAGCCCTCACAATGGCTAGTGGGACTGGTAATCCGCAGCAAACACAAATGATAACTGCCCTTAACTTTGCAGCCAATCGACTAAGCTTGCTGTATCGACATCAGGGGTCTTACCAAATGTCTGCATATTCTGCCATAAAACTCGAAAGAAAATTCGGGGAAAGGAACAAACACTCACCACAAGTGCATGTGATTCTATTGAAAAAAAATATCAAAGAAGCTGCTCCTGCTCTAAATGACAGTGAAATGCTTGTGACGATAGGTGACATAGGGTTTCATAGCAAAGAGGTGAAATATCATAATGACTGTAAACGAGCATACCTGAATCAAAAGAGGAACACATTAAAGAGAATAATGTCTCCTGATAGTGACAATGCAAACAGTATTGCTTTAACAAGAATATTTCAATACATTGAATCTTCAGTCATTGACAATTATCGGCCTGAATACCTTGTTTCATTACATCGGCATTACTTTAGATTTCTAGAGCAAATATCTGAAGTTGAGAACGTACCTCAAAAGTCTCAACTTTAGGGGATAAAATTGTGAAACATTTTGGTGATAGTCAAAATAGATTGTTTAAGTAGGAAAGATGGTTTGGTAGTGTATTCTAGCAAGGTAAATAAAAAAACTGGTCCTTTCAACAGCTTCAAAATGTAGCAGCTCAGAAGAGCATATTGTGAATGAAGCAGCCTCTACATTGCGTTCTAACATCCTTAAAATTTGCAAGTGTGGACCTGAATTGCCTGTGTCCTTGTCACTTGATGATTTTAAGAAAGGGCAAGTAGAAATTCCAGACCTTCTTCAACTTGTTCTTTACCACACTTCTCTGTGGCTTGCAGAATAAAGATAAGCATAGTGAATCACAAAAACGAAGGGTAGTCTCACTATCCCATTATGTTATTTTCTGTACCAACCGGGGAAGAGTAAAACCATCCAAGCATCTTTGTCTGGGAGTCGTAATGAAAAGCCTCACAGGTAGTCGCAGAGTTGTGGAAATACTTAATCACTTGGGTCATGTGGCAAGTTATCACACAACTGAATCAATTGAGACAGAAATAATGTAAAAAATCACAGCAGTAGGGCAGCTTTTACCTGATATGCTCTTACTTCAAGTTGGTCTCTCCACAGGTCTTGCTTGGGATAATTATGACGAGCTGACAGAAACCCTATCTGGCAAAGATACTCTTCATGACACCATTGGGATATGCTACCAGAATAGGCCTGCTGCAGGGGTGGTGCAAGGTGCTCAGACTGAAGGGACCACGAATACTGATGCAACTACTGACCAAGTACCTGTGAAAAGACGACGAATATTTGATGCGCCTCAGCAACAAATCATGCTATACAAAAGAAAGCCATCACTGTCGAAGTTTGAGTTTGAAGAATATTCACAAGATCCACCATTCAGCCTGGAGATAGCAAAGAAAATGAATATCATCTGGTCAATCTGCTGCTGCCTGATGTCCAGTACCCCTATGTGGCGTGGCTGGAATTCCTTGGTCACAGAGGACAGACTCCCTTTGCAGCAGATTGGGTAGATGGAAAATATTGAACTGCCACCAACAACATTGGATGTATTTAAAGAAACTTTGGTCAGGTCTCAAAAGGTTGCGTGTGAGTGCGGTGAGGCAGATGCTATAGTGACATATGACCTTGCTATCGCAAAACCTGAACACCAGATCCAAGCACAAGAATCCCCTCTCTTTGACAATATCTTCGTTTGTTTTGGTGCATTTCATATTCCCATGGCCTATTTCAACGCACTAAGTTATATTGTTGAATCGTCTGGTTGTACCAAGGTTCTTTGCTCAGCTGACGTATTGGCTCATGGTTCAGTACGAGGGTTCATTGGTGGAAAACATTTTAACAGATGCAAGTGTATCTATCCCCTGTTTGCACTTGCCTTGCAGATTCTGCATTTTAAGCAATTTAATGTAGAAGGTGGAATACCAGATGAATGTATGGCGTTGTTGAATTAATTTTCTGCAGACCCATCACCCCAATCACTTTTGACATTATTGGAGTCCACTGCAATTTGTAATTTGTTGGAGAGATATGGTGAATTCTGTGATCAGACTTGTTAGGGTCATCATGGCTCTACTGCTAGGTTCTGGTTTGTCTACATAGATCTTGTTCATATATTCATGCTTTTTGACATGACCAGCAGGACAAATGACCTAGACCTCTACATTTATGCTTTAAGCTCAATGATTCCTATATTCTTTGCAATTCACAAGCCAAACTATGCCTGTTGGATGTCATTGTATCACCTCAATCTGCTCAATATGGAAATGACACATCTCAGAACCAAGCCAAGTTTTGAAGGAGGTGCACTCTTTGTGCGGAGAACTAGGAATACCTTTTCCAGAAGTGCAGTTGATATTACCTTATTGCCACATTCAGACAAAAGGGTATTGTTACATTTGCACAGAATTTTGCAGCCCGTAAGAGGTGGAAAATGACCAGATCTTTTAGGGGAACAATCGTTAGTTGTCTCCTGGAAATGGCTGGAATCACACTAGTGGATAATGCAATACATGAACTAAAGCCATCGAGGATAGCCAAAGCCAATGCAGACTTTAAGAGCACGATCACAGAGGTGGAGAACACTCTCAATCCATTCACTGTTAATGGTGAAACTCTGTATTGCCTAAACTCTGGCAAAGCTGCCTCGGATGGTGTGAAAGACAGTCTTCTGCAGTCACAAGAAACTGGGTCTACCTGACATCAAGTTTTTGTTAATGAATGTAAGGTAGATGGTGGGCATTTTGAACGGGCTGTTAAGCGAAGAAAGGTGATGAATTTCACACAGGATGCAGTAAAAGTTAAATTCACCACAAAGGACTAACAGATCAAGGAAGCAAAATGCACCAGCGACATATTTGGAAGGCTGGTGTATTTGTCAGTAACACAAGATACTCTACCAAGGTCCCATGCTCAGACAGGCTGTGATTACACAGCCTCTTTTATGAGAAAAGCAAAGTGGAAGCCATTTGAAATAATGAGAAACACCCTTAGGTTCACATTAGCAATTAGTCACCTTGCATACTCAGATGTCATCGATTCAGATGTTGCTGCTGAAGTTGAAGAGTACTTGTGCATTGTCTATGGAGTTCGGAACCTGACAAGTGTTGATGAAGCCAGGCTTCAACTTTTCTGCAAGTTGTATGCCCCAAAGAAGGAAAAAGGTAAAATCAAAACTACAGACCCTTGTTATCCTCCTCCTTGGCAAAGAGTGTTGCAACAGAAGTTGCTGAGAACTAACTTTGTTGCACACATATGGAGGAATGCAAGGGAAGACGATCCAGTTCCATATGGTCCTGAAGGACATGGGTGGAAAGTCCAAAATGGCAGATTGGTGATTGTCTGGTTCAATGGCTCAAATACCACTGATAAGTTAACCATTAAAGAATCTGATGTACAGGAAGATGATGATGATGATGATGATGAAAGTGACACTGAGAGCAGCCATTCCTCGGATGAAGAAAAGGAAATAGATTTTTAGAGAAGTATTTGTATCTCTTTCCTATATTTTATGCATATTTAGTAAGCATTTAGCAAATTTTCAAGTCTTGTTTAGCCAAAATACAACTAAAACCCAAATCCGGCATTTCAAATGGCTGACCTTCACCTTCTGACCCCTGGCGACCTCTAATAATAAATTAATCAATTTAGTTTGATATCAAATAAATCTACTGACCAATAGCATCATTTTGGTATATAGTTCTTTATTCTAGGCCCGGCAGCCAATTTACTTTCCCCAACCCCCATATTTTGCCGAAAAATGAAAAGTCCGTTTTTGGACAAAAGGGGTTAATAAAATACACACCCACCATTGCCCATCTTAAAGATACCCATTTTTGGATGTTCCATGGAAGACCCTTTCCAAAAATACCCACTAGAATTTTGGTCATCTCTGGTAGATAAATGGCTGCTTGCTTTCTCTATATCTCTCGACCTGCATCTTTTTTTTTTTTTTTTTTTTTTTTGTTCTCCTTATCCTCTCCCCTGAAGACATTATTCTAGAAGCTGATTAAGAAACGCCATCCTTGTACACTCCCTCTTCCTCTCTCTCTCTCTCTCTCTCTCTCTCTCTCTCTCTCTCTCTCTCTCTCTCTCTCTCTCTCTCTCTCTGTGCATCTTTTTAAATTTTTTGTTTTCCTCCTCTCCCCTGAAGACATTATTCTAAAAGCTGATTAAGAAGCGACACCCTTGCACACTCCCTCTTCCTTACTAGTCTCTCTCTCTCTCTCTCTCTCTCTCTCTCTCTCTCTCTCTCTCTCTCTCTCTCTCTCTCTCTCTCTGCATCTTAAATTTTTGTTCTCCTTCTCCTCTCCCCTGAAGACATTATTCTAAAAGCTAAACCACCCTTGCACACTCCTTCTTCCTCATTAGTCTCTCTCTCTCTCTCTCTCTCTCTCTCTCTCTCTCTCTCTCTCTCTCTCTCTCTGTATCTATATGCCGGTGAGTGAATACACTTGTGCGACCCTAAAAATATCCTGATTTAACGCGGATAACCAAAGGGTATCGAGTGCAATATAGCTACAAGTTTTCGTGAATAGTCGGTGATTAGTTTGAGGACAGAAAAGTGGGATAAAACGTCGGCATAGGATAGTTATCTTGTGAATTACTAAAAATCTGATCAAGATGGCACTCTATAATACAGGCAAAGCTTGGAAGGACATTGCTGCAGTCAGCAAAAGTAAATTCCATGAGTTGGCGAAACAAGAAATCGACCGTCTGATAACAGAAGTCACTAGTAACTCCAACCAGTGTGACGGGAAAATATTTGCAGACATATTGAAACAATATGATCCAATAAACTGGAGCAAATCTGCGGAAAACATCAGCAAAATAATAAAATAAATTCCAAAGAAGATCCAAGTGATAAAGAGACTTATAAAGAAAGTTTACATCAATCAACACATTTCATCAAAGAACAATAAGAAGTCCAATATGGTGAATATGTGATTGATGCATTGGGTAAAAGAATGCCAAAATGGTGTAATACATGTAAGATATGGTATTCCATTAATAATTCTCAACAACTGATTAGAAAATGTGATGCCTGCCATGTTCCAACACACCCTACATGTGCTGAAATACAGCAAAAAATAAAAAATAGAGACACAAAGGTATTCTGCTCAACATGCTTAGTCTGGATAGAAAATATAATTAAGTCGAGACTAAATCTGCAAATAGTTGAAGATAAAGAAGAGGAGGAAGAAGAAGAAGCAGAAGAAGAAGAAGAAGAGAAAAATAAACAGGATATGTGTAAGGATGCAGAGGAAATCATTGATATAACTTATGATGCCATCCAACAACATACTTACGAAGAAATAAATTATGAGATGGAAAGAAATAATAGACCCAAGAGACTCTACCCGGACCTACATACTTTTAGGGAAGAGCAAGAAGAAGAAAAAAAGAAAAGAAAGAAATAGTCTGCAATTTGCTGAAAAGAGGGAACTGCAGATTTGGCGAAAGATGCTACTACAAGCATCCAAAGATATGCCATAATTATGAAATATATAGTAAATGTGCGTATTTAGAAGGACATGGAGACGAATGCAGAGATCTCCATCCAAAAATATGCGAAAACTTAAAAGAAGGAAAAGGATGCAGTTTCAACAAACAATGTCAATATATGCATCCTGCAACCATGAATGAAAGTAAGAAAACTCAGCAAAGAAAAATGAAAGCAAAAATGAAACAAAAATTGAACAAGATAGCAGGCCGCGTATATACCGCGCTATGCACCAAAGGCCCCAAGATATGAGGCCTTTCAACCCAAATATGCACATCTAGAGCCCAACTACAAAGAATGCATCTATAATGCCAGGGGTTGGTGCAGATATGGGGATAATTGCAGGTATACACACAAAAATAAATATGAAGGCGAAAGAGCAAATATAATAAAAAAAGTTCGATTTTTTAATGGCAGAATTCCTGGAAATGAAGAAAAGAACATCATATCAGAATAGGAAGGAAGCATGGGAGAATCCATATTATTACCAACATTAAATAATGAGGATGAAACACAAACCATAATAGTGATGAATGCACAGGGTTTAGTCACGAGTAACTCTAAAAGGAAAATAGAGTTCTTAGAAGAACTAACCCAAATTGAAAAAAATAGATATATTAAATATAAGTGAAACATGGTATTCCCAAGAGACTGGCAGTGATGACCAGATAAAGGGTTTCCAAACTTATAGATCAGACAGAACAAATAGGAATCAAGGGGGAACCGCAATATATGGAAGAGACATAAATCAAGGAAAAGTCTGTGAAAAATACAACACAGAATGTGAATTGATTGCGGTAGAATTTGAATTTGAAAAACTAGTGAATATTGTAGTTTACAGACCCCCAAATACTAAGGAGTTTGACATAATAATAGAAAAAATAGATGATATATGTAGAAACCATAAAGACTGGAATATACTCCTATCCGGGGATTTTAACTTTTCTTTTGTGGATTGGAAAGAACGGATAGAAGAAAGTGGTTGTATGTATACATATAAAAAAGAGAGTAATAGTAGCGCAGAAGATGAGAGGCAATTTGAAAAGCTTCAAGATACGCTATTAGAACCTAATATGCAACAAATAAACCACATTCCAACTAGAAAGGAAAATGTCCTAGATCTAGTATTTGTGAATGAGGTGAATTATGTTAGAGAAATAATAGTGTATAACACGGGAATTTCAGACCACAATGTCATACAATTAATAGCCCATTCCAAAGCAAGTGATCGCAGAATTAATAAAAGCACAAAACGTTGGGAAGGATATGGAAAATATAATTTCTATAGTAAGAATATAAAATGGTCAGAAATAAATGAAGAACTGAATAAAGAATGGAAAAATGTATTTGTAACTGATAATATACTGGTGAATACGGACGTACTGTACAAAATACTGGAGAAAATTGTTGAAAAATATGTACCGAAAAAGAAACAATAAACAAAAGACATGCATACCAAGAGACAGAAGGATATTATTTCATAAATTTAGAAAGTGGAAGAAAAATCTTGCAAAAGAAAAAAATGTGTGGAAAATGATGGAAATAAGACTTAAGATAGAAAAGGCAGAACAAAAGATTATACAGTCAAAAGAAAATGAAAAAAGGGACTTAGAAGAAAGGACACTTCAAAATATAAAAAAAAAACCAAAGTACTTTACTCCTATGCAAAAAAGATGAATAAAGGGAGATTAGAAATAGGCCCTATAAGAATTGAAGGACGGCTAGCGAATGAAAAAAGGAAACATCCAACATATTAGCAGAAAAATATAAGAGTGAGTTCATGCCAAGAATTATGAATGAGAATAATGAAACAGAAATGAGAGAAGAAAATGTTGAATATCTAACGGATATAGATATTAATGAAGCAGATATTGTCAAGGCTATAAAGGAAATTAAAAATGGATCTGCAGCCGGACCAGATGGAGTTCCAGCGATTTTGTTAAACAAAACTGCAAACATAT
>NC_090732.1:100407641-100412547 GCF_036898095.1 Palaemon carinicauda | reverse complement strand
TAAAGATTTTTCCCTACCTAAAAGCTAATGAATTCTTGAAAAAAAAATTATGAATCCCCAACATCGATTGCATATGAGTTACTAACGTCCACTAGAAGTACAGTAGATATGACGATTCCGTTTCCTTTAGTTTCAACATTTCATGGCATTTGAAATAAAAATAATTGTAATGGCTTTCTCTGGAACACGTAGTTGACGAACACAAATAGGGTAGGACTTACGGTAAAAATAACACGACAGAAATGTGGTTAGTTTTACTTATTGGATGCCTACTAAAAAAGGACTTAATCACTAAATTTGATTAAAAAATTACACAATCTTTCATTGACTCAATAATCTGTGTGAAATAGATTCCTTGGCAATGCAATTGCTGTTGCTCATTAATAAAGATTTATTTATTATTAGCATATGTAACAGGGAAATGTTTATCTGCCTGGTATTGTTTAGAAACTAATTATCACCATAAGTAACTGCCCCATTAGGTATTAAAGGGACAGAGCAATCCACAAATTTATGAAATTAAACGGACTGTTCTCCTTTAAAAAATACATGTACAGAACACTATTGCTATTGTCTTCATGTAACTTCGTTAAATGTATTGAAGGATATATTCGATTTGAAGTTTTACCATTTACATACTGGAAGCACAATCTGTAGGCTCAACAGGGAAATAAACTTAATTTAGAGAGAAAATCTTTACAATCTTAATCTCCGTAAGAAGAATTTAAAATGAAATCTGAAGACAACCGTACAAAATACAAACAAAACATACCAATTACTTCTACATTGCGTAAAAAAAAAAAAAAAAAAAAAAAAAAAAAAAAAAAAAAAAAAAAAAAAAAAAAAAAAAAAAAATCACTCCTTAAGTCAAACCTTGTGTCACATTCTTTATCTGTGATCTATTTAACCACCTTTTACCCGATAACGGTTATGGTAGCCTAATGAAAACGTCCCTGTCTCGGAATCTGTTAGACGGGAATTCGAGTCTGTTGTTTGTTTGTGTGTGTGGGTATAGGGGGATGGATTGGCAAGGCGACTGGGCTGACTCATCTATTTTGACAAGTACAGTATTATTATACGGCCATACTTCGTCCCCTGATCGGAGCGCTTTTTATAATATAATGATGAAATGATTGCGTTTCACAATCTTTTGAATTAATAGTGTTATTATTGTTATATTATAGGAGACTGCTCTTTCTCTCTTTTTTCAAACTATGTGGCGGTGGGAGGAGATAGTAGTGAACGTTGGAGGAGTAATCCAGGTCTAGGTTTAACAAAGCTTTTAATCTTACCTATCTCACAAAATGAGACCCACAGAATTAAACATGTTATGGAGAAAATTATAAAATATAATCATTTGCTCTCTTCTCTATCGATGATTTTGTCCATGTAAACAATGTAAACAAGCAAGAAATGCATCTACTATAGTGTTGTTATTGTTTTTAGAATATGGTATTTTAATTGTTCATTTCTTCTCTTTTAGTTTATTTGTTTCCTTATTTCCTTTCCTCATTAGGCTTCTTTATTGTATCTTGCTTTTCTAACTAGGGGTGTAGCTTATATATTAATGATGTCAAGGGAAGTAAGTAATTAGCACCATAGCAGACAAAGACCTTTAATCACCACCATGTACAAGCCAATAGGTGGGAGTGCCTATCTCATTCCTTCATATTATTTCAAGTCCAATTTCATAGATTTATATAAAGTAAAAAGTACCGAATATTGGCATTTTTCAAAATTAATGGTACTATTTGTAGTTGATACCCTGTAATGTACAAATTTGGCACATGAATACCAAAAATGTAACAGTGTAGTCCTCCTGAAATGACCAGGGAAGTCCGTAGAGCGTGGGCATATTTCACCAGACAGGAGCGCCGGTGTACCGGTTTCAAATTACCCCCCTCCATATCTTACCCCCCGGTAGTTTGAAACCGGATTCAGACTACCGGGAGGTAACTTGAAACCGGTTTGAAGCTACCCCCGGGGGTAATTTGAAACCGGTTTTAAGCTACCCCCCCCCCCTCCTGGTTTCAAACTACCCCCCTCGTTTTTGCGCAGGATCTCATCATTTATGAATTTTAATAAATTGCTTTTGATCAGGGTCAACACAATCATTAGGTTATATGTATATACATGTACTGTTTCACCTATTGGTATCGTATATTATATAAGGTATAATCAACATATTGATCATAAGTATACACACACACACACACACACACACACACACACACATATATATATATATATATATATATATATATATATATATATATATATATATATATATATATATATATATGATAAATTTTGCACATGTTTACGTGTTTTTCATATTCAAATAAGCCATATATATTTTGATATATTAATGTCTGGATTCTCTTAACGACCTCGGGATCAGAGCCCCAGGCGAAATCTCACAAATATATATATATATATATATATATATATATATATATATATATATATATATATATATATATATATATATATATATATATATATATATATTTGTATGTATGTTGTAAATACTATATCATTCATGATATCTGTAAATAATTGACACTTTTAATAAAGCAAGATTGTAAGCAATTATAATAGTTTTAATAAAATAAGATACAGTACATGCTGTTTGCTTCTACTGTACTTACATTGGTTGTTTGTATACGAAAACACCAGGACTACGGTAAAGTTACACTTTATAGCCCTCTATGGATTACATTGAACATAGCTTGTGTCCCTCTCACAACTGTTGTTACTGATTTTAGCCTAAAGGCAGGCATCTGTGTGTTATAATAAGCTAAATCAAATCCTATTTAAACCATCTTCCAGAGTAGTAAGTGATGGATTCGTGTATGGATTCTTTTTCTCTGTTGTTGATCTCGAAATGGAAAATTATTGAAAAAATGAGTGATAAAATGTTTAAGAATTTTACCTGAAATGTATCATAAAGAAAAAAAAGACCTCGCAACATAGTCACCTGTACATTTCCATGTGGTTTATTTAAGACTTCTGCCCCTATGTCATAGCTCCATTCTTTCTTATTACTCATTTCATCAAATGACAAAACAGTAATACCTAGTAATCGAGACTTCATACCATATTTAAAGTCGTGTGGTTTAAACTGAATCGAGCTAACAGTAGCTTACACCACGTTAATTCTGTCTGCACGACAACATGAATGTTGGTAATTTATATTTGAGCTTTTATTTTTCACGTGCATAGCATCCAAATACTACGAAGTTACTATGCATTATCACTGACAGACTATATGAATTTACAAAAAGATATATGGACACAAGGAGTTCTATTGTTATATTGCATCTATGGGTATAGTCAAACCATTTTAAGAGCAAACTCGGAGCCCAATAACGGCATTGCCAGTTCTCTTGGGTCATTTTCAAAGCACATCTGGTTGGACCGCTTTAATCTATGGGCGAGCCAAGAAAAGGAGAAAAGGGTCAGCTAATAAGTCATTCACCCGGATTTGAACGGTCTAAGAATATGTTCCTTTAATTTGACATTCTCTTTAAATTGCTTCCTTCGCTCTTTTTGTTTGCAACCACGTGGTGACAAGTTGAAACTCTTAAATATAACAAAAAGCAAAATTGTTATAAAACGATTATCATACTAATAGAAATAATCTTAATTTTGATATCAAATGAATTCAGTTCTCAATTCTGATTGATTATTAAAAGACAGGATTCTTTACTAAGGATTTAATTAACTATGTTTAATATGGTATATTTACATAGGTGATTTTATTGTTTTAGAATTTATTTAATTAATCGACAAAATTTTTTTACAACAAAGGTTGTGTTAGCAAACGTGGTTATGGTGACTTCGTCAGATGAAGTTAGTGCTATCACAAAAGATTCAACGAATCAGTTAATTCAGACCATTTTCATGTGTTCCTTTATAATGTTATCAGTATGCTTAATACCCTTGACCCAATTTTCCTTGCAAATCTGAAACAAAGTCGTTTTTGATATGTTGGTTGCATCTGTGACACGTTTGATTGTTTGGTGAATTCCAAATTTAACAATTTCATTATCATTTTCCCATTTAAAAAACTGATAGACATTGTATGCCCTTTTTCTTTTTTCTGGGCGAAAAACACGACGCCGAGAACTTACCATGGTTTTTACGGAAGCCTATTGTGCAAGGTAGTGAATGAGGAAGCTAATCTTCATGCATTTAATAGGATTTGATCAAAGGTCTCAGTGAACTGACCCAGTGAAGATGTGGCAACGTGTATGCCATATCTCCTAGTTTGTCATTTTGCTTCCCTTGTCTTAGTGAAGCGAAAGCATCGGGATTAAGGAGAATCGGCACCGACGCAAATGAGTTTTGGTGATTGACACCTTAAGCTGCGCGTTGGCTGACCTTGTTCAAAAGATGTGTGTATATATATATATATATATATATATATATATATATATATATATATATATATATATATATATATATATATATATATATATATGCATTTGTTTAAATAAAATAATCAACACCATTTATTCTGAGTGATTTTTGTGTCAATTTCTACAGGCATATTGCCGCCCGAAGTTCATGCACCTAAAGCACATGAATGGAATCTATTGGAGATAAAAAAAAAAAAAAAAAAGAGAAAAAAAATCTTGACAATCACGCGCACACTGAAATAATATGAAGTTTTACCTCGCCGTTATCACTAAACCTTAAATGACAGTCTGTAACTTCAAATATTGTGTATTAGTGAATTATATGACACGTTAGGTCTTAAATACGAAAATATCGACAATCACACGAACACTGAAATAAAAAATTTTTTTACCTCGCCTTTATCACAAAACTTTACATTACAGTCTGTGACTTTTAACGTGTCATATAATTCACTAATACACAATATTTGGTCTTAAATACA
>NC_090732.1:100367641-100402641 GCF_036898095.1 Palaemon carinicauda | reverse complement strand
ATATATATATATATATATATATATATATATATATACACTGTATATATACATACTGTATATATATAAATATATATATATATATATATATATATATATATATATATATATATATATATATATATGTATATATATATATATATATATATATATATATATATAATATATATATATCATCCGTCCACACCTTGAAGGTGCTGTAGTTAAGACAGAAGTTTTTAGATCACGTTCGCATAACCCTTGGATAGTTCATGACCCAACCCAACATACTAGTAATTAACTGCCAACCAAAGTTACTAATAATAATAAAAAAAAAAAGTTCCATGACAGTTACAACCTGGTGTCTAAGGAATTGCTGTGACCTTGGACGTTTAATATCACGCTCTTCAAAGTAGGACAAAAAACATTAGGTTAAATGTTTATAAGAATGTATGATGGCGATGTCTCATAGGATGTAGATACAGGAGAGGGGGTTCCCAGCCCCCTCGTTCGTCCCTTTTAGTCGCCTCTTACGACACACAGGGATAACGTTGGCGCTATTCTAATTGTTTTTATGCCCCCGCGGCCACCAGGCTGGGAGGAATGTAGAGAGTAGAGGTCCCCTTTTCGTTTTTGTTTCATTTGTTGATATCGGCTACCCCCCAAAATTGGAGGAAGTGCCTCTGTATATGTATGTATGTATGATGGCGATACAGTACGGCAGAACACACCTAATCACCCACATTATGGTCTGTGTACAAGATCCTATTTTCATGCCAATTAATCATAAATACATAAATGAAATAATGCAATACTAGTGATATGGATCTAAGTACATAATGGAAAAAATGGCCCGAGAAAAACAAAATTACCTAGAAAAACATATTTACAGCAAGAAACAAAATATAGATGGCACACTGAAGTCAAAGCATCTCAAAATTAAATAAGAAAGGATTATCGAATGGGTGTACTGCCAGAGTCTAACGAGGCAATGGAGATTAAGAATAAAAAAATCTTAAGAGAAAAGAGAAAGTGAGTTTTACTTGATGGCAATATTTTCTTGAATAAGGACAATATACCTTATAACTGTTTAAAGAACTGTTACTTAAAGAAAATTTTAATACTTTCAAACTTGGTAATGTTTTCTAACGATTATGCCAATCTTATTTTTAAATGAATAACCAATAAGAATTACACATACACAGAACATTATTCATTCGGAATCACTGCGCCTAAAGCCGTGTATAAAAAGAGTTTGGTTATGCTCTCCCGAGTCAGGTCGAACGTGATTGATCGGATTCGGTCACGTGAGATAAAGGCGTTATATTGCATCTGTAGCTGACCGAGAGAGTAAACATTTTCATTAGTAATTTGGAGGGATTTTCATAAATTGCATACATTATGGTATGATGTGTGGTAGTGGGATATTCAGTACAATTTGGAAAAGGTAAAATGAGGCACTAATTCTCTAGAAATTTATAAACAAGACGGCAATGGGTAATGAAAGTGAAAAGAAAATATTGGAAAGCACACAATTCACTCGGAAAGATTTTTTTCTCTACTTTTAATGTGCTGGATTTTCATTACTACCGTTATTAATATCATATAATGGAGATTTATATTTGAAATTTAGAAATTAATGATGTATATAGTTAATGATAATCCGTTTTATATAAAGGATAATTCTAAAGAGGATCAATACGAACAGGGAATAGCTGATGGCTTTTAAACTCAAGTTAACTGCCATTCATTAAGTCAAAAGTGGTCGTTACGGAAACCTCCATAGATAAGATAGGTACCAGAACACGAGCATCCTCTGCAAAACGAATACTTGATGAACATTAATAAACAAAATCCTTTCAGTTTATTTCTCTTAATGTAAAAAAAAAAAAAATACATTTATGTAAGAGTTAAATTTTTCATGTATGCATATAAATTTATATATATATATATACAGTATATATATATATATATATATATATATATATATATATATATATATATATATATATATATATATATATATATATGTATATATGTGTGTGTATATGTATATATATATATATACATGAATAAATACCGTTGCGTATTATTTCTATACTCATATATATGAGCTACATTCCTAATCGTTCATTCAAAATTACATGCATTCCGTGAGAGTGTGTATTTGCACACACACACACACATACATATATATACATATATATATATATATATATATATATATATATATATATATATATATATATATATATATATATATGTGTGTGTGTGTGTGTGTGTGTGTGTGTGTGTGTGTGTGTGTGTGTGCAATCACATACACACATATATTATTATTATTATTATTATTATTATTATTATTATTATTATTATTATTATTATTATTATTATTATTATTATTATTATTATTATTACAAGCTAAGCTACAACCCTAACTGGAAAAGCCAGATGCTATAAGTCAGAGGGCTCCAAAAGGGACAATTAGCCAAGTGAAGAAAGGAAATAAGGAAATTAATAAACTGCATGAGAAGTAATGAACAATCAAAATTTGAAAAAAAATAAATAAAAACAGTAACATTAAAATACATTTTTCATAATCTAAAGAAACAAAAATAAGGAAGAGAATAGTGTACTCGAGTGTACCCTCAAGAAAGTGAACTCTACCCCAAGACAGTGGAAGACAATGGTACAGGGGCTATGGCACTACCCAAGATTAAAAAACAATGGTTTGATTTTGCATTGTCCTCTTAGAAAAGTTGCTTACAATAGCTAAAGTCTCTTCTACCTTACCATGAGAAAGATAAGCCCTGAAAAGTTACTTTGCAGTAATTAACCACTTGGGCTTATAGCATCATAGCATCTTGCTTTCCCAACTAGGATTGCAGCTTGGCTAGTAATAGTAATAATAATAATAATAATAATAATAATAATAATAATAATAATAATAATAATAATAATAATAATAATAATAATAACAATAATTGAGCGATAAAGGTTGTCAGGTGTATGATAACAGAGGAGACTATGGAAAGAATAGGCCACAATATTCAGTGTATGTGTAGGCAAAGAAAAAATGAGCCATAACCAGAGAGAGGGGTTCAATGTAACACTCTCTGTTCAGTCAAAGGACCCAATATCTCTCTAGCGGTAGTATCTCAACGGGTGGCTGGCACACTGGCCAACTTACTACCTATATATATTTATGATATTTATATATAATATATATATATATATATATATATATATATATATATATATATATATATATATATATGTATATGTGTGTATATAGGCCTAATGTACGCAATCACATACACACACACACACACACACATATATATATATATATATATATATATATATATATATATATATATATATATATATATATATATATATATATATATATATAGGTTAGGTCAAATGGCGACCATTAGGTAATTTAACTTCTAAGTTAGGTGTGGTGGTAAGACTTAGGTATTTAACTCCTGGGCTAGGTCTAGTGAGACTTAGGTAGTTTAACTGTTAGGTTAGGTCAGGTGGTGACACTTTGGTAGTTCAACTCCTAGGTTAGGTCAGGTGGTGAGATTTAGGTAGTTTTACTCCTAGGTTAGGTCAGGTGGTGAGACTTAATTAGTTTAACTGTTAGGTTAGGTCAGGTGGTGAGACTTAAGTAGTTTACCTGATAGGTTAGTTCATGTGGTGAGACTTTGGTAGTTTAACTCCTAGGTTAGGTCAGGTGGTGAGATTCAGGTAGTTTTACTCCTAGGTTAGGTCAAGTGGTGAGATTTAGGTAAACTACTTAAGTCTCACCAACTTCCTAATTCTCACCACCTGACCTAACCTAGGAGTAAAGCTACCTAAATCTCACCACTTGACCTAACCCCTAGGTTAGGTCAAGTGGTGAGATATAGGTAGCTTTACTCCTAGGTTAGGTCAGGGTCAAGTGGTGAGATTTAGGTAGCTTTACTCCTAGGTTAGGTCAGGTGGTGAGAATTAGGAAGTTTAACTGGGGGGTTAGGTCAAGTGGTGAGATTTAGATAGCTTTACTCCTAGGTTAGGTCAGGGTCAAGTGGTGAGATTTAGGTAGCTTTACTCCTAGGTTAGGTCAGGTGGTGAGAATTAGGAAGTTTAACTGCTTGGTTAGGTCAGGCAGCGAGACAGGTAGTTTAACTCCTAGGTAAGGTCAGTTGCTGAGACTTAAGTAGTTTACCTGCTAGGTTAGGTCATGTGGTGAGACTTTGGAAGTTTAACTCCTAGGTTAGGTCAGTTGGTGAGACATTGGTAGTTTAACGGCTAGGTTAGCTAAGGTAGTGAGACTTATTATACTTACTTACTTTGATGGCTGCTTTTCCGCTCCCATACAGCGGGGAAACCCCACTCTCTACAGGACCTTCACTGTTATTTTACCTTGTTCGTTTAGAGTATTTAACGTTTCATATCACGTATTGTTCATTTACTGTTAAATCGTCACTGTTGTATGATAAATGCCAAAGGATAAGGATTTGATGCATCATCCATCCAAAAGTTGAAGTCTCCACAGATAACTAATTCGTTTTTCTTCATGATAATCATCTCAATGAAAGCACCGAATTCCTCAAAAGAGATACTAGTGTTTGTTCTAGGAGGTTTGAAGATTGTTACAAAGTATTTTTATCTGTTTTTTGGCTTAAAGTTTATTTCTATATATTCAAAGCTTGTTACACTAGTTCTTTTCAACATTTTGAGATTCTAGTAACTTTTATGAATAAAGAGTCCGACACCCCCACTAGATCTACCTCCTCTCGGTATGTGAAAGAGGGCGTGTGTAGGAGGCATCATTTCAGTGACCTTTGCCTTGTCCAAGCTATTTAACCATGTTTCAGATAATGCTAGGATATCCAAATATTTCTCGTTTATCAATTCTCGAATTTGAATAGTGTTATTACCTACAGATTGTATATTTACATAGCCACAGTTTATGTCATCCTTAGTAACCATGATCAGTATTTTCTGGTAGTCTTTTCAATTCCAAGTCATAAGCTTTGCAGTCTCTAAAATTTGCTATGTGGTCACTTGATTTGTTTAACTTTGTTCAGTTTATAAACTTTGATACTTGCAAATTACACTCCTTGGTGAAATGTTTTCCTGAACATTTCTCGCAGTCTTTATCATCATTCTTAGACTTGCAACCTTTTCCAAGATGTCCATACCTCTGACAGTGGTAGTAGGTGATCACGCGGTACCTATCACGTATGTTATAAGTACCCCATCGTTATGAAACTTTGTCCTCTTTATCGTGAATAGCCCTCCAAACTTCAGGATCACATTTCAGCACATAGTGAGTGGTCCCCCCCCCCCCACCCCAAGGCATTTCTCTTCAGGACTACACTTATCTTCTCTTCTATATTTTGGATTTGGTCCAGGCAGCGATTTCTTTGAATCAAAGCATTTACTACATCATCTTCATCGTTGTACACATTGCATATCATTATTTTTGGTTTTAGCTTTCCGATTTTTCTCGTTTCAGTGTCAGCCACTAATGTCTGAATTTTGTTTGTTGCCTCTTTTCTGATCATTTTCTTTGCAAAGTTTACTACAACATTTCCATTCGTGGTTGATTTCGTGTTATGTATAGAAATGTCTTTAAGTGCTTGTTCAACCTCGTGTTTTCTTTCAATAATTTTAGTTGATGTATTAGTTGATTTAATTATCAACAGATTTTTTCCTAAACTTTGTCAGCAAATGTCAGTTTCTCCGTTTTTGGGTCTATCAATGTTTGAAGTGTTGCTTTAATTGATTCCATATTCATGGCAAGAATGTCAACTTTCACAGTGTGTTTGGTAGTCTGGGTGGAATTTGCCGCGTCTGCGCTAAGGTCCGCAAGTTTGGTTTCCAAGTCAACTGTATTCGTGTCTTGTTCGTTCAGAGCCAAATCTCTCATGTTCACATCTTCCTTTAATTTTAATATTACTAAACTGGCTTGTCTAGTTTCACATACGCAGTGTGGACATAACCAATCTTGGTTATTCTGTTCATTATCAGTGATGCCTATCACTATATGCACTCATTTCTTATGGTAGAGTCTATTACATTCACATCCTATCCATTTTTTCCGTTCTCCCTCCGTGGTTTTACATATGAGGCAGAAATAGTTAGGAACTGACATAGTGTACTGTTTTTTATCACTTAGGTTTCTCCATAAGATTAAATAATAGCTTTTCAATGATATTCTAAGCGAGAAACGGCAAGCTAAAACACGACTCAGGGAGCTTCGCGCAACACGTCTACACTCTAGCAAGTCAGTCAGGTAGTTTAACTCCTAGGTTAAGTCTGGTGGTGAGTCTTAGGTAGTTTAACTTCTAGGTTAGGTCATGTGGTGAGACTTTGGTAGTTTAACTCCTAAGTTAGGTCAGGTGGTGACAATTATATAGTTCAACTCAAGGGGTAAATCAGGTGATGAGACTTAGGTAGTTTAACTGCTAGGTTAGGTCATGTGGTGAGACTCTGGTACTTTAACGCCTAGGTTAGGTTAGGTGATGAGACTTGGGTAGTTTATCTGCTAGTTTAGGTCAGGTTGTGACACTTAGGTAATTTAACTCCTAGGTTAGGTCATGTGGTGAGACTTAGGTAGTTTAACTCCTAGGTTAGGTCAGGTGATGAGACTTGGGTAGTTTAACTCCTAGGTTAGGTCAGGTGGCGAGACTTAGGTAGTTTAACTCCTATGTTAGGTGTGGTGATCAGACTTAGATAGTTTAACTCCAAGGTTAGGCCAAGTGTTGAAAATTTGGTAGTTTAATTCCTAGGTTAGGTCGATTGGTGATACTTAGATAGTTTAACTCTTATGTTAGGTCAAATGATCAGACTTAGGTAGTTTAACTCCTAGGTTAGGTCAGG
The DNA here is from genome assembly GCF_036898095.1 of Palaemon carinicauda. Lineage (NCBI taxonomy): Eukaryota > Metazoa > Arthropoda > Malacostraca > Decapoda > Palaemonidae > Palaemon > Palaemon carinicauda. The sequence continues at coordinate 100,395,789 of NC_090732.1, read as the reverse complement.
TGGCGAGACTTAGGTTGTTTAACTGCTAGGTTAGGTCAAGTGGTGAGCCTTATGTTAGGTGTGTGTGTATATATATATATATATATATATATATATATATATATATATATATATATATATATATATGTGTGTGTGTGTGTGTGTGTGTGTGTGTGAATATATGTATAAATCATCATCATCATCATCTCCTCTTGAACCCTATTGATGAAAAGGGCCTTGGTTAGATTTCAAAAGTCGTCTACCTTGACCTTTTAATTCAATACTTCTCCATTCGTCATCTCCTACTTCACGTTTCATAGTCCTCAGCCATGTAGGCCTAGGTCTTCCAACTCTCCTAGTGCCCTGTGGAGCCTAGTTGAACGTTTGGTGAACTAATCTCTCTTGGGGAGTGAGAAGAGCATGCCAAAACCATCTCCATCTACCCCTCATCATGATCTCATCCATATATGGTACTAGGATAATCTTATTGTTTCATTTCTAATCTTGTCCACCCATTTAACTCCCAATATCCTTCTGAGGGCTTTGTTCTCAAATCTACTAAAACTTTTGGAGATTATTTCATTGTTATACCATGACTCATGTCCATAGAGTAACACCGATCTCACTAAACTGATATGTAGTCTGATTTTTATACGTAATTTCAGGCGATTTGATTTCCAAATTTTACTTAACCTAGGAAGTGTCTGATTTTCTTTTGCCAATCTTTCCATAAACTATCTTTCTAAAGACCCTGTATTGGAGATCATAGTTCCTAAATACTTGAATGATTCGACCTCATTAATCCTTTCGCCTTCCAATGATATTTCATCTTTCATTGCATACTCTGTTCTCATCATCTCTGTGTTTCTTCTATTTATCTTTAGCCCAACATCGTGTTATATTTCATGCAATTTGGTAAGCAAGCACTGCAAATCCTGGGGTGTTTTCTAACAAGGACAGCATCATCAGCATACTCTAGGTCTAATAAATTCTTATCACCAATCCAGTTCAATCCTTCTCCACCATCTCTGACTGTTCTATGCATTACAAAATACATGAGGAGGATAAACAACATAGGTGACAACACATTTCCTCGGAGTACTCCGCTGTTCACTGGAAATTCATTTGTTAAGACTATATTAATATTAACTTTGCACTTGCCATGCTCAAGAACAGACATAATCAAATTTACATATTTGAGAAGAATTCCATAATAACGCAGGTCTCTTCACAAAATTGGCCGTTGCACACTACCAAAGGCTTTTTCATAGTCCACAAATGCCATCAAAAGGGGATTTCTATATTCTATACATTGTTGTACAACATGTCTCAAAATGAAAATTTGGTCAGTGCAACTTCTACCTTTACTAAATCCTGCTTGTTCATCTCGTAGCTTTTCATCAATCTTTCTCTCATCTCTTTAGAATAAGCATACAATATATTTTCATAACTGACTAAAGTGTTATGCCTTTGTAATTATTGCAATAAGTTAAGTCTCCTTTCTTTATATTTTCACCAACACTCTTAACTCCCATTCATCAGGTTTTGCCTCTTCATACCACATTCTACTAAATAATTTTGTAAGTAATCTAGGAGTCACTTCATTTTCGGCCAGTATCATCTCGAAAGTTTTTCCATCGTATCCCGTGGCTTTCTGTCTCTAGTTTTTTGGCGAAGGCTTCGACTTCAAACACACTGAATTAATTCATGGGCACATCAAGGTCTTCTTCAGGTTTATCAATAAAATTATTCCCTTCATATCTCCTATTCATAACCTCACTAAAGTGTTCCATCCAACGTTGTCTTTCTTCTTCTGTTGCTATAACAGAACCATCTCTCTTTTTTATGGGTATATGCTTCTTCTTCTTTGCCCTAATCGAGATTTCATTAATAATTCTATGAGCAATTCTTACACCATCGCCAAACCACTACCTGAATTCATAGCTTTGTCAGCCTCGTCTGCTTTAGTGTCTAAATATTCCATCCAGTCATTCCTGGCTTTTCTTTTGACCTCACTGTCAAAACTGGAATACTTAGCATTCTCTACCTTTTAATTTTCATTACTTCCTCGAAAACTTTCAACAATCAATTTCTGTATTTGTCTCCTTTTTTGTAGTATCCCAAGTATCATTTATTATCCATGGCTTTCTCCTTGTAACTGCGTGTCCTAAGACTTAACTACCAACAGACTGATATATGTTCTTAATATCACACAATTCTTCATTAATTGTCTGCTCTTCGTCTCTTAAAGTTTCTAACACTGCAAATCAATTCCTACATTCAATTTCAAATGTTTCTCTGTGCTCTTCTTCTAAAAGCTTAGTTGTATCAAACCTAGGTATTTTATCCACCATTCTGTTAGGTGCTTTCAGTTTTAATTTCAGTGTGGCAATGAGGAGCTGGTGATCATTATCAATATCGGCACCTCTATAGCTTCTTACATTTCCCAGAGTCCTCCTCCTCTCTTTATTTGTAAATGCCACATGGTGCAGTCCATATATACTTTTGGAAGTTCTTGTGTTGAAAAAGTGTACCTCCAATGACAAGATTGTTTGCTGAACAGAAACTTATGAAATGTGCTCCATTTTCATTTGCAACTTCGCCAAGGCACTCAACCCCATCACATTCCCTATCCCTTGATTATTTCTTCCAACTTAATCATTGAAGTCGCCAATCATGATTTTCATATCTCTCTCAGGGATCTCATCTTTTACCCTCTGCAGTTCTTCATAGTATTCATCTTTCCTTTCTTTAGGGGAATCAGTTGTTGGGGCATAGCAAACTATAATACTAATTGGTAGTTTGTTACTTGGCATTCGATTAATGATAAATTTTGCACATTTAGACGTGTTTTTCACATTCAAATAAGCCGGACCAGGGTTCGATTCCCGGCCGGTTACAAGCTCTTGTCTTTGTGTGATTTCGCCTGGGGCTCTGATCCCGAGGTCGTTAAGAGAATCCAGACATTAATGTATCAAAAATATATATGGCTTATTTGAATATGAAAAACACGTCTAAATGTGCAAAATTTATTATTAATCGAATGCCAAGTAACAAACTACCAATTAGCTACGATGGTGAAGATGCGTTGATTTCAATTCTAAGTACAAAACACCTAAATTCAACAGGTATAAGTACAGAAGAATTGTCATTGACTTTTATCTTTCTTCGTGGCCAAGTGGTTTAGTCACTGTCTATACAAGCTTGCCGGACCAGGGTTCGATTCCCGGCCGGTTACAAGCTCTTGTCTTTGTGTGATTTTGCCTGGGGCTCTGATCCCGAGGTCGTTAAGAGAATCCAGACATTAATATATCACAAATATATATGGCTTATTTGAATATGAAAAACACGTCTAAATGTGCAAAATTTATCATTAATCGAATGCCAAGTAACAAACTATCAATTAGCTACGATGGTGAAGATGGGTTGATTTCAATTCTAAGTACAAAACACCTGAATTCGACAGGTATAGGTACAGAAGAATTGTCATTAACTTTTATCTTTCTTCGTGACCAAGTGGTTTAGTCACTGTCTATACAAGCTTGCTGGACCAGGGTTCGATTCCAGGCCGGTCACAAGCTCTTGTCTTTGTGTGATTTTGCCTGGGGCTCTGATCCCGAGGTCGTTAAGAGAATCCAGACATTAATGTATCAAAAATATATATGGCTTATTTGATATATATATATATATATATATATATATATATATATATATATATATATATATATATATATATAAGTGTGTGTGTGTAGATATTAATGTTTATTTGGTAATGAGTACCATTAAGGAGAGGAAAAGCACCCACTGCGAGCTATGGAATGAGGCTTTTTACCGGCAATGCTAAAGTGCGAAAATGAAATCAAGAAGAAAATTACAGTGGTGCCTCGTGTTAAATAGTAGCCTTAGAACCGACCCTCCTGGTCACAGTTTTCCTGGAACTGTGGCTTTTGTTAAATCTACGTGTTTGAAATCTCTGTACTCAAAATTCTTTTACTGTCACTGTCAGTGAGCATGTCATCATCTAACAAGTATAACAACATAGCTTGACTAATTGACAACTCAATTGTTGTGTTGGCCTATGTCGTAACGCGTGATCGCTAAAGTGGGCTTCGAGTCCAGCTCAAACTCATTCGTTCCTTTGGTCATTGTAACCTCACCATCCTAGTGAGCTAAGGATGAGGTGTTCAGGGGAGCCTCTAGGTCTATCTGCTGAGTCATCAGCAGCCATTGCCTGGCACTTCTTGGTCCTAACTTGGGTGAAGAGGGGCTTAGGCAGTGATCATATGTATATATGGTCAGTCTCTGGGACATTGTCCTGCTTGATAGGGCAATGTCACTGTTCCTTGCCTCTGTCATTCATGAGCGGCCTTTAAACTTATTTCATATTGCAAAATAACATCACAACTTCCATAGTCTTTAACATGAAACCTACGAACTTGGCCTCTGCTTGAATGGTGGAAGGGAAAGTTCCATTAGGTACATGACCTCTACCATCCCAGCCCACATTCGTCGGGCCCTCTCCCAGTGTTCTTCCTGGACGGAGACCCACAAGAAACTGGATAGGATTACCTGATCCATGTGAACATTGGCTGCTCCAACAGGTAGGTCAACCGAGAGGTTAAACATGCCATGGATGATTGATACAATACTAAGCTCAGCATTGAGAGCAATACTTTCAGAGTCAACCTGTACTACACGGGCTTTATGCACAAGCAGTACCAGGAAGACGAGAAGGGTATGAAGGAGATTATAAGGAACAACGTCATGACCACACATGTAAAAACTGAAATCAACTTTATAATTTATTACCAAACAATAAGGATCAGATCCCTCGTTGTAAACAACCCGACCCCTCCTGTGTAGGATTTTCTGAAGAAATCTAATGTAGTATATTTCTACCCATGCCCACTCCATTAATGCCCCAACCATTATATTGGAATGACAATGATGAAACTTACTCAATGTTTGTCCTACCACATTCTGCAGGGTGCTATTAAGATGCACCAACTCCAGGTGCACAACAAAAGCATCAAAAGAGAAGAAATCACTGGCAATACCACAATTATCAGCAACGCCCCAGACAGCAGAAGACTAAAGATTCTGAAGACCCTGCTCATACAGCAGGAAAAGCCAAATCTCAATACTACACAAGAGATTTTCCTCCTCCCCTTCCGCTGTAGGAACACCAACCAACCCCTCGCCAACATTGACGAGCATGAGGACGATCAGGGACCCGACACCCTGCCTGTGACTGAGACTCTTCTGGTGAGCACCTCAGCCAATCAGGAAGCACCTCGGGACTCACTGGACCTGGGAACTGAGCGGCAGCTTGCCTTACATTGTGCCACGCTCGGGAGTGTCTCAGCCAATCAGCGCCCAGCACTGGGATCCCAGCCCAGCATTTCGCAGATACTGTCTATTTCTGGGAGTGTGGCAGCAGCCTGACTGCCAATGATCCTTTCCCAGCGGGCACCTCACCCAATGGTAGAGCACCTTCGTCCCAGACTTGGTACCACCTCTGCTCACAGGGACCAATCAATGACCAGCGCCTGAATTGACTACTTCCCCGACTTGTATAAATAGAGCCAGCCCAGCATACGTAGTTTCACCTCAGCCTGAAGATGAGAGGAAACACCCTTTACCATCTCGAAACACAGTGCAGCCGACTCTTTTATACCTTGTACTTGACAGATTTACTTTTAGCAATTCTTTAGGGGTTGCTGTGGCCTGACTGGTAACATCTCTGTCTGGTGTTTGACAGAAGGGGGTTCGAGTCCTGCTCAGACTCGTTAGTTCCGTTAGTGTTTGCAACCTTACCATCTTTGTGAGCTATGGTTGGGGGGGGGGGGTTTTGGGGGAGCCTATAGGTCTATCTGCTGAGTCATCAGCAGCCACTGCCTGGCCCTTCCCGGTCCTAGCTTGGGTGGAGAGGAGGCTTGGCCGCTGATCATATAATATATGGTCAGTCTCTAGGGCATTGTCCTGATTGCTAGGGCAATGTCACTTTCCTTTGCCTCTGCCATTCATGAACGACCTTTAAACCTTTAGAAAAATCTTAGAATTTGTTCGACGTATTTTTCTTCCCTATCTACAGGCGGCATGCAGTACTGTTCAGACAAGGAAAATTAAAGCAAAAGAAAAGCTTAACTACAAAATAAACGCTACTGCAGTGGCTATAATCTTCAATGAAACCTGCTTGAAAAAGAGTCTACTTTCGAAAAAATAATAATAATAATAATAATAATAATAATAATAATAATAATAATAATAATAATAATAAAGAAGAAGAAGAAGAAGAAGAAGAAGAAGAAGAAGAATGAACTGTACCAATACAAACATAAGATGACAGTTAAAGTACAGGGATTCAGTGGAGTCAGCGTTGAGTTTATATTCGTCATGGATGATATTAAAAAAAGAAAAAAAAAAAGAAAAAGAAAATAGGACATGGAACGTCCTTGATCAAGTGATATCTTATTGACGGAGGTTCCTTGTCGACCCTGCAGGCGAAGCGTGTTGGTTGCGGACATATTTCTTCGAATTCCCTTCCGGAATATCGCGCTCTTTTACTATTAACTTACCGGCTAACGGATTACGAGAATTTCTATTTTTTTAAGGTAGAATAAATTCAATATTTATTATATTCTAGAAATATCGTATCATTATTACATCTCATACTATTACTCTAAGTTCTGTGTGGGGAGAGTCTTTGCTTACATTCACCTTTGATTGTTACAATACTCTATTGCTTTAAAAAAAAAACATCTATCGCTTACTTTATAGCAAATCCTTCTAGTCGTGACAAGGATATTATCTAAGTAAGGTTGACAAAATTAATGTTTCTTACCAGATTCTTTTCCTTTAATTCCATTAGATTCTGACTGGAAACTTTCAAAACTTGTGATGACTTAAATAAAACCCAAAAATATTAGGAACCTGTCGCCTTGAAAGGTACTATCATGTAGTCGGAATTCGATAAATCAGTGGAAAATAGAGAAACTAAATACCCGTGGATTGCTAGAAGCACAACCGTATTGAGTTAATTTTCAACAACACATACAGCTAATTGGTAACTCTAAATTATATATTGTATCTTTAAAAACACTTATTGTTGTATTGAGGAGAGTCATATATAAATTCAGACTCTAATGCAAGAATGTGAATAATAAAAATAATTTTGAGAAATAAAATGGAAATTTCCGTTCAGTACTAATGCCAATAAGCGTTGAAGGGAGTGTGATAATTGTTCTTTACACCTTTCAGATAAAGAATAATTTTTGTTACTGTAAAATTTATTCGCATATTCATGAAGGAAAACCTTGCATCTGCTAAATGTAAAGCTGTATTATGTGATGAAAGAACGTTAACATCTGAAAATTTAATCTTTCAAAATACTATAAACCCCTGCTTATACATATATGTTAATAGCTTCTTCCTCAAAACCATTTAATAGTAAATATATATCACAAGTATAAACCTTTAGTGTAAGAATTCTACCCCTTGTCTAATTTTATTAAAGTTTTCCCCTATTATTACTCATATTGTCATACACACTTTTCATTTATCTCTAACATTTTCAGTCTGGATCTATTTGTTCCTTTATCAACAGCACACACCATGAAGGTATCTATCCTCATTGCCGGTATTAAAATTTGAAACCTTATTTTCGCAAGTTGAAGTCTTCTAGGTAAATTAGTTCTCGCTTGCTGGATGCATAGCTACCGGTACAATCTTCCTCGGGCCACACTTGCTCCTTTTGAATACTAGCCTACCTATACTCTGAAAGGAAGGAGTTCGTCCTTGACCTGTTTGCAGGTGAGGCAAAGAGTGTTTTCCACAAAAGGGATAAAGTCAATGTTCGAGGCAAGGACAACTTTTGTCACCAGCTCACTCTTGCAGAAGTCAACGTTGAGCGGGAACACATTTAATTCCAAAAAGACAACATCATAAAATATGTATGAAAAGAATGCAATTTTCAGCGCCGTGACTTCGCTGTAAACAATTCCAAAGGTGTACATTGAAAATCCACAACATTTGCCAATGTTTAAACATTGCAAAAGGCCAATTAAAATCAGGGAACCACGTCGAACGATCTTTCTTTTACATTGCTAAATTAATTGTTCTGATTCATGCATCATTTTATACACGGGTTTCCCCAGGTAACAAATAACAAGAGGTTTTTTATTTGACTGTTCCTCGATCACTCGAAAAACGTAGTTTCAGTACTCACATTTCCAATTCCTTGAGGCACTCTTTTGTCAATTAGTTTGAATATTTTAGATACACAGCTATTGGCAAAAAATTTTAAATGTTTTGGATCTACGTGAAATGAGAGAGAGAGAGAGAGAGAGAGAGAGAGAGAGAGAGAGAGAGAGAGAGAGAGAGAGAGAGAGATGAACAATTCATTTTCATTTGAAAGGAAGTGCGATAATGAGACGCTAATTCAAAAGCTATTCATCTCGTGAGGATGCTAAAGTGGAAACAGGAGAAATTCTTTCGACTATTAATTAACAAAACTTAAAAAGATAAGAAGCTTCCCATTATACGATAATTAACACCGACGAGTGGGCGAGTTCATTACCATGAAGAACAGGAGCCCCGTTGACTCCATTTATATATAAAAGAAGAGAAATTTGTGAGACCAAAAAAGAGATAGAGTATGATATGCTAACAAGGTGATAATGAGACATGGTTGATGCTACTACGTATATTCTAATTAACGAATACACACGTCGCTTTTACAAATAGTATAATTATGAAGTACAATACATGAACAAATATATAAATGGCATTAAAATGTACTCAGGAACAGGTCTCTCTCTCTCTCTCTCTCTCTCTCTCTCTCTCTCTCTCTCTCTCTCTCTCTCTCTCTCTCACACACACACACACACACACACACACACATATATATATATATATATATATATATATATATATATATATATATATATATATATATATATATATATATATATATATATACTGTATGTGTGTGTGCTTGTGTGTGTGGGTGGATGGGTGTTTGATTGCCCATTAACTAAACACTTCTCCGTTAGATGTGCAACTACAGGATTCATTAGACTTCTGGTACCCATTCACAACTGGGTTAACTGGTGGGGAACGGAACGGAACGAAGTACTAGTAAAAGTTGTGAGTCTAATGCCGTACCTTTTTCCTTGAAATGAGAGTCCTGGAGGAATCTTATTATCAAAGTTATCAGTAGAATATTGGAGAGGAGGCTGGTGGTAATATGCCTCTTTCCACTATGCGAGTGAGCCGTTAGGTTGTAACTGAAAAGCGACGTGAATGCAACTAAACTTTATTAAACAGACATTGATTTATATTCCACGACTTGCGAGCAAGAACGTCACAAAAAAAACTAAAAAAAATAAAACTTAAGCTATTATGCATATACACATTGGTCTTTTATCAGTCCAGGGAAGAGCGAGGGAGAATACACTTAAGCAAAACTGTTACAGTGTACAAACGTGTATGACACACATGGGGTACATTGTTCCCCCCTAAAAAGGACATACATGTGAAATAGGGTACCCTGCTCTAGAGAGGAGTACTGTAGGCGGCTCATCTGCCAGGAGATAAGCAGGTTTTAGGCAATCAATGGAGATCATCTTATTTGCCACGAATGTTAATTAAGATATCCTTCGGCATACGATGGATTATGAAGAAAGGGCATGTGTTGCTTCGCTGGGGGCTTGTAAGTCTGGTGGAATGGTGTAAATTTTTTAACAATGCAACGTAAGTGCTGGAGATTATCAGAGAAGGTCTTAGATGGAAAAAATCAGCAGGAACGACTAATGGGTCACCATACATCATTTCAGCTGCTGAGACATCCAGGGCATCTTTAGGAGTGGTACTCAGTCCCAGGAAGACCCAGGACCCCTGAGTATACCTATTGGAGTCATTGCAGCAGGACATCAAAGCTACTTTAAGGTGCAAAGAAACCGTTCAACCATTCCATTGGCAGCAGGCTTGTAGGCAGTTGTCTGGAAAAAAGTGATGCCCAGGAGATAGGTTAATGATGTCCATATCTGAGAGTTGAAAGTCATACCACTGTCATAAGTAACATGCTTAGGGTTACTAAATCTTGCTATCCACATTGAGAGTAAGGCAGATGTACATGAGCAAGATGTAGAAGTTTCCATGAGAATGGGTTCAGAACAGCAAATGGAGAGGAGTCAACGCCAGGAAACATGTAATGATGTCTTTGTGATGTGGGTAGGGGACCTACTACATTGATGTGAATATGGGCAAAAACACAATGAAGTTGAAAAAGGGTGCCCACTCCTGAATCCATGTGTCAATATACTTTTGGAGTTCGGCCTGAAGAACAGGCGTGGACCCAATCCTTAGCACCTTCATTAATACCGCTCCAAATGAATTCGTCTTCAATAGCTTTGCAATAGATTGGCGTGAGGAAAGTGAAAGGCCATGCGTGAAATCAAACACCTGTAGATGTATGGGATTAGGTATCCATGGCAGTAGCCCACCAGTACTAACATCACAGAGTTGGAGTCGTTGAGGGGAAGCCTTCCCGATGGGGGGATGTGTAGGATCTCCTAAATGTTTGGTACACTGGATCTTTTTGTTGGGCCATTGCCAAGGCATTGTAATCTAATCCCATGTGAATGGCAGCCGATGGTGTTTTTTGACAGGGCAACGGCAACGGGGATTCATTTTCTCAGGGACATGTTGAAGAGTGCAATACTATTCAGCTAAGGTAGAGAGATGTCAGCGTTGATGGGTGCACCAAGTGTCATACTGTTGACCGAAGGCATGCACCAGAATCATGTGGGCCATGTGAATGACGAAGGGTGTACATTCTAAAAAGCAGTGAAAGTGACGGACAGCCAAATACCCCACCAGCAATTTACTAGCCGGATTCCGATTTGGACAGTTTTCTACAGAAGGCCAGTGGTCAGGGTGAGCCATTGACCACCTGCTCAAGTACTGCAACAATAGTGACGTCGCTGGCATCAATGGAGAGAAGAAGAGGGTCATGTATCATGAGAAAAGTGAGGGCAGCAGCTGTTGATAGGGCATTCTTTGCATTATCGAAGGCTGTTTAATGAAAGGGACCCCATTTCATGTCTTTTGGCTTATCTTTGAGGGGGGTATTGAGGGAGGCCAGAGTGGCGGCGATGGCTGACAGGATACAGTGATAATAGCTGATCATGGCCCAAAAAATTTTGCAGTGCTTTGGCGGTCGAGGGTGTGAAGAAGTTCTGAACAGCTGCTACCTTCTAATGAAGGGCGTGGACTCCTTCAGGAGTGATGTGGTGCCTTAAGAACAATACTTCGTTAGCATCAAAGGTACACTTGTCGTACCGGACTACAAGGCTGTTCTATTATAGGTGGTTGAGCAAGATGCGGAGATGGTGAGGTGTTCCTCTTTGGAGGAAGAGATCAGAAGCGTGTCATCCACATAACATACACAGAAGGGAAAGTCTCCTAATATGCCATCCATGAGGCACTGTAACAAAAGGTTTGGTGATGGTGGTCTTGGCGATATCTTCTGGGTTGATGGGCACTTAATAATAGCCCTTAAGGAGGTCGAGTATAAAAAACATATTAGCTTAGTGTAAGTAGGTGGTCACATTGGCGATATTTGGGAGAGGGTAGTGATCTGAATATGTTTGCTTGTTCAGGCACCTGTAATCCCCCATCTTGCTACAGGGCGATGTGTAAGGGTGATGACCATGGGCTTGAGGCCTTTTGGCAAAGGCCCATTTCTACCATTTCGGCGAACATTTGATTAGCAGCTGCCAAACGACCTGGTGCCAGACTCCTGAATCTGGCAAACACCTGGGGACCCCATCGTCTAGATATGGTTATGAATACTGTATTTGGCAGGAACCGTGGCCGTTTGGCAAAGTTCTGGACGGAAGAGTTTCAATTATGAAGTAAGGAGGTGGGCGTAGGGTGTGCTGATGTAGAAAGCGAGGTTGGAGGGGCGGGTTAAAGAGATGTCGACGGGTATGAGTCTGCGATGACTAACCATCTATGAGCAACATTAGCCAGGAGGTGGAAATGTGAGAGGAAATCCACACCAAGGATTGGCAATGTGAAGACAGTAACGAGAAACTTTCAATGGTATTTGGTGCTTCCAAACGATAATGTGAGGTAAGGTTCTCCTATCCGTGGATAGGTATCACAGATCCGATGGCAGCTACCAGTGAGACGTTGGCAGGCTTAGACAGACTATGTCCTGTTCTGGAGAGTGGCCTTGACAGAAGACAACGGCAAGCACCCGGGCTACCAAAAATCACACACCTGTACCTGCATCATGTAAAAAGAAAAGATTAGTGATAGGGAAGGCCACAAACAATGGCTTACTTATACATTTTTCGGCCACTGACAACCTTTCTCGCATTTCTTTGCAGCAGCCCTGAATCTGGAGTGGTAGAAGCATAACTGCAGCAGATGGGCCTCAGTAAGTAGCTGTAAGGGTCATTGGTTGGAATGTGAGTGAGTGATGGCAAATGTAGGTTCTGGGTGGCTTTACTGCTGCTTCATTACTTCACAGGGTGGGCGTTTGTGTCCTACTGCATTCATATCAGCTGCGGTCGATGTTGAATAGTTGTCCACTTTGTCTGGAGTGGACACGTTGATTGAGGTCTTGAAGGTGATGAAGTGTCTGTCCATAAGGGAGTCGACTTTAATCATCCGGTTCTTCATGAGCAAATTATTAACATCGAGAGTGGCAATGTTTATATGTTCGGGTAGGAGTCGTACCTAAATGGCACGAAGTATGTTTACCTCACGAGGTAAGCCATTATCATTATTGTTATTATTACTTGCTAAGCTACAACCCTAGTTGGAAAAGCAGAATGCTCTAAGCCCAGCGGCTCCAACAGGGAAAATGGCTCAGTGAGGAAAGGAAACAAAGAAAAATAAAATATTTCAAGATTAAAATAAATATTTCCCATATAAAATATAAAAACTTTAACAAAGCAAGAGGAAGAGAAATAAGATAGAATAGTGTGCCCAGGTGTACCCTCAAGCAAGAGAACTCTAACCCAAAATACAGTGGAAGACCATGGAACAGAGGCTATGGCACTACCCAAGATTAGATAACAATGGTTTGATTTTGGAGTGTCCTTCTCCTAGAAGAGCTGCTTACCATAGCTAAAGAGTCTCTTCTACCCTTACAAAGAGAACAGTTGCCACTGAACAATTACAGTAAAGTAAGAAGAATTGTTTGGTAATCTCAGTGTTGTACCGTGTATGAGGACAGAGGAGAATGTGTAAAGAATAGGCCAGACTATTCGGTGTGTGTGTGTGTAGGCAAAGGGAAAAATGAACCATAACCAGAGAGAAGGATCCAATGAAGTACTGTTTGGCCAATCAAAAGACACCATAACTCTCTTGTTATAGTATATTAACAGGTGGCTTGTGCCCTGGCCAACCTACTACCATTTGCAGCAGATTGTAAGCAAGCAATAATGGTCACTTCCCTGAGGGTGAGCAAAGCCTTTTGGTACTCCAATGATTGTTGAGAGAGCTGAAAAAAAATTGCTATACGGGTAGCTGGCGTTTGTGAGTACTGCTCCAAGAGGTATGTTTTAAGGGCAGTGTACGCTATTGAAGTGTCCCCTTGTTCGTAAAGCCAGTACCCTTTGGAACACAATTGCTGTTCTACTGTTGCTTTTGGGCCTTCCTATTATGCCACCTCACCATTTTCTGCGTCGACCATTACCACCCCCTTCTTACCCCTTCCTTTTATCTGTTAGTGTGCCTACTTGTATGCTATCTTTCCTGGCCTAGGTAGGTGAGATTTTCTCCTCCCCTGGTTAAAATCTCTCTGCCTCCTTAGAGACCACACTTGGGTGTTTCTCTGCCCATTCCCCTTCCTAGTTATGCCATAACCTGACTGTACTGGGAGCTATGTTCCTCTTGTCTAGTCATCTCACTCTAGCTTTTGAGCTTTCCCTCACCCGCTAGGTAGGCTAGGCTTGCCTACACAGTTCTCCCTATGGCCTAACCCTATCTAGAAGTAGAGTTGGGGGGTCCTCCTCTGCCACCTTGGCAGTGCCTGTTCTATGTCTGCAGCTTCACTTTCTGTGCTATATCCCTCTTGCTATGAAGTCTTGACTCCCTTGGCGAGTTAGCCTATCTAGGCAGAGATGTCGCACTCTGTCCCTGCTTCCTGTCTTGTTAGCTTGATATATCGCTCTTGCTATGGAGTCTTAACTCTCTTGCTGGGTTAGCCTCTCTAGACAGAGGTATTGCCTTCTGTCTCTGCTTCCTGTCTTGTCAGCTTGACTTCTTCTAGTACTGGCTGTGTTGGATATGGGTCATCCCCCGTACTGCCCCAGCTGCAGCCTTAGACTAATCATTTGCTCTTTCCTATCCCACATCTGAGGAGCATTGTCCTATAGAGTTGGTTGATTGTATCCTGACTGGTTGTCAGGACACGCTTTGAATTTATAATTCTTCGTGTCCTGGCCGTCTTGTACGGCTCTTATTATCTTAACAATAGTGATCAGGTCTTGGCATATTCAATTTTTAGCTGCCTTTCTTTCTTGCACTTCCCCTGTCTGCGGACCCTTCTCTATGGAACTGTTCACTCTCCCCTTGTTGACTTTACAATGTATCTGCCGCCTTGTGTCGACATGCCTGGGTTATTGACAGGTCTGTCTTTTACTGGCTTCTAGAAATAGTTGCCATCTCCCAGCTGCTGCTGCCTCGAGGGCAGCTGTTGCTGGTCTAGGCAGTATGATGAGTGAACTTGCCTTCTTAGGCTGTTCCGATAGACATACTCCGGAGGTTCAGCTATCCCTTTGATGTGATCCTTTCCTCCACATTCCTACCACGTCATTATATTTTGCTTCATAAATCTTTGGCATGTTTGGCATGTGTTCTGATTATACTTAATCTAAGCCATTCTTAAGGCAGTAGGTTTATTTAGGTTAGGATGTGTTTTGTTCGAATAATTCTAATTAAATATAATTTCTAATGATATGTACTCATTGAAATGTCTTATCTTTACAGGTTGCTGATAACATGGAGTGTTCAACAGTCACCTGTACCAGATGGATGAAGATACCCTGTGGGCACAAGACCTGCCGGAAATATGCCGATTGTCATGTTTCCAAGGGATCCATTGCAATCTGGGAACCTACCAACGACCAGGTTTGCACAGATCTCCTTACAACCGGCTTCTATGCCACTAACGTCTCCTTGGACGTTCAAGATCGAAGTCAGAGGATGCTCTGACACTGGGTAAGAGGCTTCCAGAAAAGCTCTCAACAAGGTGCCCCTCATCTTCCTTCTCTGTAACTGAAGGACCTCCTAATTCCCAAGGCTGAGGTGACCTCTGTGTTTAGTCTCCAGTTATATATGGTTCAGTTCCCACCGGTACCAGCAGATCATGCAGATGATGAAGTCCGGGACACTGCAAGTCATAGCCTGGGCGCAGACTACATGGAAGCCTCAGGAGAGTCACTGGATGTACATCAGGTGAGTACGGCTCCTAGTGCCTCTTTAGTTTGTTCCCCCATCACTGCTACTCATGCACCAGTTTCCACCTCCACCCCTGTTCCGATGTTAGACAAACCTTTGCTTCCTAATAACTAGGTACTAATGGCATCCATGAAAGCTTTCATGGAGAACCTAACCACCAAATATGAACGTTCTCAAGCAGACCCAACAGCGAGGATTGAAGCTTTACAACAGGCACCTGTTTCTAAGGCTTCCCCAGCTTCGAGCCTATCTGAATGCACAGTTAAGAACTCTTGGTGCTATGCAAAGCATATGGGCTTAACCGAAGGGTTCCTCCATATCGGGGATGGTTTGGGTTCCAAGCCAGTTTCGGACTTAGAATTCTTTCCATCAATCAATAGTTATCCTTACTGCCATGTTAGGCTTAACTCTGAAGCGTCCATTAGGGATGATATGATCCCTAAGTAAACAATCATTCTGGACCATAGCAAGGCTCAATCCCTTTTGGTTAGGGAGTTAAAGCCGGCTGAATTCACTAATACCCAACTTTCTGTCTTTTGCAGGAAACAGGCCACCTTTGTGGCCCCCAAGGATACTGTCTTCCCCTTTGCCTCTAAAAGCTTAAAGGCCGTGATGAAAGCAGTAGTGGAGAACAGGCCATTCCCATTGCTAGAGGAATGTAAACCTGTCTCTCTAGTCCTTCCTTATGATTCGAACAATATACCTTCACTGTTGGAAAACTAGATAAGGACCTTGGAGGCAAACATTTTATTCAGAAACTGCCTAGGATTCCCGAATCACTTTTAAAGGAAGAATTAGAAGCTAAAGGGAGACCTTCTGTCTCTTTATCCTTACAATCTTATCTAGAGACACTTATTGGAAACTATTCATGATTTGATCTCTTCCCTGTCTTGGTGAAGACTCAACTAATCATATTTCATGAGGATCTCCATGCTTTCTTCCTAGCCAAGAGGGCTGTGTAGAGAACATGTCCTAGCCACTGCTATGATCAGACATGAATTTAGAAAACTAATCGACTCCAATATCCTAGGGAAGGATCTATTCCCTGAAAAATTGGTTAAAGAAGTCATGGACAAAACAGCTCAGGAGAATAAGGGCCTTATTGACAAGTCGGATATATCCTCTAAATGGAAATTTACCCCCAATGAAGGACCTCAACCTAAGGGCAAGAAGCTCAGAAGTCACTTTAAGGGAAGGAAATCCTTTCCTGTCACGACAGCCTCAGTTGTCCCCATCCCTCAGACTGTGTACACGGTTCCCTAACAGTACGCTTTACGGTATCCAGCCTTCAATCCAGTGTACGAGAGAGCTACCACCACATTCCACCTTGCCAAAGCTCATGAGAAAGGCTCCGGTAACAGGGGAAGGTCTGGAAGAGGAGGTCAAACTAGAGGCCTAGGAAGTAGAGGCAAGACGCCTAAAGATGCAGGTCCTTGACAACAACAATGAGGAGCCTCCGGTAGGGGGATGACTTCACCTGTTCAGGGATTAATAGGAGTTCGCTCCCTGGGCTCTCAGCATAGTCTTAAAAGAGCTAGTCTGGAAATGGAGACAGAAACTACCCCAGTTCCAGAGGTTCTTCAACAAACAACCCCCTTTTTGGAAGATTATGTTTAGGACCTTCTCCAGAAGGGAGTCATCCATTGCACAAAATCCATGAACTTTCAAGGGTGACCATTCTACGTGCCCAAGAGAGATTCAAACACTCTTCAAACTACTCTGGACTTCTCCTCACTCTTACAGACGTCTATCAACATCTTCCAATAGGTTAGCGCTTCTCCCCTACCTTGGTTTCAAACTGGCAAGAAAGGCCTACGTATTCAAAACTATGCCCTTCGGGCTCAGTATAGCTCCATGGATTTTCACGAAGCTAGTCGAGGTAATAATCCAACAACTTCAGAACAGAGGCCTTCAGGTGATAGCGTACCTGGATTACTGGTTGGTCTGGGCTGCAATGAAGACGGAATGCCTTCGAACTGCACAAGAAGTCATGAATTTCCTACAATCTCAGGGCTTCCAAATCAACCTCAAGAAGTCCATGCTATCTCCAGCTTGGAAATTCCAGTGTCTAGGACTTCATTGGAATCTACAGTCATACACCCTCTCTCTACCACAAGGCAAGAGAAAGGAAATCGCAAACTTGGTCAGATGCCTATCTCGTTCAAAAGTACTCACCAGAAGGCAATAGGGAAAGGTCTTGGGGTCAATACAGTTCACTGCCGTGACAGACCCAATCCTGAAAGCAAGACTCAAGGAGGCCAACTGAGTCTGGAGAAGAAAGGCATCCAATGCTCGGAAAGATCTTCACCACAAAACGCCGGTCTTACTACAGAAGCAGCTCAAGCCGTGGTCCACTGCCAAGAGTTTAAAGAACTACGTCCCTTTATAGTGCCCTCCTCCTTCCTTGACTATTTACATGGACGCCTTGGAATAAGGTTGGGGGGGGACACTCATCTTCCAAGAAAGTATAGGGTCAGTAGTCAATTGCATTTCATAAGTTTCACATTTATGTTCTGGAAGCTATCGCTGGGTTTCTGACTCTGAAGAGATTATGCCCAAAGACGAAATCACACATCAAATTGGTCATCGACAACAATACAATAGTACATTGTGTCAACAGACAGGGCTCCAGATCTCCTCAGATCAACCATGTAATCCTAGCCATTCTCTCCTTAGCAAAAAGGTGGACATGGCCTCTTTCAGCAGTTCACCTCGAAGGGGTTCGCAATGGGACGGAAGACGCCCAGTCGAGATCCAAGCCTCAGGAAACAGAATGGTTTCTGGAAGCAAAATCATTCTGTTGCAAATCGATCTCTTAGTGACAAGCTTCAACAAGAAGCTTCCACGGTATGTAGCACCAAACTTAGATCTGGAAGCAATAAAAATGGATGTGATGTCTCTGGATTGGAACCAGTGGTCTCACATTGACCTATTTCCTCCATTCAACCTCCTACTGAAAGTACTGAACAAACTGCAGACTTTCGGGGGAACAGCAGCTCTCGTGGCTCCAAAGTGGCCCAAGAGCAATTGGTACCCTCTTGTCCTGGAACTCAAACCCCTCCAGGACCCTCTACCATCTCCAGTGCTGTCCCAGGATGTTCAACAGAAGAATGTTTTCGATTCCTCTTGGATAACAAAAACCCTTCAGCTAATGATTTTCTCCCCCTCGTAACTCAAAGAAAATTCAGAATTGCTAGGGAAACGATTGATTTCATAGAAGAGCACAAGTCCAACAGAACAAAATGACAATATCTGTCTTCCTGGAAAAAATGGGTTGTGTTCGTGAAAAGACCTCAACCCTCTTCTATTTCTATGGGCTTCTGTATTTCTTTATTTCACTACACAATCAAAGTTTAGCCTCTACAACCATTGCCTCTTGTAAGTTGGCACTAACCAGACCGATCGCTTATGCTTTTGATATCAAACCCAATAGCGAGCTGTTTAATAAGATCCCAAAGCCTTGTGCCAAATGAAACCTAATGCTCAAGGTTGTTGGATAAAGTCCTCCACTTTCCCTCTTCAATAGATAACGCTTCTGCCTCTCTGAGGGATCTTACTCAAAAGTCTATCTTTTTGCTTACTATAGCTTCTGGTGCTAGAGTCAGTGAGATTGTGGCCCTTTAAAGGGATGATGGCCACATTGAATTCTCGGATTTGGGGGAGGTAAACCTTTATCCAGATCTTGCATTCTTGGCGAAGAATGAACTTCCCACGAAACGCTAGGGGCCCTGGAAGACTGTCCCACTACAGGAGGACTCTTCTCTGTGTCCCCTGGAGTGCCTTAAGGCCTACCTATTAAAGAGCCCGGCCTTTAAAGGTGGTCACCTTTTTAAAGGCACGAGTATTACAGTTTTGCTACTCATATCCATAATTTGGGGTCTGAACACTCTGGTTTTCTGTATATATATATATATATATATATATATATATATATATATATATATATATATATATATATATATATATATATATATATATATATATATATCTGTGTGTGTGTAATGTATTATTAATACTACATGTATGTACTTTTGGAAACAATAAAAGATTACTGTTCCTTTTTGCATTTCCTTTTCTTTGGACCTGTTATCTGTATAATATAAAAGTAGTGTATCAAATTTTTAACCTTCCTATTATAGACTTCGGTCTTTTCATCTACTGGAGACAAAGTTCTTCACAATGAGTGGGACTGTGCTATTGATCTACTTTGCTCCTACTTTTGTACATACTACTCGCTTACTCTCATCGTAGGGTACCATAGCTATCAATGCTGTAGGAAGTATGCTTATATCTATGAAGTAACAGGGTTAAAACTCTTCTGGCCACAACTGAGAATGATAATTCTCTGGCACATTTCCATTAGGACGACATGGCTCGAGCCCAAAATACGAATTTTGACATAGGAAAAACCTATTTTTGTGTGAGATATCCATGTCGTCCTGGTGGCCTTCCCGTTACATTTTCATCCCCCTCCAATTCTCAGTGTGGAACCTGGTGTCATGCGATGGCTGCTCCTGGAATGGTTAAACAGGAAACGTGTTAGTTCTAGCACATTGAGATCGGGAGTTATAACAGCTCTCACCCACGTATCCTTCCCTTACCTTTCCTTCGAGACAAGGTTAACTCTATTTGGGGAAGGATAACTATGGCTCGTTATTAACACGTCCCTAATTTATACGCGATATCTCTCTGGATATTCGCTCCGGAGGTTAGAACTCCGTTAATACCTTTAAGGTAAAATTTCTGTAGTATATCACTCGCAGAAATATCCCAAGTAGAAGCTGCAAATAAGGAACCTCCATTAGGACGGCATGGCTATCTCACCCAAAAAATAGATTTTGTCTATGTCGAAATCCGTATATATATATATATATATATATATATATATATATATATATATATATATATATATATATATATATATATATATATATCATACTTTTTTCTTGATATATAACTTGCCTTAGATAGGCACTGCGCATCATAAGGAACTGGTTATGGCTATCCTTTGTCGAATCTAACCAATGAATATGGTATGGATTTAGTCAGTCTATATAAAGACAACTGGTGAAATCTAATTGAGGCTCTTTGCTCATTAGGCGTAAGAGGAGATATTGATGATGATGATGATATATATATCTAATGATTTACTCAGTTGTTACCCACTAATTGATTGATTTATTCATGCATTGATCCATCTCTCTCTCTCTCTCTCTCTCTCTCTCTCTCTCTCTCTCTCTCTCTCTCTCTCTGGTAGTGGTAGTAATACTGTAAATGAGTTAATTTTTATTTGTGACAAATTGAATGGCTATAAGCAGTTACTTATTCAAACCAATCCTAATCAATTGGCGGTTTTCTCTTTGTAAATTTATTTAATTTACGCCATGCATTATATGGTCACCATTCTGATGGAATTCGTAAGGAAAAACGGGGGTATAAATGTAATAATAATAATAATAATAATAATAATAATAATAATAATAATAATAATAATAATAATAATAATAATAATAATAATAATAATAATGTTTATTGGTCAAAAACATATTTACATACAAAATATTTACAAAAAAGACTCAGTCCAAGCCCACGTGGAGCAGAGTTCTTCGGGCAATAATACAATTAAATGTGGCCAAATATATACATAAAACTATAAGTGAGAAAAAGTATGGGTGATGCCGAAAGTCCAAATGATGATTATCAAGAACTTAAATAAACACAAGCATACCAGTTGCTTAACCATCAATCATAATGTCTATCGTTCTACAACTCCTGGGTACATTCAAATATCTCTCACTCTAATAAACATTTACAGTACCACTACTAGAGAGAGAGAGAGAGAGAGAGAGAGAGAGAGAGAGAGAGAGAGAGAGAGAGAGAGAGAGAGAGAGATTGGGTAGTCAGTTTTTGCCTCTTGGTATGGGGAAAGTGTATTTCTTCTTTACAATTGATTGTTCATAGTGCTTTTAAGAATTAATACACTGGGTATAATGCACTATCGCAAAATCTCGTTTGCCACAAAGCTGGTGGTGGGCAAAGCCGATATGGCCGTTATCATGGTAACGTGTCAAGAAATGTCAGAAATTCAAAAAATATCATAGAGGGTTCTATATATGTAATTTTTACAACACATTCGATATAATGTGTAGTAAATCAATAAAATTTGTAAATTATCTGAACAATCTTAAATGGGGTTGTTCTGTAACCTCAAACGCTTAACCCGAGAGAGTTTCTAGGCCAATAAGCCAACCCCCTGCCCGGTCCCACCATTGGATGTACATATAACACACACAAAAATTACCGCGAGATAATGTTTACATAATTTTTCATATCAGGTATAGCACCGATGGTATTGGGACTGGTAGGAAAAACAGTACATGAAGCACACTTGAAGTTGGGGGCTAAGAAAAGGAAGCTGAAAACCAAGAGAGATTTTGTTATGACGTGTATCATCCATTGCTGTAACACTTAAGAAATGGCAAACGTTACACAAATTAAAAACAAATTTTAAAAAGATCAAAGAGGCATGTAATACTTCCAAGAAGGCCAGATCAGATTTTGAAACATGACTGAATCATAAAAATATTCCTGATGGATACCTGAACAATGTGCATGGATATCACAGTTTATGCTATCATTAGTTCACAAATGTTTCTAATCTACTGAAACGTGAGGCAACCACAGACACTGATAGTGTGTCACACTATCATACGATAAGGAGACGTGTGTCCTGCTATTCAAATGTATTGCTACCAAGTGATAAGTACCTGTTTTGCAATAAGCTGAGTAAAAAAGGAGAAGTAAAAGAAGTAACCCTTGCTAAATGCAAAACTGCATCAGCCAGTAATCTAATAACGGGAAAGCCCTAACCATTCCTGATTTTAATATCCAAGGAAAGGTGAATGCCATCAATTTTTCAAAAAGAGAGAAATGGTATCATCGCTCTTGTTATAGGTTGTTTGATGATTGGAATTCAACACCAGCTTGTGGAGATGAAGAGGCAAAGGAAAGAAATGTTCCCCATGCAACTGGAATTGAGTACATATCAGATTGCATCAAAGATAGTATCATCAGTAATTCAAATGTGGAGTGACTTAGCTTGCTGAGGGAGAAATATTTGATTTTTATGCAGCAAAATTATTCAGAACACTCCAATCCCAATTACAAAACTGACAAACGCAACAACAAAATCCTAAAAAGATTAGGAGATAAAAATTACGTTCTGTCAACTAAATTTCCGCACTAAGCTCATCTATTCATCACATGTTCAATCAGGTCAAGCAGTGGAAATTGCATCTTAGAGTGCCACATCAGAATGCAAGCATTTGGAAGAATCTGACATGTACTTGCAAAGAACCGTAAGCTGCCTACAGAGAAGCTCCTGATTTACCATGGCCACTACCTCTAGGGAATGAGCTTAAAGAAAGGGATTTTCCACCAGAGCACCTTTCCAATCTCCTTTCTGCACTTCTTGTTGGCAAAAGCATGGATACATTATCTGCTGATAACACACGAAGGATATTATCTATTGGTCGTGACATAAATTATGCTGTGACAAAAGGCAAATGGATGACACCAAAACACATACTTCTGGGAATGTCAATCTGGCACTTGACAGGAAGAGCAGACATAGTGAGGCTACGGAACAAGTTTGGCCATTGTGTGTCATATTCAAGGCTACTAGAAATCCTCATTGTAATCCACATAGTCATCAAAGACCATAATAGTCTTATTCTACAAGGCATCAAGATAAATGGTAACAGGATGCTACATTTCTGCTGGGACTTTGATCTGACGCTGGAACAACACACTCAATACACGAGCTTGTGATTCAAGAAACGGTCAATGGTCAGTCAAGTAATAAATCTGAACACAGACTTGGCACTGGTAGAACAAAGAAGAGATCAGTAATAAGTGTTCTAGTTGTGCAACCATGTTATGCAAAGAAACATGCTGGACCAAGTCTTTGTAGTACAACTTTCGAACCTCAACAAACAGCACGTTATCTGTCTAATATCAAAGGATACGACATGATGTGTGATGTGGGTTATGTGCATAGTTCTACCAAAGGCACTTGAGCAAACTGTGCCAGATTGGGGATATTGGATATCTCTTGCTAGAGAGAGAAGGGAAGACAGAAAAACGACAGTGGAAGACATGCCTCCAGATAATGCTCCTATTACTGATAATGCAACCACGATGCACATGTTAAAGATTTCACAAGAAGTATCTGCTGTTATTGGGTAGGTCTACACTATTATAACACTAAATCTTGATGCTGCTACGAAGGCCTATGATATCTTGTGGACGTATCTAGATCGATTCTATAATGTCATTATTTGACTTGAAATATTCTCTATGGCATGTGCATTCATAGGTTTCATAGGAAACTACATAAAAGGAAGCAAATTTGAGGAAGTTGTAATTCAATCTGCAGTTTGTGTAATTGGGTCAATCAAAACGGTCATGAATGGGAAACACTACATCAGAGTATCAGCTGAAGCTTTGTAGCAGATGTTGTTGGCTTCCTTACAGGATGAAGAATGTTTAATCATTGTTGAGGAGGAAATGTAACTGATGTGCAATCTGGCAAAGATGCCATGCAAGGAGAATGTGCCCATTATCAAGAATAACCCCGGATGGAAAGAATGGATGCAGAAATATGATGAATACGAGGTGAAGATGCATACTGGAGAACAGGGGAAAACTACAGAGTTCTGGGTTGATTGTATGGAGAAGACATGGTTTCTTATGCATTTATTGAGGGCTACCTCACTCTACAAAGGGCCTGTCTGCATGAAATGACCCCCTCTCTTCTTCAGTCAAGAGAAGCTAAACTTTGCAAGGTATACCTAATTTTACCTGAATATTCTCCTCAGCTTTTCACACTCACATCCCTCTTCTCATGGACACTGGGATCGAAGATAAAAGGTGCATAATCAATGTTACATAAGCCGTCCAAAGAATTGTGCCAGAACTGTGCAATGCGTCGCTGTCATTCCATGCCTTCGTAAGCTGTGATACTACCAGGTCCTTCGTGCATAAAAGCAAGGTGGGACCTCTGCATTTGCTGAAAAACAATCTCGAGTACATTCCAGTCTTCACAAATTTATGCACAACTTCTGCACTTACTAGAAATCAGTTTGAAGCTATGGAACCATTCATTTGCCTCTGGTATGGAGTAAGGCCTGGAATCAAAGACATCAACAAACTGAGGTATTCAATGTTCACGATATGTTACACACCACGAAACCACGTGCTATCCAATGACACTGGAATAGATCATAGCCTGCTTCCTCCTTGCAGATCCTCTTTACAGATGCATGTGGTACGAGTGAACTACCAATTACTCATCTGGAACCAAGTGCATGATCCTTATCCAGAAACTGCAGAACGGTTGGACCTGATATTAGATCAGGATGAAGGTGACAAGTACGGGCATTACAATAATCTGGATACCGATGTGTACGACATCCAGGATGATGTAATTAATGATGAAGATTTGATGTAGGCTGCACTTGCTTTTTCATTAATTTGAGTGTACTGTGCATATGTTTTTGTATGATGTGGTTTCTTTGCATATATTGGTGTATTAGTTTAAACAACCATAATATTTAAGTCTCATATTAAAGGAGCAACATTTTAAAGGTTTTACTATAGAAATAAAAGTATTATTTCTAATATATGTCTACCTTAAGAATTTTTTGGCTATATTTCGGTTCATAGCCTGATGCAATTATAGGATATTCATTAATCACAAGTGCTTCCTTATCTATGTATTTTGGGCTACAAGCATGAACTGATCTTAGATGCTAATCCTCTAATCCTCTAAATAAAAGTGCACAAATACAAAATTATTGGTAAGCATTTTGTATGAATGAATTTAATTGTTGTATGCCTAGATGTATTAAGAATTACATATAGGCATACAGAATGCAAAATTGATAGGCAGCGATCATCCTGCATATCCATTATAAAATCCTTTGATTAGTCCAATTCATTTGACCAATCAAGGAAAGCTTTGATATATTTGTTTCCGAGCCGAGCACTTGTCATCAATTTATCAAAACAATTTGACGTTTTCGTTTCTAATGCTAATATTCAGATAACAAACGTTAACAAGGACAGCTGATGCGGAATTTTCCACGGCATACAAAGCTTTTAAGGAATATATCCTATTGAATTTAAATTTTCCCTCATTTATGAATAGTATAATCGATTTTATGAAAGTATTTTCAAAAAAACGATAAATTCAATTGCCTGTTATTTAGGGTATCAATAAGTGCATTCGAGAATCATAAGTAAAAAAATCCACAAACCTAGAAGAACTATTAATTTGTACAGTAATTAATCTATTCATTAAGTATACATTATTTTTCATGCTTGTCTTCAAGATACCGTATTACAAAGAAAAATGTATTTGACAAATATCTAAAAACAGTAACATCCCACCTGGTCAATGTAATAACTTTCTATTTCGAGAACAAGACCACTTTTTCTGTAATAGTGTGTGTGAGCAACTTTCGCCAATATACTTAAAAAGCAAAATTTTCCTACTCTGTCCTTTAGAAAATGTCTTAATATGGAGTAAAATATGCTTATTTTTTCTTTTGATTCCCTACATCTAAATAACTCTTGTCCCAGTGATATATATATATATATATATATATATATATATATATATATATATATATATATATATATATATATATACTAACACAATATATATATATATATATATATATATATATATATATATATATATATATATATATATATATATATATATATATATATATATATATATATGTGTGTGTGTGTGTGTGTGTGTGTGTGTGTGTGTGCATTTGGTGAAAAACTTCCATATTTTCGACGGTCTTAATAATAACAAGTGTAATGAAATATCTAGAAACCTTTATTGCAAAGATAATGACATTTTCATTCATTCTCATGATGATTTTCTTTTAAAATTCTGTATATAAATAAGATATAATTATCTACAATTAGGTGCACATACAAAATGTCAGACAAGAAACAATCTCAAGAAGAACTTTACAACTTCTTACAGTCCTTGTAATTTTGAAAGGCGTCCCAAATACTTAACAAGAGCATTCCAGACAGTTTTAAAATTGCTTGGCTGGCCCCAACTGAGACATTCTCTGAACGATTAGGAAAACTTTCCCTCCGTTGCTCACATTCTTTACATAGAATTAAAAGCCCTCTCACATAACGGAAGTAAACATTCGTCAATTTTTTTTTTTTCAGACAATGAAGGTTAGCTATATTTTATTTGGACTTCTGATTCCGTTTATTATTATTGTTATTATTATTATTATTATTATTATTATTATTATTATTATTATTATTATTATTATTATTATTATTATTATTATTATTATTATAACTTGCTAAGCTACAACCCTAGTTGGAAAAGCAGAATGCTATAAGCCTAGGGGCTCTAACAGGGAAACAAGGAAAAATAAGATATTCTAAGAACAGTAACATTATAATAAATATTTCCTATATAAACGATAAAAACTTTAACAAAACAAGACGAAGAGAAATAAGATAGAATAATGTGCCTGAGTGTACCCTCAAGCAAGAGAACTCTAACCCAAGACAGTGGAAGACCATAGTACAGAGAATAAGGCACTACCCAAGACTGAATAATTACAGTGCAATAACCTCTTGAGTGAAGAAGAATTGTTTGTTAATGTTAGTGCTGTCAAGTGTATGAGGACAGAGGAAAATATGTAAAGAATAGGCCATACTATTCGGTGTGTGTGTGTGTGTGTGTGTGTAAGCAAAGGGAAATTGAACCATAAATAGAGAGAAGGATCCCACACAGTACTGTCTGGCCAGTCAAAAGACCCCATAACTCTCAAGCAGTAGTATCTCAACGGGTGACTTGTGCCCTTGCCAACCTACTACCTGGTTATAGATTTTTTTGCCATCCATTGGGCTCTAAATAATTAGTAACACGCATAAACGCACACACACACTCACACACACGTATATATATATAAATATATATATATATATATATATATATATATATATATATATATATATATGTGTGTGTGTGTGTGTGTGTGTGTGTGTGTGTGTGTGTGTGTGTATAATGCATATTATATGAATTACGTAATTTACTTTGATATGGAGGTTCCAGAGAAAAGCATAACGGTGGCCTGTATTTCCGTACGTTTATAGTTAGATATACTGTATACACACATATATATCTATGATATATATATATATATATATATATATATATATATATATATATATATATATATATGTATGTATATATACAGTATATATATATATATATATATATATATATATATATATATATATATATATATATATATATATATGTGTGTGTGTGTGTGTGTGTGTGTGTGTTTGTGTGCGTATGTGAGTGCGTATGTGTATGAATTGGGAAATGTTTTGATGGCTTCATTGTAGCAGGGATTCATCAAAGACCTAATAATCAAAGCCTAAATGTATCAGTGACCGTTGAATTTATTCTCTGAATCCATGGATCGTCATGTTGCTTAGCCTGTGAAAGTGGTGTTGTGAAGCTTCGGTGTGGATTCTCTTCAAGCTTTATTTGTCAACTTCAAATATCTATTGTGAGGCTTCAAGGAGAATCATCAATTTTTCAAAATTAATCTAAAGTTACAAAA
>NC_090732.1:100315141-100360141 GCF_036898095.1 Palaemon carinicauda | reverse complement strand
TGTGTGTGTGTGTGTGTGTGTGTAGATATAGAGATAGATAGATAGATAGATAGATACTATATCTCATTGATGATAAATAAGTTAGAAATTAAAACCTACGATAATTAGATATTAGAATTTATCCATTGAGCCTGTACTTCTTAAAAAAATGAAAATCTTAAAAACAAACACTAAAAATCTGATAAAATTTCACATTAAAGTGTTGTTACTAAATCATAAATCTCTGATTAAAATAAAAAAAAAAAAAAAAAAAAACGTATATTCATAAAATATATATTGAATGTTGAAAATAGCGCCACACCCACTACGCTTAAGCATAGTTTCGTGAGGTGTACACATTAAAACGCTAAGGGTCAGTTTTGTGAGTTCAACACTTAATTAGTTAAAGATTACGTAACCGTCTTGATCCCTTTCATATCAGCAAAAGGCAAATAATATGGTATAGTAAATCTGATAACCATAAATCAAAGCAAATAAAACCAATCCTTTCTTTATAGGAATGATCAAGCCAGAAGGATAAAAGGACGAAGGTGATAATAGATTAATGTTCTTTTGTGGTAAATCTATTGCTGACTTAGCAGCAGCATCAGTCTTTTTACTACAAACACCCCTAACATGGGCGGGAATCTAACTTATTTGGGAATAGAACTTCTTAAGAACCTCTTTAGATTTGTTTTTAATACATGTAACCTTTTAAGCATAAATTTGGAAGAGAGAGAGAAGAAAATTAAAGAGAATAGTTCCTTCTTTATTATTGTTAACTTAATTATATATTCATAACATACGAATGGGAAAAAAGCACGCTAATAGACGAAGTTGTGTGGGAAAAAAGAATTCCCCTTTTTGGCTGGTGTCATCTTGAAATGAATAATTCGTCTTTTTCTCATATGGTCTACACACTGTCTGGCGTTCGGCCAAAGAGGAGCTCCCTATAAGAAAAGAAAATTTCTCCGAGACCGAAGAGTTGTCGGGTTTAGCGCGTAGTGGGGCAATCAGTGGCCATAAACTTCAGTTCCGGACTCCCTTCTGGTCAGTCGTCGCTCAAGTGTTTGTGGCTCCATTTATTCCATCATCATCCTCTCTGTCTTCTGTGTTCTCCATGTCCATTCACCATGATTTTCATTCCCTCTGCCCGGTATGAAGAATCTTCACATGTTCATGCGCATGAATACAACTCCTTTTCATACGGGCTGTTAATGCAAGAACCCGTGATCCACTTATGTGCGGGGCGATCTTGACCGACCGACCATCATGTTGCCACTTAGAGATAAATTAGAAAATATGCACACCTTACAAATTATTCCTTTATTTGGTTTTCTACATGTCCGGGGCGTTTACTTCTTTGGCATTTTAAACTTAATAAAAAGGAATTGATATAGATCGATTTTCAAATTTTTGCAGACTTATATGCCCGCTTAGCCTGCATATAAATACATTTAATTTTATTTCCATGTCTTATAATCTTTATTCAAGTAGGCTACTAAAGCTACACTGACACCTTTGTTCCTGTTAGGGATATTGCTATTGTAGGCGAGCGGGTTCTTGCTAGATAGACAACCCCTTTTTTGCCTTACCTGTTGATATTCTTTCACCCTGTTGCACGAGGGCCTTACTTACACTTTTCAGGATATACTACAATGGTTACTTTTGCAACGAAATTATATTTTCTGAAATGCTCTTGTAACACTATACTAGTCAGGCCTTAAAATCCCACAATTGGTTCTTGCATATCTACTTTTCCGATTGTAACTCTGTCTAGTACTACACAAAAGATTTATATCTTTGTTTCTATTCTCATTTCACTATAACGTCTCTCTTTCAGGGCGAGGATTTTCGTTTACTATTTTAACCATACTCCTGTTATATTTAGACCTTGGCATGATATGACCAGGAAGTTGTCAGTATTACTAGGATTTCACATATGAAAATGACCTGGCGTTATTGTTCATACCTATAATTCGAAAGAATTCTGTTAATCAAATATTGGACGATCACCGTTAAGTAGAAATAAAAGTTTTATAATCTAACATGAATACTGAAAATTTAAACATTTAAAACTCGTAACCCTTTGGCAGAAAAGGAAAACGTGGATTTTCGTGCAACTGATAATACTGTTGTAATAATCTGGATATGGATTCAGAATAAAAATCCTGATCATCGGAATCCAATCGGTTGAAAAGAATAAAGCTCCCCTTACGAGAGAGAGAGCGCATTGTTTGTGCAAGATTGTCATGTGCAAGATTGTCATACACAAAGATACTATATATCTTTTTCTGACTGATATTTATGAAGAATTACAGGTTTCCTAACTTCTCTAATGATGGATTTCACATTTTTTTGTTAACGAGTTCTGAGGAGGTCAGCGTTTTCCATGTCTTAAACACTATTATTTTTTGTATTATTTTATATTAATAATTTTTCCTGATTTCGACTAATTTTAATTTCAGTTCACATGAAATTAAACCTGAAAAATGAATTATTCCAATTATTTGTCATGAACGGTAAATATATTATAGTAGAAACATTTGACGTCATATGAGTACAAGCTGACCTGAGACAGGCACAAATCAGCAATCGTCTATTGTAATTATTATTTGTAGATGCGAAATGATAAAGTAATTTGTTTAAAAATCAACTGCTACAATAAAACTGAAAAAAGTGCAGGATAATTAAGGATAAAAAGAAAAAGTCATCAACGAAAGCGAGAATACCGATCAGAAAAATATGAAAAATACTAATCTTCAATGTAACCACCGAAAAGAGGTTTCACTACTCCTTACCAATCAATAAGAACAAGGCAAACACTGTCAAGTAGACGAATTATTATTATTATTAGCAAAGCTACAACCCTTGTGGGAAAAGCAGGATGCTATAATCCCAATGGCTCCAACAGGGTAAAAATAGCCCAATGAGGGAAGGAAACAATGAAAGAGGAATTCTTGTATTGAGAGGAAGAAAAGTGTACCGCACGTGTTTCATATACGCTTGCACACTGTAATGATTTTACTTTTTCATCTTGCCATTCTCCCCAACCTGTGTAAGCCTGATAATTAATGTTTAATTTTGTTTTAATTTTTGTGACATCCTTGCTCGGGCTTATGACATCCTTGCTCGTAAGCCCTGGTATTTAAGCTCGATATCTGTTTTACAAATTTTAGTTGCAAATACCTCACCTCTCAGCTACAACCTAACTGCTCACTCCCACATTGATGACCAGCAGAGTGACCAGCAAACTCCTGCCTTTCCCCTCAGAGCTGTTTCTTAGTGTTTGATGATGCCACTCTCCTACCCTGACTCTCCTATTAACGCCACTCCCATAAAACTACCACTTTTGCCAATACAGAGGCATTCTCCTAGTTGTAGTATGGAGAGATTCAGTTCTGCATCAAAGGTGAGACTTGCACAAGCACCTAAGCAATCTATGTCCTCGCATTGATCCTCGAGGACTTTCCTGGAAATCTTTAATTGGCTTTGCGAGCAAGGGGACACCCCAATAGTGTACAATGCCCTCAAAACATACCTCCTGAAGCAGCACTCACCATCGCCAGCCGCCCGTATGGCCTAATTTTTTCAGCTCTCTGAACAACCATTAGGGACCAAAATGCATCGCTCACCCTCAGGGAAATGACAAAAATCGCTTGTCTGCACTTTGTCGCAGACGGCTCTCCTTGGGAGGTGAACCTACTTCGTGCTCTTTGGGTACGATGCTTACCCAAACTTTTATGCGCTGCCATACCCGATGTCAATATTTTGCTAATGAAGGAACTGATGACCAAAGTCGATGCCTTTCTGGACAGCCCCTTCACCACCTTCAAGGCCTCCATCAATGCCTCCACTCCAGACAAAGAAGACAACTATTCAACATTAACCAAAGCTGACGTGAATGCAGTAGGACACAGACGCCTACTCCATGACGTGCCAGACCAGCGGCAAAGTCGCCCATCACCCACCACTCTCTCATGCCCCAATCAACGACTTCTACAGCCACTTACGAATGCCCATCAGCTATAGTTATGCTACTACCACTCTAGATTTGGAGCTGCTGTGAAGAAATGTGCAAACGAATGACAATAGCCAAAAAACGTGTAAGTAGGCCATTGCTTGTGGCAGTGACCTCCCATTTCACTTATCTGTTCTTTTTACATGATGCAAGTACGGTCATGCAATTTTTGGTAGGCATAGGTGCTTCCCATTCTCTTCTGCCAAGGCCACTTTCCAGGACACAACGTTGGCTACCTATGACATCCGCCTGTTAGCTGCCAACGGATCTGCAATGCCCACCCTCAGTTACAGAAACCTTACATCATCATTTGGTAGTGCCAAATATAATTGGAAGTTTCTCGTAGCTGACATCATATTACCAATCCTTGGCACAGCTTTCCTATCACATTTTCACCTCATGGTTGATATTGCTCACCAATGGTGAGTCAACGCAGACTCTTACTCTTCGAAACCATTTCCACCCCTTCCGACCTTGCTCTCTACATCACTCACGGATGCAAACGCCCACCTCCTTATATCATATTCGGAACTTCATCAAACGCTCTCTCTTCTCACCAAACACGGTATTTATCACCATATCAAGGCGACGGGGCCCAAAGTGTTTGCCAGATTCAGGTGTCTGGCACCCGATCGTTTGGCAGCCGCTAAACAAACGTTCGCTGAAATCTAAGAAATTGGCTTTTGTCAAAAGGTCTCAAGCCCATGGTCATGACCCTTACACATTGTCCTGAAGACAGATGGATCCCTGCATCCGTGTAGGGATTAAAGGTGCCTGAACATGACACAGAACCGGATCACAATCCCCTCCCAAACGTCACCGACATGACCTCCTGCTTGCACAAAATTAAGATTTTCTGCATGCTCAGCCTTCTGAAAGGGTATTATCAGGTGCCCATGAATGCAGAGGACATCTCCAAGACCGCCATCACCACCCTCTTCACTACATACACCTTCAATTACTCCTGTTTTGGCCTTCGTAATGCTGGGGTCACTTTTCAATACCTCATGGATGGCACCTTGGAGGACCTCTCCTTCTGTGTAAGTTATATGGATAACATACATGTGTTCTCTTCCTTCAAAGAAAAACACCTATGCATCACGTTCAACCGCCTACAACATAATGACCTTGTAGTCCTGAAGGAGTCCACCCCCTTACTGAGAAGGTAGCAGCCGTTTAGATCTTCCCCATACCCTCGACCGTCAAAGCACTGCAAGAATTCTTGGGTTTTAATCAACTATTATCACCGTTTCCTGCCAGCCATCGCCACTACTCTCATATCCTTCTACGCCTCCCTCAAAGGCAAGCCAAAAGACCTAAAGACCCTTCAAGAAGGGGCTTTCTGCAATGCCCCATCAACCACTGCTGCTCTCACTTTTCCCATGCCACAATGCCCCTATTGGTCCAGTACTTGAGCAAGTGGTCAACCGCTCGCCCCGCCCACTGGCCTTCTTCAGTAGAAAACTGTCCAAGATGGAACATGGCTACTCTACCTTCAACTGCATATTGCTGGCAGTGCATTTGGCCTTCCGTCACTTTCGCACTTCTTATAAGGCACGCCCTTCGTCATTTCTACGGACCATATGCCTCTGGTGCACGCCTTCAGTCAACAATCCAATGCCTGGACTACCCGTCAATGCCATCATCTCTCCGCCCTGTCTGAATACGATTGCACCCCTCAAAATGCCCTTGGAAGAATGAATCCCGTTGCCAATGCCCTGTCAGGATACACATTGGCTGTCATTCACCAGGGATTATATTACAATGCCTTGGCAGAAGCCTAACGAAAAGATCAAGAGGACCAAGCTCAATGTCTGTTTAATAAAGTTCAGTTGCATTCACCTCGCCTCTCAATTACAAGGGAGATAACTCTGTGTTTTTTATGCACCTTCTATCTCTGTAATAACATTTGAGAGTTTGGAAACTGCTTCCCACACATTCCATTAACATTTCTTAAAAGGATCACATTATGGGATGAATGTAGGCTATATTGTGCGAAGTGGCTGATAATACCCCTTTAAGAGGTCCCATCAGGGGTCACCAATTGTGCGAGGTAGCTACTAGGTACTAGCAGAGGTGAGGATTATTCAAAAAGGTAACGAGCTTATATACAGTACAAACAATTGAGGGCAACAATGTCACAAAATTTCAAACAATGCGAAGCAAGCGATGACAATCTTAACCAGGTTTTTCTATTGTCAGTGTGGGAGAGAACGAGAGATAAAAAAGCAATAGTATTACAGTAGAGGAGCGTGTATGGAACACGTGCGGAATCAATTCAAAATCGAAGTAAAGTCGTTTTCCTTTTCTTGTTTTTCCAATATTACTTTTGATAATAATCTCAATAATTGGGAGATGTAATGCATTAACTTTGTCACTTTTCAAATTCCAAAAGATAGTGTGTGGTAGGTCGACCAGTTTGATCGATCTTTCATACTTATTACGTGTAATATATTAACTTCATTATTTTCCTTAGCAAATTTTTAATCAAACAACCTGAGACTTTTGAGGACGATATCGGTCATCATTAAAGGGGTGAAGTCAGCAGAAGTATTTTTATCGCGAGACCGGACTTATTCTGGCCAACGTCGTCTTTAAACCATACAATGTCCAATTTCCCTTCTTTCCATAACTTTGAAGTTTTATATGATGTTCTAAAGATTTTATATCAAACAAGGGAAGACTTTTAAAAATATGAGCTTAATTATCAACTCCTGGTTTTATTTTCTACCCCATTTACTCCTACAAAGTGTCAGGCGCCAATTTTCATATAAGATAGAACTAATTCCAATGTTAGATTCGTAGTTTTTAAGATTATTTATAATGAAATAATAATTTCACTTTGATAATATAATCTTTCGCGAATAACATTAAAATTTAAATGCACAGAAATAAGGACAGTTTTGATTACTTAATTAGAAATACATAGAATAAGACAATGAAAATCTTATTTAAAATTATCTCCCGTATCAAACGTGAGAAAAATCAAAGCAAACTGAAAAGATTGAGGTAACACAAAAATTAGTTACACTCGACTAAACGGAATTAGGGGAAATTATGTTTTCAGTATCATTGGGCTGCATAAGACAAAGACAGAAGTGAAGAAACAAAATTAATGCATATGCCCAGTAGCCGTGGGCTAATAATCCTTTGGAAAGTGTTTTAAAATGTAAATAATGATTAGCAAGACGCATAGAACAAATAACTAAAAGAAATCAAGAATAGGAGAACAATTAAAAAAGAGGAAAATAGAGGAAAAGGTAAAAAAGGGGAATATATTGTAAGTGAATTACGGTATGAAAAGGTGAACGGTAAATTAAATCCCATTGGCATACGAATAAAGAATATAAAATAGAGACTGGGAATAATAATTAGGAATGAAAGGAAATTTGGGGATTTTCAGATTTCTTCTAAAGATGATCTACTAAATCTTTTTCCTAATCACCCCATCGACTTTCCCAAAATTTTACTTCGCAGCTTCAAGAATCAAAATTTCTAAGCGAAATTCATACATAGACTCATGTTACATTTACATACCAGACTCATTAACAACTCATTAAAGTGATAATTAAAAGTCTGCAAAAAGAGAATATCATGATTTGTTTCTACCAGAACATACTATCAATTTATTTCAATAACCATTTGGAACACAATATGCGGTTTGTCCCCTATTCTATAAAACACTTAAAAAATGTGTAGGTAATATTATACAAAAGAAATAAAAAAAACAAAATCAAGTGTAATAACGGTAGGTAAAATAATAGAATAAACAAATTTACCAAACAATCTTTAGATCGTTACTTGATAAATTAAGCCTCTTTTACCTCACGCTCTGTGTGAGACAGTTTATTTCATGCGCAGGTACCAGGCTGTATGTAGTCACATATTCCAAATTCCATACCTATAGTATTTGCCTTATCAAAAAAAAGTATTCTTTGTCCATCTAACTGGAATAGAAAGGAATGATTGGTTGAATTTCAAGATTAGTAGCTTAGTGCTGAACTACATTTAAAATAAAACTTTATAATTATAAGTTCAAGTGGATATATCCCGTAGCAGAAACAATTATTAGAATTTATACTTGATTTTGATTTTTTATTTAGACAATGCATTCTTCTCTCTCTCTCTCTCTCTCTCTCTCTCTCTCTCTCTCTCTCTCTCTCTCACTCTCTCTCACACATTTGACAACTTGCACTACATTGATTGAAACTGCACTAGAATGAGGAAGAAAATGTGTCAAATATCCTTCTTTTATGAGGACAACAGTCCATATAAATCAACCATACTGAAACAATAATAATACAAATATAGACTACGAAAGTACGAAAAGTCGTTAAAATAAGTATGGTATCATTGCAATTTCGGACTCGGAAAAACAGGATTGACAAGCGGCTAGTTTAACATTACTATGTCAGAATAACATTGGGCTAAAAAGTACCTAGTTTTAAAGAGACGCGGAATATCCTTTAAAAGATAAATTTCAAGTAAAGAATTCATTCTTAGACATGTGCTGCTCTTTAACTCGTTAGCGGATAAGTAGCCTGTGCAGGATACATTTTTGGGTAACTTTACAAGCCTAATGAATGCAATCTTTGTGACATACACCACACTGTATGGTTTCAGTCAATAAGACCACACTTCAAGCCTGTACTTGGTCAATTAGAGCATAATAGTTGTTGCACCAACATCTACTAGGAATTGCTCCTGCTCTCGGCCACTCTACGCTGTCATCAATTATGGCAAGTCTCTGAATATTTAACCCAATATAGCTAGGTGATTGTGTTTCCTTGTGATATAATTGAAATTAGTGTATTATTAGATGAAATAGGTGAAATTCTTTTGTGCACGTTGTCAATATTCCCCACGGGATTTGAACTCCTACTGCGGGATACTGCGATAGTCCCTAATTGGCTGAGCTTCTGATGCCCAATCTACCGCCCAGGAACTCTTGTGCCCGAGGCACGATTGTCTGACAGGATGTTGCTGTCTGCCTTTTCGTTTTGCGAGAACAGGAATTACGGCTGAGTAAGGAGCATGAGGAGAATAAGAGGCTGAGTTGTGAAAATGAGATGCAAAAGGAACTGAAAGCACATAAGGGAACTGTAGAGAGAGTGGAAGAGGGGGTTGAGATAAGTATGCGAGAGAATGAGGAACGAATGGAAGCTATGATGGGGCAAATAATGGAATGATGAAAACAATCATGGGTGAAGGAGCAGTCGGAGAAGTGGCTTCTGCTTTGGGTAAAGGGTTGATAATGGAAGAGAAGGCTAGGAAGGAAGTGATATTGATATTGAAGGTAAAGGGATTAAGCATAGTAAGGATGAACGGAAAGATTATAGGAAGAATGAGAAGAACGGTCAAAGTAATGTGAAGATGGAAAAGAAAAAAAAATTCAGGATGAGGGTGGAATGACCATGAATGGGTGAAAGTGGTAAGAAAAAAGATAAGAAGGGAATGGTTAAGGATAGGAATTTAATTTTATAATTAGTCATTATACTCAAATGAGGAAGAAGGCAACTAGAAGGGAGTAGGCAGTGAAGATAGTAGTGAGAATGAAGTTTAGAAAGTATGTAAGGCAGTGTTTATGAGAGAGGTACCTACGTGTGAAAGGTTAAATGGACATAGCAGTAGGGATGTGTATGATTTTTAAGGGAGTATGAACGGTTCTGTCATCTTAAGTATGGTGACAGTAAGAGAGTTTGGGCTAAAGAGTGAGGAGAATATTTGACAGGGTATTTGTTGATGAAGTATGGTGTGATAATGAGTGTAAGGGATGTTGAGTATGAACGTGGGAAGGAGAGAATAATCGAGCAGGTAAAATGTATGCAAGGAAGTGTTAAGTATACTGTAGGCGAAAGAATGATTACGATGATGCACAAATGAATGTGGGTGAAGCTATATTGTATTAATGTCTGTTTGTCGGTTAGAAACGTTAGCTAGAAATAAGTATGGGGGTGAAAGTATAAATAAGAAAAAGGAACTGATGAAGAAGTTTTTGAGTACGGTACCAGAGAATGTGTCAGTTCATTAATTTGAAACAGAAGGAGAAAATGAGGTGGACGAGAGAGAGATTGACATGGGATGATATTTTAGAGATAAGTGACGATTACAATTTTGATAGATGTATGAAAGAAAGTAAATCTGCGAATGTAAGAACTGGAATGGAGGAAAATGTGCCACAATTTGTTAGTTTTAGAGATACTGTTATGAGAGGGACGATGAGGGTGGCTGATAGTGTAGTAGATAGGAATGTTAAGCCCCTATTACACTTATCCGGTTTCCTACGGCGCCATCAGTCGCGATGCTTGCATATTGTCAAACCGGAGCGTGTGATTGCAAATCGGTTGTATGAAAGCTCACCCATGACCGACATGGGTGAGCTTTCATACAACCGATTTACAATCACACGCTCCGGTTTGACAATATGCAAGCATCGCGACTGATGGGCCGTAGGAAACCGGATAAGTGTAATAGGGGCTTTAGGGCAAGTAATGTATGTAGGAATACCTGTAAGAACAAATGAAGAGTTTAGGCAGGGAAATCGGGTTTGGAGAGATAGGAGTGCTAGTGTGCAGCTAAGTAGGTCAGGTAGTTGTATCTGTGAGAAGTGTTATAGGTGTGGGAAGGTAGGACATAAAAAGAATGAGTGTAGATGGGCATTAGGAGCATGTTTTGGATGTGGTGAGAAGGGGCATCGTATTAGTAAGTGTAAGTGAGAGTAAGTGGCTAAGTGTTATCGATGTGGTATGACTTGGCATATAGCAAGTGGGTGTAGGAGTAATCGTACAAATGTGATTTGCGGCAATTGTGGTAAGGATGGACATTATGCTAGGATGTGCAAGGAGCAGCATACTAAATGTACTGTATAATGGTGTACATGGGAATATAGCAGCGGTTTGTAGGAAGAAGGGATTAGGCTAGCCAGGATGTTTGAGAAACTAGATAGTAAGAGAGTTCAGCTGTGTGAATTTTCCTGTGTGCGTGAAGGATTTGGTAAAGTAAGAGGGTAGGAATGTGGAGGATCAATTTTTTATTTTCATTTTACTTTCTGATTTGCCAAATCCTTAGAGAGAGAGAGAGAGAGAGAGAGAGAGAGAGAGAGAGAGAGAGAGAGAGAGAGAGAGAGAGAGAGAGAGAGAGCTTACCAGCAAGCGAGAGGTAGTTAGTGTAATTGTTGTTTGTTGTGAGAAACTCTGGTGGAATAACTGACGTTTGTTTATTCTTTTAACTAGCTTAGGCCAGTGGTGAATATCTTGAGCGAATGTTTTTTTTTAATTGACTGCAGCCAGAGGCAGTTCTATGTGCTTCGAGTGCTGGGATTATCATTTACCTTTTCGAGTTTATTTTGGCCATGACTGTGTTGTTTGCCAGGCGAATACATAATTATAGTCAAACCATTTTAGGAGTGAACTCGGAGCCCATGGGCGGCGTTGCCAGTTCTCTTGGGTAATTTTTAAAGCCCACCTGGCCTGATCGGTTTAATCTATGGGTGAGCCAAGAAAAAGGAGAAAAGGGTCATTCACCCGGATTTGAACAGTCCAAGAATATAAATCTTTAATTCAATACACTAAATTGCTTCTTTCGCTCTTTTTGTTTTCAACCACCACGTGGTGACAAGTTGAAACCCTTAGATATAACAATGAGCAAAATTGTTATAAAAATATTATCATACTAACAGAAATAATCTTAATCTTGATATCAAATGAATTCATTTCTCAATTCTGATTGATTATGAAAAGACAAGATTCTTTACAAAGGATTTAATTAACGTTTATTTACATTGGTGATTGCATCGTTTTAGAATTTATTTAATTAATGGACAAAAAGTTTTGACAACAAACGTTGAGTTACAAACGTGGTTATGGTGACTCTTCGTCAGATGAAGTTAGTTCTATCACAAAAGATTCAATGAATTAGTTAATACAGATTTCATTTTCATGACTTCCTTTATAATGTTATCAGTATGCTTAATGGCCTTGACCCAATTATCCTTGCAAATCTGAAACAAGTCGTTTTTTGATATGTTGGTTGCATCTGTGACAAATTTGGTTGCTTGGTCAATTCCGAATATAACAGTTTTAAGATCCTTTTCTCATTTAAAAGAACTGATAGACATTGTACACCATTTTTCTTTCTTCTGGGCGAAAAACCCGACGATGCAAGGAACTCTCCATGGTGTTTACTGAAGGCTATTGTGGGAGACAATAAATGCGGAAGCTAATCTTCAAGCATTTAATAGGATTTGACCAAAGGTCTCGGTGGACTGACCCAGTGAAGATGTGGCAACGTGTATGCCATATCTCATGGTTTGTCATTTTCCTTCTCTTCTCTTAGTGAAGCAAAGGCATCAGGATTAAGGAGAATTGGCACCGCCCAAAATGGGCTTGAAGTTCGCTTGTAAAGGGTTCTACTGTAGCTTGTTGATGACGACCCGAAACGTACAATGATTTTTGGAATGGATAGCCAATAAAGAATTTTAGATCATTAACAAACCTGTCTGCAGAATATATATTCCTCTTGTTTATGATGATGATGATGATTATGAAGATGATGATGATGACGACGTTTATGACCACCACTTAGTGACTGCTCAGTCAAGTTGACTAGAACTGAATATAGTTCCTTTTGCCACAAATTTGGTGGCTGTGCCGAGGATTGTTCAGCTTGTGTGCGGAAGTCAGTTTCCGCGTCAATAAATATACACTTATAAACTTATTAAGTTCTGGTGCATCATAGCTTCAAGTTTCGATATTTTTCTTTGGGTTTATGTGAATATGGCTTTTTTATTAATTTTGTAGTTATTTATTTACAAGACCACGCTCTCCATTTATTCCCAAATTATGCAATCCTGCAGCTCTCCTCTTCTTACGCAGTAATTATTATGTTCTTTAAATGCTGGGAAAGCAAAAAATGGCAAGATGTGTTGAGCAAGAGGTGAGGGATTATGAAAAAAAAAACCAGCTTTGTTTCCTCACTGACATCGTCAACATAGTCAACCTAACAGAGTTCATGATGCATGCGTACATAAACAGAAGTTTATGATGCCAGTGTCCGTTTGATATATATTCAAAATATATACTAAATTAAATATTGAGTAATTACTCAAAAGTGTCCATAAAATATACAATTCACAAATAATGACACAGTATATCAAATGTACGCTGGTATCACAAACTGCTGTTTATGTACGCTGGCATCACAAACTTATGTTTGGTTGACAATGTTGATGGTATCAGTTCTAGGTCAATTAGTGAGAAAACCAAGATAGTTATTTTTTATAACCCCTCCCCCTTGCTCAATATATCTTGCCATATTATGCTTTCCCAACATTTAATGAACCTCCTAAACACTGCACAAGAAGAGGATAGCTGCAGGACTGCATAATTTGGGAGTAAATATAGAGCTTGGTCTTGTCAACAAATACTATTTTATATATTAAGTTTCTCTGTGTTGTCTGTTATGGTTTTATTATAAGGATTTTTTGGTAAATATTATAATACTATTGAACTACTGTATATTTTGAATTTGGTTGGGCTTTGTCCTAAGTGTTTTAGTTTTTAGGAAACATGGTATTAAAGCTTTTATTTCCTTTCTGTCCAAGAGGACAGCAGCTGATAACGTAAGAGGAAAGTTTTTATTGTTAAGCATATTGACTGTTAGAGTGATTAAAGGGTGTGGGTTTGTTTTTGAGACATCCCAACACAGGCAGAGCACTAGATTTCTGGGACACAAGTCATAAAACTGCGAGCTTCTCAAAAAATGGAGAGCATGTGGTATTCATTGTGGCCTACAGATTTCGCATTTACATTGAATATTCAGTATTATAGTTGAAATATTAGTACTGTTGTTACATTCGTAAAGTCTAGCAACATATTATGCTTTCTAGTGCAGTTTTAATTTCTAAAGTGGAGTTCAATAAGTAAACTGATGATTTCATTGTGGGCCATATTGTGTACATATGCATTGGGTTATTGATGGTTATTGAGAAAATATTTTGAAATTATTTTACTGTATGTTAATATAGCCTAGTGATATGTAATACTTTTTATTGAGCATTTACCATGGAAGTTTTGTTTATCAAAAAAAAAAAAAAAAAAAAAAAAAAAAAAAAATACTCACTTAGCCTAATATACAG
Source organism: Palaemon carinicauda (assembly GCF_036898095.1). Taxonomy (NCBI): domain Eukaryota; kingdom Metazoa; phylum Arthropoda; class Malacostraca; order Decapoda; family Palaemonidae; genus Palaemon; species Palaemon carinicauda. The sequence goes on along the minus strand of NC_090732.1, from coordinate 100,346,006 downwards.
GGCTTCCTTGTCGGTAGCAGGGTGTATAATTACATTAAATCACTGGAAATATTTTAAAATTATTGTGTTAGTACATCCTTGTGATACATAGAGCTTTTGTGGTATTTGTTTTTATGAAAGTGTCGTTTATTAAAAAAAAAAAAAAAAATACTTGCTTTGTACATAGGGTTTCATTTTGGGCCACATAGTAGACATATTCATTGAATTATTGATGGTTATCGAGGAAATATTTTTAAACTTTTTAACTTAGTATAGCCATTGATATATAGTATTTTCTACTGCATTTTTAATCATGAAAAGGTCGCTTATTAAACAAACAAAATTATAAAAAATATTAAATCTATACATAGGGTTTCTTATTAGGCCATATGGTACACAATTTCCGTGAATTCCTGTGTGTTATAATGTAAATATTAGGAAATTGTTTTTATGTTAAGATAGCCTACGGATATATAATGCTTTCTGGTGCATTTTCTAATGTGATAGTGATGACTATAATTAATGTTTTACTGTTTTTTCTTTAGTTTCCAATAACACGTTTTTACCCCACTAAGGGTGCTAAGCCCAAGTTGGTGGCCCCCAATGATATGTAGGAGTGAGATCGATGTCCTTGCAGTCATGCATGTTAATAACTTCGATCAAGATTTTCTCTTGGATATCAGCGAGGAGGATTTCTAGCCCAAACCTGCACCTGGTGAGTTGAAAGGGCTGATTTCTATAGTTTACCGGGTGCATTTGAATGACTGTCTTCATGAACTTTATAAATGTGTTTATAGATAGACCTACCTATTATTTATCTTAATATATGTTACTTTCTTGTCTTCTTTCAACAGCGTCTACAACTCGCGTGAGAACTGAGCACTTCCCAGACCTGGACACCCAGTTCAAGGATGAAGATAATGACCCGGTACTCCAATTGAAGAGGGTCAAGAGCACTGGTGCCAAGCTCGAGGACCAGTCAGCTACCTTATCCTACCTCACTTCATATATCCCACCGCTGTAACAACTAGTTCCCCTTATGAATACTTCTATTACCTGCTTATACTGTCTGTTGAGGTGGACACTGTTTACCAGTAAAACTTTTATGCCAGGCAAAATATCCATGAAATGGTGGTGTTTATTTGTCATCATATTTTACATGGTTATTTTACATATGCCTTGCATCGAATAATACTGGTCACAGTAGATGAAGATGTAACAGATGGCGGATGTAATGTCGCCCAGAAGGCTGTTGAGGTCCCTTATCCATTTCTTTAAGATTTGGCCAGTCTTCAACTCTGTGACCAGAGAGTTCCTGAAGGTGGCCGAGACATCAATACAGTCAGTGAAAGAGGCCTTCGTGGTTTTCAGGGGGACCAGAACAAATCTTTATGGCAATACATCCAAAGCAATCCTGACAAGTCGGGGCACAAGCTTTTCTGCAGGGCAAGCATTGGTGGATTTATTGCTGACATCTCCTCTACCCAGGTGAGACCACATCGTAGTCACAAAACCAATCTCTCAAAGGAGGAGTCAGCCCTGCAAGTCAGCAAAAAGACTGTAATCACCCTTTATCAAGACCCTGTAGAATCCACACTAGTTTGCTGACTATGCAGACAATTGGTTCACCTTTATGACCCTCGTAGAGTACCTCAAGAACCATTTTGGTTGCATATATGTAGGAACTGCAAGAACCAAGCAGATTGGTTATCCTCCACTCACATTTGTTAAAAAAAGTGAAAAGAAAGCTGTTTAGGGGGAAACAGGAGGCCTTCTGTTCTGAAGGGATCTTTATCATGTGAGGGAAGGCTACCAAAGTTGCTACCATCCTTACGACGGGTGCTGGGATGACACCAATGAAGTCAGTCCTTCGTTATGATGAGCAGCAACAGAATAGGTTAAATGGGAAAATGGTGGCATAGTCAAGAGTGACATGCTGATCTTCCTCTAAAAGATTCATATGGAGGCCAAAGGGTGGTACATAAATCTCATGGGGTTCACCCTTGACTTATGCCATTGTATTGCCGGCTGCTGCTGAAGATAAATTGCAAAGCCATGGAGAAACATACCTCTCAAGACTTTTCATATTTACATATGTGTAGTAAAAAGTCAAAAGACTGTGGCACCAAAAACAATGCATCTATCTTTGTAGCAGGATCACATGCCAGTGTCAAAGAGGGTACAGAAAGCCAACATGCACACAACACCCACAACCTGATACCAAGGAGTGGCATATAATTTTTTTTTTTTTTTTTTTTTTGTCCCCAACAGACAGACTTCAACTTTCCATTCCTTTCCAGATAGCAGGAACAGGTCTTGCACTAACCCGCCACCCTCCTAACTCAAGTAGTATCAGTAGTGCTAAGCACTCTTTGACCAGTCATACCCCAGGTACTTATTTTTGTATCTGTAATGTCATTTTCTTTTCATTGCAACTGTATATTTTTTTTCACCGAGTTGAATATTTAGATTGTGCGAAGTGTTTGTGGTGCTATAGTACAGTCATTTGGATGTTGATTTTTAAAGTAATTATACATTTTGTTCTGATGTCTGTATTTGTGGGGCTTTAGTACAGTTATCTTAATGTCTTTTTTTTTTAACTGTAGGCCTACTTGCACAATATACTATGATATCCTGTATGTGTTTGTGATGCTTTAGTACTGTGAATTTGATGATTGGTTATCTTACCCTCATACCTGCCAAAAAATCGACAAGAAAGCTGTTACTAAGGAGAAAAATTAAGCCTATTGTTCTTAAGGGATCCTTGCTATGTATTCGTGGGATAACAGCGCAGTTGCCATCCTTTAGTTGGATGCTGGAATAGTCCCAATGAAGTCAGTCCTTCGTTACAATAAGCAGCAGGAGAAGAAGTAGAGGTTCTCTATCTCAATGTCATCAAGGAGTAAAATAGGAAAATAGGCGACAAAGACAAGAGTCACATGCTGACTCACCTCAACAGGACTCCTATGTGGCCCAGAGGTTGGTACATCAACTTTTTTGGGCACATCCTAGCCTTACACAATTGTAATACCTATCTGCTGTACAAGAGAGAGTGCAAGCCCTGAAGGCAAAGCCCATACCTATCAAGACCTTTCGGCGTGACGCCCATGCCAGTTCTAAAGAGGGGACAAAGGTGCCAACAAACCACACAAAACCCAGTGGTATGCCACATACGCTGGTTTCTGTCGCCAACATGCACACTTGCAACCTCTATTCCAGGAGGAAAGAGATCTACCATTTGCGATGGATTTGCACTGTCTACCAGGTGGCCCTCAGCTTACCAGACACCAGGAATAACCTCATCCCCTTCCATTTCTTTCCTGATAGTAGGATTGGTTCTTACACTAGTCCCCCACCCTCCTAAAACAAGTAGTGGCAGTAGTGCTAAGTATCTGATCTTTCCTCTTAGGCCAGTCATATTTCAGGTCCCTATTTTTGTATCTGTAATGCCCTTTTTCCACTGTACGTGTATATTTTGATTCCATGTATGAATTTGTGGTGCTTTAGGTAGTCACATCAATGTTTTTTTTTAACTATGCTTATATGATTTTATATCTGTGTCTGAGGTGCTTTAGTATATCTATTTTGATGTTTTTGTGAATGTACTCGTACATTTTGATCTTCTGTATTTGTTTGTGGTGATTTAGTACAATCAATTTTTTTTCTTTTACTGCAGCCTAGTTATACTTTGATCTCTTTGTCGTTGTGGTGCTTTAGTCCGTCGTTTTTATGTTTTTCACAGCATTCGTATATTTTCCTTTTCTGTTTATGTTTGTGTAAAGTCGTTTTCATTTTCTGTTTATGTGAGCTGCATTAATAAGTGACCTTTGTAAGTTATTAAATACTAACTACTCATTTTTTCGTCTTGTTTGTGTTATGAGTGTTGCCTGACAAATGTAAGATGTCCTTATAATGTAAATGTATATTTTTTCTCATATTTTTATACATTACAGTGATATAATTGAATTTTGTAGGAGTATATTCATATGTGAGGCTAGTATGGTCAATTCTCAATTCGGTTAAAATAACCTCAACCTTTTGGTTGTTATTGAGATATGTAATCCAGGGGCTGATATTTTTCATAATGATTTTATATCTGTTTAATCTCCTGAGGGATTCAAAACATAACTAACCATAACGAGCTCACAACATATTAAAGTCATCTATCAATCTACGGATCTAAAGTATGCCATTTCAATGGAGAAAATTATTCACTCTATGAAGCGAAGATTATGGCTCAAAAAGAAACATAAAATTTCAAAAGAACTTGAAATTTTCGTAAAAATATTAGCCCTAACCTCATAGATATATATTTCTTTCTTCAGTACTATGAATTGGGAATTTTTACGGTGATTTACTGAAACACTCTTCGAGATATATCATTACGCTTCTTTCATCCTCGTTTTCTATTAGCACCTGGATGGGATTGATCTCTTATTACCCCTCTTCCAGAACGAAATTGAAACAAATTATAAGAAAATTACCTTTTATATTAGTAATTATGCTAATTGTTCTCATTGGTAACATTGGCGTTAATGGGTCTCAGCAACAAATTGATGAAAAATTCATTAGCAATAACTATATTGCCCTTCTCTTTAGGGAATAGAAATGGGAACGATAGACTCGTATATTCATTTATCTATCTAATTGGCTTAGGATTTGAATATAGGCGTGATACTTAATTGATTAGCATGCAATAAAGGCATGTTTGTTCAATTTATGAATTAAATAACATCCAGGTTTTTCTAAGCGTCAGCAATGATTTAAGATTATTGCTACAACGAGACACCCCCTTTATTGCATTGACCCCATAACAAAGACTTCAGATACAGATATTGGAGCCAAGTATATCCGGTAATCTTATGTTTTTCATCGAGGCTGGTATTAAATTGGCAATAACATTGGAGATATAATGAAATTTAGTTAATTTATCTTCTTGAAATTTTAACGCTGATTATATTTATTGAAAATTGTTATGCATTTTTTATTTTTTTGCTCATTTGCATACTCTGATGACATTTTATTACATTTGATTAACGCAATAATTCGTTTTAGCAGACACATTTTTAGATTTATCTTTTTAATTTCTATTATACCTTTACTGAGGCAAACAGTAACATTGTGGTGAGATTCCAAAGCAAATCCAACACCCTTGAATCTTACTGACTAAAGTCTCATCAACACAACTTATCCCTTTCTTCGTCATTGTAAAATCGACTAATGAACTTATATCACTTAAAACTTAGACCACGGAAAACAGGCAAAAGATGACACTACCTTCCATACAAAAATACAAAATGGGAATATATATATATATATATATATATATATATATATATATATATATATATATATATATATATATATATATATATATATATATATATATATATATGTATATGTATATGTATATGTATATGTATATGTATATATATATATATATATATATATATATATGTGTGTGTGTGTGTGTGTGTGTGTGTGTGTGTGTATGTGTGTGTGTATTTTACCTTCATTATCATCAATATGCTCAAAATGTAATCCAATTGCTATTCCTTGCAGCCTACCACCACCCATGTCTCATTGTCGTCCAATCAACACTCCAAGAGCTATAAAAATCAAATCTGTTTTCAGACCAGACAATATCAACATTCAACGGCTCTCAAATCCCAGAAAGAAAAGGGAGAAAGTGTGGCCTGGAATAAAAAAGGAAAGAAAAAAAAAGAAACTCACGAACACTGCTAGACAACTAAACTATCACTCTATATTCAAAGAAAATATTAATACTGTAAATCCATACCATGCAAAGATAAAACAAGCGGTGTCAGACACGGAACAACTTCTGCTCTAAGTGTTTTTGTAGAGTTGCAGTTTTAGTCTATAAAAGTAAATGAGTGTGAATCTGAACTTGCTGAAATTAGGTGATGCTAAATTTGACCTTTCAAGTTAAATATAATGGTGGTTTTCTATCTATCAACATTATTAACCAAGTGTTTGTCTAAAACCGTTTGAGATCTATGCCCTCTGAAATTAGGTGACGAAAATTCGACTCCCCTTGAACTTTGGGCCTACCAATACTTTAAAGCAATGCATTTTCACTATTTTGGTAAAAAAAATATATATTTTCGGTACAGGACAATGAAGATTTTGGTCTTGGTTTTTGTAAATCGGATATTACTTGAGTTTAAGTCTAAATTCGATTTTGACCTTTCGAGACACTGGCATTCACCCTGATCCCATCTGATCCTATGGGGTCCAAATTTTATTGGGGTCTATTGTATGTCATAGTGCATCTCTCCTGAGCATTTCAAGTAAATCGGTCTTGTAGTTTTTCGTAAAGTTGCTAACAAACAAACACACAGAAAAAGAAATCTATGAATTACAATACCCCTAGACCACCTCGGTGGGGACGGGGTCATACTACTCACTAATGATTTATAACAAGTGGTATCAGACTTGCCAAACCCGCACGTTAACCTTCACGAAAACACTACCACCGCTCTAAATGTGTTTATAGATTTGCAGTATCCGTCGCTAATAGTAAACGGGTGTACATCTATACTTGCTGAAATCACCTTTCATGGTCATAGAAGGTCATGGGTCATGGTGTCGTTTTAAAGCCCATATAAGATTCTCTATCTGTCAATACTTACAGAGTGTGCATCTGCGCTCGTTTGAGTTATGGCCATCTGAAATTCGGTGACTATGAAAATTCGACCCCCTTGAACTATGAACCTATCTCTCTTCTAAACTATGCATTTTCACTATTTTGATAAAATAATATCTTTATATTTCTGGCTCCGGAAAGGGGAAGATTTTGGTCTTGATTTAACGCAAATTGGATGATATTTAACGGATTATAGTCAAAAATCAATTTTGACCTTTTGGGTGTGACCTTGGCCTTTACCATATGAGGTCCAAATTTTACTGGGGGCAACTGTTTGTCATAGTACATCTCTCCTGAACGTTTCAAGTAAATCGGTAGCGAAGTTTTTCCCTTAAAGTTGCTAATAAAAAAACGAACAAACACAAATACTAAGGATGATAACACTTCCAATTTTGTAAATAACACATTCATTCAAAATGGTCAACTTCTCCTCTACAATCGAAATGAATAAAAAAAAATATTGAAGACAATCACTACTGTCCTCAACATCTAACAAAAATACATGTAAACAAACAAATGTTCAATTATTACAACAGTGTTAGCTACAAACAACCATTATTCTCTCTCTCTCTCTCTCTCTCTCTCTCTCTCTCTCTCTCTCTCTCTCTCTCTCTCTCTCTCTCTCTCTCTCTCTCTCTCTCTGAGGGATTAGGTAAAATAAATCATCAATGTTAAAAAATAAAACATACTAAATCAATCCTCCACAGCGTGGGCAAAAACCTGACCTACAAACTTCGTTTGCAGCATTAGTAATAATCAAATAGAAAAAGTCGACGCCGGAAACCCACCTCCCTAATATTTCCATAAAAGATGCAGGTGGAAAAGCTCATGTTAAAATCATTCTGGTATCACTGGTGAAATTGGGATGATTTTTAATCTCTCAATGACGCTGTTATCTTTGATTTTGATATGATCGACATAAGATATTACCATACTGTTCACGATTTTCTTTCTACCTTTATGCTTATACCTTTCAAGGTATTTGGTTTGTGTGTGTGCTAGGGGGAGAGAGAGAGAGAGAGAGAGAGAGGAGAGAGAGAGAGAGAGAGAGAGAGAGAGAGAGAGAGAGAGAGAGAGAACAAGTAATATGAAAAGTATGCGCACCATGTTTCAAAACAAAAAAATTTTCCACGTCAGAAAAAGAAAAAACTTATGACTTGAAAGCAGAAAGAAAAAAATTAGAATAGCTGTTTTCCTGACACTTACTTTTGTAACCTATGAATAACCGTGAAATTTACGGAAAGAAAAGTAAATGTGAAGATGAAGTGTTTTCTTTTTCATTGCTCTTTACCTGCGAAAGAAATGGTAAATTGCTGTCATTCATGGGAATAGTTGTATCATCCATTATGTTAATTTAGTCATAACTTGATTCAAAATTTTTGGCGTTTTATAGTTTCATTGTTGAGAATCTGAACTCTCCATCAAAGGACTTGTGTAGAATCATCATACACTACAGTATATCTTTCCCTTAATCATTCTTACTACTCTAATACATATTATCAACTCAAAAGATCACATAACTAAAAATCATTTTTCTGCAAAACATTCCCACAATTATCAAATAAGTTGACAAATACATTTCAAATCTCTCGACGTATACTTTTACTCCAAATGCAGTATTAACACTAAATAGATTTCATATTACGACAATCAGTGAAAAAACTTCAATGTGAAAAATAGCATAATCCATCGAATACTGATATTAAAAAAACAAAGACCGACACTATGTAACCATAATAAGACACTAGTTTCCACATAAAATGTATTGTATTCAATTAAATAAATTCGCGAACTTTATTATCCGAGACTCGCAGTCGGAATATGTACTAATTAAATGACGTGATTAATAGACCACAGTGCCTCACCTCATTAAAATGAATTCATTTGAGGCCGAACCATTTTAAAAGTCAGGCAACAATATTAATCAAGGCAAGGTTTCGTGCATTAAAAAAAAAATCATAATCAGTCTACTGGAATCATAGCTCAATGAACTTTCCGTCTCGTTATTACCGGATTATTAGTGACATGTTAATTAAACGTCGAATGGGAATGCCATACAGTAAGAGAAATACCGTTCCTGAAATACACTTAATTTGGCAAGGGTCCCATAGCACACCAGTTGCCATTTCAAAAACAGATTTCTCTCAAATTTACCAAATATTTATTCTTTCTATTCCCAAATACAGTCCTCAAACGATATTCCATTAAGTAGTTTTTTTTATTACTAATTGCGATAACACAATGACGGAATGTTATGAAAACTACTTATATATCATAAATGACTTTCAGCTAAAGTTTTCATTTTGATGAATCATCATCAATTCATGATATTAAAGAAAAAACTTTAAAAATCGTCATTCTAAGATTATTTTTCTACTCGCCTACAGAAATCAGAATTTCCAAAACATGAAATTTCTGTATGGGCAATGTGAAATTTAGAATTCCTAGGAAATCCATATAAGAAGCCAGATCAGCTTCAAAATGAGAAAGGTGATCTGGGATGAGTGAGAAGATGAAAGTTTGGAAAAGGTTGAGGCAAGGGACTTGATAGAGGGGAGATTTGAAAGGAAAAACATAAGTTTAGCCGCAGGATAAATCAAGAACAGAAGTTGGTAAGATGTGGAAGAATATGGTAAGGCAACAAAGAACAGCATAGTTCTTGGACTCCTTTTCATTACAGCGTGATATTCAAATATCCCATACAATTTCGTAGTAAATCTCTCTCTCTCTCTCCTCTCTCTCTCTCTCTCTCTCTCTCTCTCTCTCTCTCTCTTATATACATACACACACCACACACACACACACATATATATATATATATATATATATAATATATTTTCAGGCAAAACTGTTAGTATTATCTGCATACCTTGTAATACGTATTAGAAAAAGGTGTATGGTTTCAGTTGCGTCAGATCAGATGCTCACAAGAACATCAACCGGACAAGCCCAAACCCCCAATTTGGTGCCTAACCGTAGCAGTGGCCTCCCCAGTAAACAGGTTAAACTCGCGGTCCCGGGCGGGGATCAATCTGCTGCCATGCGAATGCTAGGCAAACATGTTACCAATGTACTAGCCAGGAGACTATTACAGTGGTAACAGTCTAGTACAGTCTAAGAATATCTAAATGCAAAGGATGGTCAGAGTTGAAAAAAAAATCTTAACCAACATGCACAAAAATCTACGTGAACGATGCCAGAGATTTATATCCATAATTAAGGACTCTAATAAATTGTAAGTTTTGTCCAACAAATCAATATGACAGACAGTAGCGCAAGGCCAGACAGGAGAACAAGGTCCAAAACCTAGTAGAACTAGAGGGCCACTCAGTAGAGCACAGACCTCCACTGCGGCAGCTTATTTCTCGACCTTTTGCTTGACCTTGACCTTAGACCTTAACATGTATTAATTGGCGTGGATTTTCATACACTTAAGTATGAACCAAGTTTGAAGTCCCTGTGACAAGGATGTCCAAACTTATGGCCGATTACGTGATATGGACGTTTTGCTCGTCTGTGACCTTGACCTTGACCTTCCAAAGGTGGAGATACGGAATACGGAAGTTAAGCAGGCTTGAAGTAAAATGAAGAATGGTAAAGCACATGGCCCATCAGAGTTTCAGATTGAAATGGTCAAGCTACAGAAGGGGAAGAATGGATGCTGGATTTATTGAGGGCAATTTGAAGGAGGAAATAATATCTAATGACAGGAAGGATAGTCCAATGGTATCTATATTTAAGCAGAAAGGTGACATCATGGAATGCAGTGACTACAGGGGAATTAAACTAACAGTGCAATGGTTTGAATGTTTCAGAGAGGGTACTAGATGAGAGACTGAGAGAGATTGTAAAGATTGGGAAACAGCAGTATGGATTCATGAGGGGGAGAGGGACTAAGGATGCCATCTTTATAGTAAGGCATTAAGAGGAAATGTGACTAGAGGGAAACCAGGTCTTCTGTGCTTTTGTAGAATTGGGGAAGGCCTATGATAAAATACCAAGAGAAGTCAAGTTTTGGTGCTTGAGGAAGAGGAAAGTCCTGGAGAAGTTGGTTAGGATGGTAGAGATGATATACAAAAGAACAAGGACAAAAGTAATAACAGCTGTTGAAGAAACAGAAACCATTGAAATTAGTGTTAGATTACATCAGGGGTTCGCTTTAAGCCCGTTTTTATGCGTTTGTCTTGGATGTGTTAAGTGAAGGGATGAGAAAGGAACCGTTGTAGGGGTTGCTATATGCAAATGATTTGGTGATTTCCGTGGAAAATAGGAAGAATTACAGAGAAGAGTGGTAGAGTGGCAAATCACTTTGGAAAGGGGTGGCTTGAAGGTAAATGCCAATAAGACTGAAGCTATGGTGAGCAGTAAGGTAGGTAGGGACAGGATAGCCATACATGAAATTAGGAGCAGCAGTTATAAAACAGGTTGATCAATTTAGATACTTGGGATCTACAATAAATCAGGAGGGAGGATGTGAAGGTGAAGTTAGGAATACGATAATAGCTGCATGAGGAAAGTGGAGGGAGATAGCAGGAGTGTTATGTGACAAAAAAAAAGGCCAATCAAGGTAAAAGTCAAGAGCTATAGCACAGTAATAAGACCCGTATTAATGTATGGATCAGAAACTTGGGCTAAGACGAAAAGAGAAAGAAAAGCTTGAGAGAACAGAGATGAGAATGTTGAGATGGATTATGGGAATGTTATTGCTTGAAAGATTGGAAAATGATGAAATAAGAAAAATGACAGGTGTGGTAAAGATCACAGAGATCCCTACTGGGATGGGAACGTGTTGAGGATGGATGGTGAGGAGGGAGTGAGGAGGCCTTGGGAGGAACCTGTTATGGGGAGATGATCAAGAGGGAGGCAGAGATTTAGATGGCGAGATAAGGTGAAGGTTGAATTGGAGAGAAGAGGTTTGGTGGAAGAGAATGCCTTTGATAGGAGGCATTGGAGAGGGCACATCAGGTAACCGACCCCTTAATGTAGGGATGACGGTGGGGAAGAAGATTTATACTTGTATGAATAAATTCTATTCTAAGAAAATCTGAAAAGTCTTCCGTTCTTTTCTTTCTTAAATGTCATCTTTTACTAGGGGCTACATTCTTTTAGGATCTTTCGCTCTCTCTCACTCGCAAATACAAGAGGAAAATTAAAAATGAGAATAATTTGAACCATGAATAACAAGAAGCTAAACTTTCTAATGAATAACTATTGTATGGAAGCCGTATTTCGTAATCGTAAACCGGGAAAAATGGCGAAGTGGGTGGGGAATTTAATAGACCTTAAATTGGCCATGAAGGAAGAATTAGCGATGTGCTGAGGCATTTCTAATCGCCCTGAAATAACTTCGGAAGAAGAACTCAGGATGAAGAGGACGGCCGGATTTCAGATAAGTTACATTTTTAATGGGAATATTTTGTTGTATTGTAATTATCAATAACACAATACATCATATGGCCAAACCTCAAAATACATAATCAAAATAGTATTCTTTCTTGTTTACTTGTTGGTTTTCGTTTTTGAAGCTGTCTCATTTCTAACTGTTTATGCGGCAATACGTATAAATGTATAATCATTAACACTACAGCAACTGTAAATGGTAAAAAAAATCAATTTCTGCTAGAATCAACACAAATGACGTGGGGGACAGTAACTTCCTCCCCTAAGACTTATTACGAAAACACTGGGCTGTATCCTTATGTGGCCATCCCTTATAGGAGTATAGAATCATAAAATAGAAAACAGTATCTATCTATCTATTTATCTATATATATAATATATATATAATATACTAATACAGTATATACTGTGTATATAATATATAATAATATATACTATACAGTATAATACTGTGTATATATATATAAATATATACTATACAGTATATACTTGTATATAGTATATATAATATATATATATTATATATATATATACTGTATTATATATATATATAAATATCATATATATATATATATATATATGTATTATATATATAAATTACTATACAGTATATATTGTATATATATATACCTGTGTGGATATATATATATACTATACTGTATATACTGTGTATATATATACATATATATATATATATATATAATACATGAATATATATACATATACATATATATATACATGAATATATATATATATATATATATATAAATATACTGTATACACTGTATATATATATATATATATATACATAATAACACACACACATATATATATGTATATATATATATATATATATATATATATATATATATATTATATATATATGTGTGTGTGTGTTGTGTACAAACATACATATATATAATATATTATATATATTCATATATATGTGTGTATATATTTTGTGTATGTATATATGCGTGTTTTTGTGTGAGTATGTGGGCTTTAGTGTGAGTGATTGTGAGTGTGTATGTACGTGCACTTATTTAGCCTTGTACATAAATGTTGAAATATAAGGTACAAAACTTTCAGCGAGTAACATTTACAGGTCGACATTCATACGAATTAGGATACAATATTTCGATGTTGTGTTCGTAATCTCATTTAATAATTTATGACATATTTTTGAAGTTTTGTCGCCTTGCTCTCATGAGACCACCGGGTTGATTGGAAGAAAGGAGAGGAGGAAGAATAAAGGTAGGAAAAATGGTTTTCCTCGTCGAATTCTTCTGCTGTCTTCTCCTTCCCCCGTGAGAGACTAACACTCGTAGCTATTTCTTATTTATTGCAAAATGTGGTTGAATCCTGGATAAGATAGGTATGAGAAGGTTATAAGACAACTGGCTATTTCCCTTAGGAAGAAAGCAAAGAGAATAAGTGTTAGTTAAATAACAAAACAAGAAATTAAGTGAAAACACGCATTAGAGAGAGAGAGAGAGAGAGAGAGAGAGAGAGAGAAGAGAGAGAGACCAAAAGTCATAAATTATTGATTCCTGTTCTATATATGAAGCACAGATGGAAAGATGGGGCCAAATATTTCATAGGATTTTTCTTATCCTCCTCTAAGAATTTCCCGACTCACAGTTAATATTATTATTATTATTATTATTATTATTATTATTAATTGCTAAGCTACAACCCTAGTTGAAAAGCAGGATGCTATAAGCACAGGGACCCCAACAGGAAAATTGCCCAGTGAGGAAAGGAAACAAGGGAAAATAAAATATTTCAAGGGCAGTAACAACATAAAATAAATATTTCCTATAGAACTCTAAAAACTTTCAACAAAAACAAGAGGAAGAGAAATTAGATAGAATAGTTTGCCCGAGTGTACCCTCAAGCAAGAGAACTCTAACCCAAGACAGTGGAAGACCATGGTACAGAGGCTATGACACTACCCAAGACTAGAGAACAATGGGTTTGATTTTGGAGTGTCCTTCTTCTAGAAGAGCTGCTCACCATAGCTAAAGTCTCTCTTCTACCCTTACCAAGAGGAGAGTAGCCAGTGAACAATTACAGTGCAGTAGTTAACCCTTGGGTGAAGAAGAATTGTTTGATAATCACAGTGTTGTCAGTTGTATGAGGACAGAGGAAAATATGTAAAGAATAGGCCAGACTATTCGGTGTATGTGTAGGCAAAGGGAAAGAACCGTAACCAGAGAGGATTCAATGTAGTACTGTCTAGCCAGTCAAAGGACCCTATAACTCTCTAGCGGTAGTATCTCAACGGGCGGCTGGTGCCCTGGCCATCCTACTACCTACCAAATATACCTAATATAAGAAAATATGACACACGGAGTTTGCTAATGCAATAGATGAATCTAAACATCAGGATACCTACTTTTCCTCATTTGAATCATAACGTGGCGACTGAAGAAAACAGTTCGAATATTGTTAGTGACAATACAATCATTTCCAAATATCCGTTTTATAAAATCACTTCCTTATATGCGAAAATAAGATTCAAGCCAATATTTCTTTCAGTACTTTGATAACTACCATTTTTCATTTCATTGTCATTAAAAATTAGCAGAAAATTAAGATCCAAAGATTAAAATTAATCTCGGGTTGTGAGATCTCTTCCTCATAAGATCCAGAGGATTTCACTATAATTTATATAGATGTATATGCACATGAATATATACGACCCAGACCACTGCTAAAGGTGCGTCCACAAGGTCGGTCATTGTCTGCCAAACACCAAATGTTACCAGTTAGCAATGGGAAGCAGAAGAAGAGCTAGTGGTGTCAATAACGAGTACCAAGGGGGTGTAAATTCTGTGCCCATGTTCGTACTTTCAGGAGGGACACGATGATGTGAGTTATACTTATTTACCAGATAAAATTTAGCTGTTGGTTAATTAGGTTTCACTTATCCGGTAAACATGGCTATCTGTAATTCTATTACGGAAGAAAGCTGCCATTGGGATCCTATAAAAGAGAGGCAGAGTTGCTAATCAAAACTCACTCGAAGGACTCATGCCTATGAAACTAAAGCAGATGTTTCCAGACAGAAATAAACGTGTAGCGACAATTTATAACGAATAACGTCAGAACGTCAGAGAGTTGATTGTCTGCTACTGGTTTAGAAGGCAAAGAAGAAAATTCAATCCAATCGGGGTCAATGCAGAAGAAAGAGAGAGAGAGAGAGAGAGAGAGAGAGAGAGAGAGAGAGAGAGGTACGCAAATTGGCGAAATGAAAAAAGTTGCGGGCTGGTACAGGAGACATTTGCACCCCCAACTTATGGCGATGATACAAAATGACAGAATCTGTTTCAATTTTGAACATATATATATATATATATATATATAATGTGTGTATGAGTATAGATGTTGATGTATATCTATATATAATATATATATATATGTGTGTGTGTGTGTGTGTGTGTGTGCATATATATATATATATATATATATAAATATTCTCCAGACGTGTTTCTGGAGAAATGCTCTCCCTCATCTACATGTCCTCCCTATAAAAGGTTTTATTTTTTTTTGATAAAACGTAATTTGGGTCCATCTGTATACTGTATATTGTAGTTTCTAAAGTGTGATTCATAAACAATTTGAGGTTCCTTTGAAATGGTTGAATGGATTCTCTTTTATCACTTCGTCTCTGCAACCGGCCCTTCCATGCACATTCCACTGTCCTCAACAAATGGCAGGAATAATTTTGCTGCATAATGCCATTTATCTGGTTTTATTCTATGGTATATTATGAACCTCATTTGAACCAGACACCAACTACTTGTTTCTCAAGCACAGAATAATAAAGACATAAAAAAACCTGTGTATTACCAGCGGACATCAGCTTCCAATATTGCTTGCCGGTCCTTTGCCTAGTAAACCGAGTAGAAACTAATCAGAAAATTTATTCTGGTACCATTGTTTGTTACCATATTAACTTCCCTCGTTTTCAACGCTTATGACGTCACATTCCTTGCTTTAAGATATGGCAACAGTGTTTGTCCGACAGACACTGTTCGTCCGTGTGGACATACCTTAACGACGGGAAACGGCGAAGAAAAGTTGTTGAGAAGACGAATTAAAGAGTTGTGAAATTTGTTGTTCATTCTGACCGATACATTGCAGATCGGAATTAATCATTAGCAGTCTTAGCCTAGTGTGAATGCTTTAGTAATGAAGCACAATGCCACTCAACTAGGAGAAAAAATATGAAAGTTGTATATATGTTAACAGTAAAATCGGAGTTCATTCATTCATTTACGTCTGATACAACCATCCACAACCTATAGAAGTCATCCATAGTATACAGAATGTAGGAATCATAATTACAAAGTCTGAAGTGCAATAATTTTTACTATAAAATAATCTGAACTATATATTCAAATGTGGCCAAAATATCCTCTGTGATCTTGAATTCAAACATTGTGTGATAAAAGAAGCCACTACACTATGGTTAGAATAAAAAATATCCATAATGTACAATCATCCAATTCTATATTGTTTAACTTTGGGGTAGGCAATATAAACTGTTAATTGAACACATCGTGATAGGTCAGCCAACCACGAAATTTACAGGAAATAGATCATAGATCCCTTTATGGTTATTTGATTAACGGTAAAAGAGGACGAAAATATTGTCACATCCTAATTCCAAAGAAATTTTGGAAAGAACTGTCTCTCTCATTTTCTCCCTCGAACCTTATACGCACAGAATGAGAGAGAAGGTGTTGGGGTAAAAACTTTAAACGAAACACAGTAGTAATTTGACAATAACATTTACAATTAAGAGGGAGGCGAGTTCATTTCCAACCCGTTTATATACGGAAAAATTGTACAGGTAACATTTTTTTTATCAAAGGAACTCAAATATTCAAGAGTTTGTTTGCTGTGACAAAGGCTGATTTTAAAAGAAACTATAAAAGAAAATTACAAAACATCCAAAGTAGCAAGCGGTAGTTTTATTTAAAAGTTCGTCTGGTATTATGACGTCAAAGCTCATTGACACTGATGACATTCGTTGAAACTAATTACTCAAAATTCTAAGAAATTATATATATATATATATATATATATATAATATATATATATATAATATAATATATATAGTATATATAATATATATATATATATATATATATATATATATATAGGTCAAATCTATAGTAAAAGATCAGCTATCAAAATACAATACCGGTTCTGTGGCCAAAATGGAATTTAGATATAGGAGGACGTTTATTATAAAATTCACTGCTATAAATTTCAAATCCAATACAAGCACTAATTTTGGATCCATCAGTGAAAAATATAATTAGAACCATTATGTTAATTAACAATTTTAAAAATTGAGCCAGTTTCAACCGCAATCTCGTTATTCTTACAATAATTAATGGAGCTATACAAATCTACCTTTGAAAAATTCGAGAGGAGTAATTGATATTTGAATAGCATTACTTCATTTCTTATAATAAGATTAACAAATAGCTATTTCAGTCTAAAACGTGAAGTTTGAAGTGATTACTAAAATGATTTTCATTGTTCGCAAGTTCAAAAGCAAATTATCGCGTAGTATCTGCATTTTACACCAAAAACTAATGATGCAAGACTGGTGAGAGATCCATGGATAGCTCACCTGCATAAACCAAGAGACAAGAAATTGGGCGATGATCTAAAGGCTCAAGTGACTAGCTTAATACCATTATAATGCACTAAATTTAAAACCTTCAACTTTCTTGGGGTAATGTTGAGCATATTTGATCATATATAAAAGCCCTGATTAAACTTGGGGTACCACACGACCCTTAACACCATCCTACAATTTATGTACATTTAAAATACAAAAAATCTAAATAATTTTTCTGACTTCAAATGTTAAGTCCATGTCAACATCTGATAATAAATATAACAGTAAACTGTGGATCTCTTACTTAAAGGTTTAGAGATCTCTCATGAATGGCAGAGGCAAGGGACAGTGACAATGTCATAGTAGGACAATGCCTTTGAGACTTACTATATATTCATATGATCAGCACATAAGCCCACTCTCAAGCCAAGCTAGGATCAAGAAGGGCCAGGATCTGGCTGTTGATAACACAGTAGGTAGCCTTATGGGCTACCCTAAACCCAAACCCATCCTTAGCTCAAGAAGATGGTGATATTGCAGACACTGCAAGAAACGGTATCATTACAGTTTCATCCATTATGGGAAATGTATTATAATATGTTTCCCTAGCACAGCACGTGATAACCAAATACTTCCTCTTAATACATTATTGTCACTAATGCATACTTACGGAGAAAAAAACTATTTCAGGTATTGAAGGTCTTGACTTTTTCTAAGTTTAGTGTTATATCTTTCCATGGCCACGCAAGGTACCTCTTGTTAGTTTTGTATATCTGTTTCCATCCTACTTGGCTCCTCCCCATTGCGTAATGTGACAATATTTGCTTGAATGCGCATTTGCTCCTCCCACTAATGTCGCTCCTCCAATCAAAATACTACTGGGATCTTTTCAAGGGTTATTATTGGACGATTCATTTTGTCTCTTATTCTTGTTTCAAGGATCTGTTTTTCGTGCAATATAATTGTAACCAATAGTATTTTGTTTTTTTCCTATTTCATTATGGGAAAAACTCCTGATTGTCATTGTTTTTGGGTTGGAAACCTGCCGGTTAAGTTTTCTCGTTACTTAACTGTCATGGATCCTCCGGTGCAGGTGTGCGATATATGTCGTTATTCTTATTTTGAAGTGATCGGCAGATTTCATGGTAATTATAATGGTACCCCAGACATTGTGAATCGGTTTCTTCGAGAGCATTTAGTGTTACCTACAAGTGTTTCGTGTGCTAAATGTGATTCGCCTTTACTTTTCCGTGAAGATAGACATGTGTAGTATTGTACAAAATCAGTGAAAATACCTAAAACGAAGAAAAGGCGTTTGTGCAATTATAGTGTTAGTGACTATAAGGGAACTTTTCTTCACGGGTCCCACCTTCCCCCGTTGGAAATTAATTTTATTTGTCAATCACTGGTTGCATAAGTGTTGGACCAACCATTTTGTATTAAGGGCCTCAGTATATCTCCTTCTACTAGTGTAGACTGGAGAAGCTTTTGTTCAGAAGTGACTGAATTTAGTTTTGATAACCAAGAGGCTATTGGTGGTGAAGGTGTAATCGTTGAGATTGACGAATCTCATTTTGGGAAAACGGAAGTATGACCGTGGAAGGGCCTCTGAGTGACATATGGGTGTTGGGGGGTATTGAGAGGCAGTCCAAAAAAACATTTATTGTGCCTTTATTGACCCATTACCACGGAAGCGTGATGCAGCTACCCTCATCCCTTTAATTGAGAAGTACATTAAACGGGGCAGCATTGTTGTTAGTGATAAGTGGCGGGCTTATAATTCTCTGCAGTCTCTTAGATACGATCACCGTACTGTGAACCATTCTGAAAATTTTGTGGATCCTTCAAACCCCGACACCCCATACCCAAAACATTGAACGTCTTTGGCGTGAGCTGAAGGAATGGATACAACGGCCTGGTAACCGTTGTGAATACTTCAGGCAGTATTTGTCACGTTTTATTTTTATACACAAATACCCTGAGGAGGAGCCTGCTCCATCATTTTTTTTATCACGGCCAGCAAACTGTATCCTCCACAATCTGAGGCACAACGGGTTCCAGTAGCTTTTGATGATTCAGAAGAGGGTCAACCACAGCCTTCCACATCATCATCGTCAGGTTCCATTTAAGGTAAGAAGTGACTTAACAAATAGTATATTTAAATTTAGCCGGGGTAAAGGGGGGGTCGCAGGGGGGGTGGAGCCCCCCCCCCCCCCCCCCCCCCCCCGGTAGGGGTACAGGGCCCCCTAGGCTAGGTTAGGTGGGTTTATCAGGTTCGGTAGTGCCCTGAAAATCACTGTGACCTTAAGGGGGGGGTCGCAGGGGGGGCGGAGCCCCCCCCGGTAGGGGTACAGGGCCCCTAGGCTAGGTTAGGTGGGTTTATTAGGTTCGGTAGTGCCCTGAAAATCCCTGTGACCTTAAGGGGGGGTCGCAGGGGGGGGCGGAGCCCCCCTCCCCCCCCGGTAGTGGTACAAGGCCCCTAGGCTAGGTTAGGTGGGTTTATTAGTTTCGGTAGTGCCCTGAAAATCACTGTGGCCTTAAGGGGGGGGTCCCCACACCCACGGGGGGCGGAGCCCCCCCCCCCGTAGGGCTAGGTAGGGGTATAGAGGAAAATATCATTGGACGCCCCCTCCCCCACCCAAAACCCCGGTTCCCACCTGGGACCCCCATAATTGTTGGGATAAAGAAGGGTATTTCTGCATTACAACATGATATGCAACAAAAACAATAAAAACATGGTTACAAAAACTGATTTTTCTGGAAAAACTTGTTGTTTTAACTCCATAGTAAATCTCTAAATCGGATGGTTTGCAGTCAAAATAAACTTTAAATTCGTTGAAACTACACTATTTCTGATGCAACAAATATATTTCTATTCCAGTTTCCACATAATGGATGAAACTGTAAATTTACCCAAGAAACTATTGACTTTAGCCGAGACTCGCTCTCTCGTCCAGCAAATCGCCACCAGCGACGTTTCCAATAAGCCACCACAACATAAATCCAACTGAACTGTGGTGAATATATTAGAGTTTGGATGCACTCCCTTTAAACAGCAGTCATTAGATAGTTCGTTAGCCAAGGCACCAGCCATCTGTTGAGATGGCTACCGCTAGAAAGTTATTGGGTCCTTTGACTGGCCAGACAGTACTACATTGGATCCCTCTCTCTAGATGCAGCTCAATTTCATCTTTGCCAACACACATACAGAATAATCTGGCTATTCTTTACACATTCTCCTCTTTCCTTATGCACTTAATAACTCTAAAATTACCAAACAGTTCTTCTCTCAAGAGGTTAACTACTACACAAATTGTTCAGTAGCCACTTCCTCTTGGTAAGAGTAGAAGATATTATTTATCTGTGGTAGGCAGCTTTTCGAGGAGAAGGACACTCCAAAATCAAACCATATTTTGCTCATATATAAAAGCTCTGATAAAACTTGGATACCACACGACCTTAACACCATCCTACAATTTATGTACATTTTAAAATACAAAAATTCTAAAGAATTTTTTTGACTCCAAATGTTAAGTCCATGTCAACATCTGATAAGAAATATGACAGTAAACTGTAGATCTCTTATTTAAAGGTTTAGAGATCTCTCGTAAAAGGTAGAGGCAAGGGACAGTGACAATGTCCTAGTAGGACAATGCCCTTGAGACTTACTATATATTCATATGATCAGCACATAAGCCCACTCTCCAGCCAAGCTAGGATCAAGAAGGGCCAGGATCTGGGTGTTGATCCCAAACCCAAACCCCATCCTTAGCTCAAGAAGATGGTGATATTGCAGACCCTACAAGAAACTATTGAGTTTGGCTGGGACTCGCTCTCTTGTCCAGCAAAACACTAACCAGGGACGTTTCCAATATGCCACCACAACATGCAATCCAACTGAACTGTGATGAATATATTAGAGTTTGGATGCACTCCCTTTAAACAGCAGTCATTAGATAGTTTGTTGGCCAAGGTACCAGCCATCTGTTGAGTTACTACCGCTAGAAAGTTATTGGGTCCTTTGACTGGCCAGACAGTATTACATAGGATCCCTCTCTCTAGATGTGGCTCAATTTCATCTTTGCCGTTACATACACAAAATACTCTGGCCTATTTTTTATACATTCTCCTCTTTCCTCATGCACTTAACAACTCTGAAATTACCAAAGAATTCTTCTTCTCTCAAGAGGTTGACTACTGCACTCTAATTGTTCATTGGCCACTTTCCTCTTGGTAAGAGTAGAAGAGATTCTTTAGCTTTGGTAGGCAGCTTTTCAAGGAGAAGGACGCTCCAAAATCAAACCATGGTTCTCTAGTCTTGGGTAGTGCATAGTCTCTGTACCATGGTCTTCCACTCTCTTGGGTTAAAGATCTCTTGCTTAGGGGTACACTCGGGCACAATATTCTATCTTGTTTCTCTTCCTCTTGTTATTTTTAAGTTTTTAGCCTCTTGTTATTTTTAAGTTTTTATCCTCTTGTTATTTTTACGTTTTTATAGTTTATATATGAAAGATTTACTTTTATTTTATTTTTGCTCTTAAACCTCTCTTGCAGATTTGCCTTATTTCCTTTCCTTACTGGCCTATTTTCCCTGTTGGAGCCCTTGGGCTTATAGCATCCTATTTTTCCAACTAGGGTTGTAGCTTGGCAAGTAATAATAATAATAATAATAATAATAATAATAATAATAATAATAATAATAATAATAATAATAATGATGATGATTAATTTGTTGCTTTTTGAAAACACAGTTATTCACATGATGCACTATCATCAGGAGGTAAATAAAGGGAAAGCAATTTTTATTTCATTTTAAGATTAAATCTTACTGCCACCACTTGAAGACTGTATATACCCCATAATCTGTAGAAAATCATGATGAACATATGATTAACAGGCCACCCGGGGCAGAGGATTAAACACATGCTATCATTAAACATGATATATAACTGATAATTAGACATGTTATGGGTGTGTAACATTATCAAAACATGGAATCTTCTACTGAAGGCGATTTTCAAAGTTTGTCAAACTCAGCATTTCTGAAAGTGCCAGGGATCATCTTTAAATGTGTGGTAACGTGAGCCAGCAACTTGCCATGATCCAAAGGACTCATCTGCAGAGTAGCTTACTATGTAATTATGTCAAGTATGTAATCCAATAAAAGAAGAAAGAGAAACTGCGAAATTCATAACCTTAAGCATGGTTTCCTGAATGGTGCCATATATGAGATCTGAGTAGCGTTGTCAAATAAATCCAAAGTATTCTAATGCCAGCAAGGACAAAGCTCAACATATCTGAAAAATATATGTGTAAAACGAGGCTGAATAGACTAACGATGACAGTCGATTTGATGATGAAAACATTCAACCACAACTGTCCCACAAAGAAAACAACTGGCTGGATAGGTTGACATACGTTGTCGAAGGATTAATAAATGAACGGAACCAATGACAAGTGACCATATCCCTACCACTGCACTCAAGTAAACCCCAGACTCACACAGGAAGAAACAGACACAAAAAAAAAAAAAGTTGACCCTGTAAAATGTTGTTAATTAGATATTACCTGAGTTATAGTCGACGGTCAGGACGGCCAACCTTCCACAGAAAGGCTTCAGTTGATCAATGTCTTCTTGGGAGTTTTAGAGTTTGCCACATATGGGTGTCAAGAAAAAGAAAAAAAAATACAGCTCCTGCAGTTATTGAAGGAAGCACCCGCAATGGAAGTGACAGATTGGTTTCCTGAGTGCCTCAGAAACTATAATGATATATATTGGCAACTTCTAGAATGATATGCCTCGATTGACACAGGGAAAGGCAATAAGAACAACAACTATCAATAAAGCATACCAAGGAGCACCTCCTGAGTTTCGTGACACATGCATTACGATAGTTTTGCAACCAAGAATGTCAAGCTACCTAAAGATAAGAGAATTGCCCAAACTAATATCATAAAAGTAGTAAAACTTTATCTATACTGATATCTATTTTATGTCCCCGAACATTGGCAGATGTCATGAGGGCCATACAAAATGACATAGATAGACTATCCAGTTCTGGATATTCTATTAACAACCAAGGACATGTATCCATGTTTTGAATGATGAAGAGGAGACACAATGAATAACCCCAAACTACGGAAAAGGAGATCGTGGTCAGCAAATGATGAGGGATCTCAGTGTGTGTTAACTGTGCGGTGATGAAGGGCATCTAAAAACAGAGCAGACTACCCTGCTCCTGAGTCCCACCTCTTCTTCTCCTGCCAAGCCTAAGGTCACTTCTCTCAGGACTGCCCAACAAGAAGCAAAGTTAGGCAAGGAAGTGAAACCAAAAGCCAAAACAATCACCTGCCGAGTATACAAGGATGGGGGACAGAGGTCAGTGAGGAAGGTGGGAAAGAGTGAGAACTATTTCTCCCCACCTTCCAACACCAGCATTAAACGAGGCAGCAAGGATCACAAGCCCAATGAGAAGGGTGGGGCCATCTGATCAGGGTTACGAGGGAACTCCCTAAGGACTCCTGGCCTCACCCCTGTGGTACTATGGGGAGAGACAGAAGGGTGCGACACTCTTGTGAGCGAGATTGTGGGCCAATTCTGTGACCCTGAATGGCAAAGGCCTCGGTCCTAGAGCAAGAAAGTTCCTGGAACCCACCGCATCTTGCAGAATTGATCGTCCTTAATAAGCCAGGTAGATATAGAATAGAAACAAGACATATATACAGCACAGCAGTCGTTCAAAGTAGGGTTGCAGAATTGGTTGCATGACGGAATCATACGAGTTGTAACTCCAGCACACATTGCTCATCTTGATGACCTTATGATAACAGGGAAAATGGTTAAAGAATATGCAGAAAAACACATAATAAAAGTTTTGGAAGCATTACATTGTAACCGTATGACAATGAACTTAATGAACTGTCAGTTTATCCAAAAAGTGACCCAAGAGGGTACTCAACCATACCTCTGTAGTAAAGGAAATGGCTAGTTTTTTAGAGCTTGCTGGATACCACCATAAGCTTAAAAGAAAATTTGGAGAGATAGCAAGACCCTTAGATGGGTTAAAAAGGCAAATATAAATAAACTGGCGGGTTGTAGAAGAGCCTTTAGCCAACTGAAAGCTTCCTTAACTAGCTATGGGTTACTTGCATATCCTAAATTTGATTGTCCCTTCTTGGTGAAAACTGATGAATAGAGTAGCTACTGGCTGCGTAATTTCATTGCATAATTGCATAATGGTGAGGGTAGAGTGCAACCCATTTATTTCACTTTCCTGGCGTTGAACAGAGTAGAAAAGAACTATAGCATCTTTGGTCTGGAGACGATAGCATTTCTTTGGGTCCTGGAATGGTATCTGCTCCCTTTTTTGGGGGGAGGAAGGACCTCAACCAACTCAGTCTCAAACTGATCTCATCTCTCATCTTAATTTGTAGGACCAAAACTTGCAGCCTATTAAATTTCTGATTCCTAATCTAGATTCTAATCTCTGGCACTGTCATTCAGTTATTTCTTCAGGCAAGTTTCATAATTCTGACCATCTTTTGTATTAATTCAGATCTTACGAGAATGCACCATCCTGTATGTAGTAGTAGGTTAATTCTAACAGTCTTGTCTTCATCATCATAAGGCTTAACACTATACAGTAATCTAGAACTTTTATTCCAGCAGCAACCAGATTATGGAATTATATTCCTCATCAGGTGGTTGAATTGGTGGATCTTCAGAAACTCAAACTTCCAGCAAATATATTTATGCTGAACAAGATGATATAAGTCTCTCTTCAAAGTTTATATATGAGAGATCTATTTTAACGTTGTTACTGATCTTAAGATATTTCATATTTTTTATTCATTACTTCTCATGCATAGCTTATTTATATATTTCCTTAACTAACTGAGCTATTTTCCTTATTGGAGCCCTTAGAATTCAATCCAGTTGGTTTCAACCACAGCAGACAAAGTTGACAAAGTAGCTGATGCCCTCACTAGAGGCTGAGTAATACGAGTAACCAAAAGAAAGCAAATGAGGAAGTAAAAACAAATGACACAAGATACTAGACCAGTTAACCATAAAATAAAGTCAAATAGAAAATAGGGAAGAATCCTTGGCAGGCAGACAGAGAGAAAGAGAGAGAGGGAAGCACAAACAGTGAGAGAGAGAGAGAGAGAGAGAGAGAGAGAGAGAGAGAGAGAGAGAGAGAGAGAGAGAGAGAGAGAGAGAGAGTGATGAACAAGGCTAAAGCATGGGGTTGAAAGAGGACACTAACACGGTGTCCAGATTGAGTGCTGAGTGCCCTAATGATCCAGGTGTGATTGGCGTGATTTTGGGACAAGCCCGAAGTCCAGTCGGGACAAATAAAAAAAGAGGAACAGATGGAGCAAGCGAGAGCAATGGTTACAGGAAAATCAGTTAGTTAATATTCATTCATAAATGTGCGCCTTAGGAAATTTTTCATAGAAATCGACATCTTATACTTTCCATTTAAAAAAGGAAAGTAAATATTTCGCACGGATGGTAATTCCCACCTCTTTGATTAATCGAGCAATGCATATTGTTCCTTTATGTCCTTATGCCAGCCACTTCCAGATTGAAAGTATGATAAGAAAGATATGTCATTCCTTCAAGCATGATAAGAAAGATATGTCATTCCTTCAAGTATGATAAGAAAGATATGTCATTCCTTCGTTAGGGAAGGCATACAAAAATGAACAGAGAATTACATAAACTTGTGTCATACCTGTAACTGCTTTAAACCCACATTCCACACATCCATTCTTGCTCTTATTCTGAACTGTCAACAGACGTTACGTGAACGGCTGTGTTTTAGCAAATTTTCTAGATATATATATATAAAAAACTTGATGAAAAAATCTGGCCAAGGGGATGTGAACGCTAGCCAGATCGGGTGTAAACTGTGAGAGGTAGTGGAACTTCGGGTGATTACAGTTAACAAACTTGAAACGTTAATGGAATGGTAATGGGACAGTTCGAATGATAGTGGTTCGGATGAGACAATATTAGGACGATATGGTAAAGGTAACGACATGAAACCAGAAGGTTAGGAAATCTACTTTAATTGGTGTATAGAAATTAGAAGAGCTGATGACGTTGCAGCATCAATATGAGATGAGCAATGATGGTATGAGAGTGCTACAGCTATGGAATGAATTTTGGTGACCATTTACTTCCAATCCATTAGTGATGAATTACCATTCCTCAAGTTCCCCTAATGATCCATCATGTTCAATTACCGATGTGCTAAGGTCCCATTACCATTCACATTGAATGGGAGGGGAACAGATAAACTTTTTACTTTGTAGTCTTGACTCGGCCATCCCAACCGTTCCTCCCATTGAGGGAGTTCTGTTAATATTCATTGAGCAAATTATCCATGTTATTGGTTCGAAATGTTATTAGTTTGGAATGCTACCCACTGCCGAGTTGGGTTGAATATTGCATACAAATCATCAATAAGGGTTACACCTTTCTACTGTACGAACAGGATCCTATACTACCATATACGGACTCAATGAAACCTCAACAAGTTCCAAACTACAGTATGTGCCAGAACAGTAAAGCATATATTACATAAATTTGTTATGTAGAGTAATGAACACCATTCAAAAGATTTTGGCAAAAAAAAAAAAAAAAAATAAATAAATAAATAACAGTAAGGAATATAACAGTTAGTTTCAGATCAAACTCAGCATGTTTGTGGGAGATCATGGTTTATTAAAGAAAGGGGAGCTAGTGTATTTGGGTCCATACTGGGTCGAAGAGGTGAAACCTACCCTTGTAGTCATGCAAATCATTGTTAGGGGTGCTATGTCTGAACCCCATCAGGCACATATACTCTTGGTGCATGAGGATGTGGTTTTCAAAAGTTTAAATACCTATGTACTTCCATACACCAAAATATTGGCATTCAAGGTATTCATGAGTCAGAGAATTTTTCTGTTAATACCCTTAATTCTTGTTTTACCAAAAGGACAAATAATTATGATGCTATCTTTAGTGTGACTTGCTTATGTAAGTTAATAATGTGTTAAGGTAAGTGTTAAATCAGTAAGTGATGATTATATATATATATATATATATATATATATATATATATATATATATATATATATATATATATATATATACATATATATATACATATATATATATATATATATATATATATATATATATATATATATATATATATATATATATATATATATATATATATATGCAGGTATATATAGGCCTATTTATGTTTACCTGATGTAGAATGCAGAGGAAGTCAAATGTGCAAAACTGTCAAGCGAATGTCATGTTCAAAGAACTACTCATTAGGTGAATCCTGGTTGCGAGGAACAGGACGATTCTCAAAGGGAGGGTAATGCTTAGTTTGACTGCTGTTATATGGCAATTATCACCATGACTGTTCATCAGAGACTAGTAGGCTTTCCTAAGTGCTTGCCAGACATGTTGAAATGTTTGTGTGTTGACCTCTTCATGAGCGCAAAGTGCCTATTCTTCACGTTTACGTTAGTGCAGTTACTACTCATGAGACCATTTTCCTCTATAGTCACAAGAACTGCAGCGCTTATGGTCATTCTAACCATCTCATCATTAAGAAATTGGAAGAGTTCTGAATCAAGCTCTTTTAAAAGCGATGTTTCTGTGCTAGTAGCCCTGCCATCAATTATGTAGATACGTTCAAATGTAGCCACACAATATAACTCTTTCCAATGATCATGGGGATTATCCTCTTGCTTTATCGCATCAAGATGTGCTTTCTCTAAGTTGTATAAGTCTGCCAAGCATCATGGGTGATACTTCAGTTATTGAAGAACATCATCAACGCTTAAATTTGTAAGATGCTTTCCATGATTATAGGTCTGAGCTAATTTGATCGATCCTTTCATTCAGTTGCATTGCCCTTCCTTAGTCTTAAATTTGACATTCTAGTGTTTTATTTTATCAAAAAAGTATTGTATCTTTGGAGGGTCTGAAGTTCTTAATTTTTCTCCACTGTTTTCATATGTGTCTGATTTACTGAGAGTTACTTTTCTCATCTGTGCTCTTTTCAATTTGGTATTTTCATTCTTTAAATCAAGTACTGCTGCCCAATGCTCATAGAAACCGCACGAAATTAGCGGGAAAATCTCTTATCATTAACTTTTCCTCTCAAGTATGTGAGGCTAACAAAATGTGATGAGAAAATCAAATGTTAAAATGTAATTCTCCGTTCCAATCAAATGTCCTGAAAAAGTTCTCGTAAACAACGAGAGGAAAAAGAAAAGGGATAAAATGAGAGCCAATATTTTCCCTACAAGAAATGAGAACAGGATAGACGTTTAAAAGACTCTCTCTCTCTCTCTCTCTCTCTCTCTCTCTCTCTCTCTCTCTCTCTCTCTCTCTCTCTCTCTCTCTCTCTCTCTCTCTCTCTCTTTAAGTGTCGAAATTGCAACTTCATTAGCATAAAGCAAGGTTGTTCCTTTGATCTGTGCGGGTTGTTCTGCAAACGTAATAACTTTACATCTTTAACAGTGCCTAACATTAATTTCTCTCATGCATAACATCATGCATGGCCTATTCCTGAAACCTCCTCCGCAAGAGAAGCCACCTTAATTATGCTAATTGCAGTGTTGTTGAGGAGCCAAATGTAGATTTCAACACAAAAGACGTAAAGACATAAAAAGCTCTCGAGTGGGTGACATCGTCTCCAGCAAAAGGAAAATTTTCATGACTTCATAAGGACAAGGAAATGACGGAAAATTTTCGCGTATATGTGAATATTAAAAATAATTGAATGTTTGAAAATTACACAAAATAATAAAAATACAGATAATTCATTGTAAAAACGAAATACATACATACATACTCAAACATTCACACACACACACACACACACACACACACATATATATGTATATTTTGAAAGATGTGGATATCAGGAGAAACTTCCTGATTGTCAAATTAACACAGCTTGAGAAAAAAGAACGCTATTAGGAGGTGTTATAAAATAGCGGGGTGAAATATCCAAGCTATCAATTACAGTTTACCAATGTAACATGTTGTTAATGTGGTATATTTCATTAATATGTTGTTAATGTGGTATATTTCATTATTTCAAGTGATTCAAATTATTTTCAGTTTCATACATCTTTGAATGCTTATGATACAAATCATGGAGAGTGTTAGAGAGGGTACTAGAGTGTGGACATGTTGTGTTGAGCTCTGCTATTCATACCCTGAGTCATGTTTTAGCTTTGTGTTTCTCGCCTAGAATATCATTGAAAAGATATTAGTTAGTCTTATGGAGAAACATAAGTGATAAGAAACAGTACACCATGTCTGCCTCTAACAATATCTACTTCAAATGTAATGTAACGGATGGAGATCGGAAAAAATGGATAGCATGTCAATGCAAAAGACTCTACCACAAGAGATGTGTGCACATAGTGACAATCATCAGTGAGATTGACCAGAATAACCTAGATTGGTTATGCCCTCAGTGCGTACGTGATACCAGACAAAACAATTTAGTAATATCAAAATTAAAGGAAGATGCTAACATGAGTAATCTGGCCCTGAATGAACAAAATGCGAAAATAGATGACTTGGAAAACAAACTCGCGGACCTTGGCACAGACGCAGTCAATTCTACCCAGATCACCGACCTTACTGTGAAAGTCAACATTCTTGCCATGAATATGGAATCAATTAAAGCAACACTTCAGACACTGATCGACCCAAAACCGGAGAAACCAACATTTGCTGACAAAGTTAAGGAAAAAAAGCTGTTGATAATTAAATCAACAAATACAACGACTAAAATTACTGAAAGAAAACGTGAGGTTAAACAAGCACTTAAAGACATTCCTATACTTAACACCAGGTCAACTACGAATGGAAATGTTGTGAACTTTGCAAACAATATTGTCAGAGAAGAGGCAGCAAACAAAATTCAGACATTGGTGGCTGACACTGAAACGAGAAAAATCAGAAAACTAAAACCCAAAATAATGATATGCAATGTATACAATGATGAAGATGGTGTAGTAAATACTTTGATTCAAAGAAATCGCTGCCTGGACCAAATTCAAAATATAGAAGATAAGATAAGTGTAGTCCTGAAGAAAAAGGCCTCGGGGGGGGGACCACCCACCATGTGCTGAAA